>NC_136412.1:235314254-235734254 GCF_051521515.1 Lactuca serriola
CAATTGAAAAACATTTCAATGATGCGCATTTCACAATTCCAAATCTTTATTGCAGGTGTAAGAATTCCAAATTCTTGTCACTGCTAGGAAGTGTTAGATTCTAAACTATCATGCAATGATTCTTCTTTAATGTCTAGGTAACAAAAGTCACAGAGACTTGACCAAAGATATTACAAAATATTCCTTTGGAGATTGTTACAAGACAATCCCATGGAAGCGAAGTCTCAAATTCAAAGTGCATTCCTTTGAACATCCTTCTTGCATAAAAGTTTCTAACCATAGATTCTTAATATCCAACACCCAATATGAAAACATTTTGTATTTGCCATATGACAACTCATTATTAATAGAATACTTTCTATTTATAATAATGTCAATATAGTCCATCCATTACTATACTTCCAACTGTCTTTAAGCGACCAATCCTGGCCGAACCTTAGATTGTCCTTTAACAGTCGTTTAACCAATTTAGTCATATCTGGTTCTAGTCCTTTTTCCCTCTTAATGCCCTAGGCATTTGGAAAATTTAGAACGGATGAGTATTATAGCACATGTAATCAATCCTATCCCTGAAGGATATTGGACACAATTCATGATGTCTCACATAAAGATATGATACTTGACCATTCTTTTGCTATAATGTTTTTATTTTGCCATGTTCTCATCATTCGAATTATGAAAAGGGATTCCATAATCATAGTCGAATTTTGAGAATGCAATTAACATATCCATATATAGAATTTCCTTATGTTAAACCATTCCAACATAACATTCATATATATATATATATATATATATATATATATATATATATATATGTGTGTGTGTGTGTGTGTGTATATATATATATATATATATATATATGACTAAATTTGATTAAAATCTCAATCTAATTAAAATTGCTAACTTGCAACATTCATCATAATTGATTATGCTCCCACTAGCTTTGACATGTACCCAGAAATCAACTGGACTTATAGAAATCAATACTTATTGACTTTCATTACCAAAGTTCAGATTTCTGATACGAGATGCTTTGATAAGACTTTATCTAGGCTTCTCAAACTCATACACCTTTCCTAAGATCGCTCGCATGTGCATCTAAACAATTTAAGAACTTACAGCAATAAGTCTCAAATGTTTAGGCTTTTGCCATTGCTCACAATTCAAATTATGAAAAGGGATGCCGTAATCAGAATCAAATTTGAGAATGCAAATATCACAACTGTTATCTCCTTAAAATCTATTTAGTGAAAGCATTTCCTCACCATTATTTTCATAAATCGGAGAGAAACCTTATGACACTTAGATTTTATGGTGTATGTGTTCCTATCCATGCGAATTTGTCAAACCATAATCAAAAGACAAGGTTAGTGATAAATCCAAACTCATATGGATTGAACTTGTTTAATCTTAATTTCTTGCCAACTGGTAGCCCAAGGGCCTACCATGTCTTCCAAGTTGATATGCAAACAATTGAGAACTTATAGAGCTCACATACATAGTCAACTTTAACTGGAATGGGCACAAAAACAAGAATATGTCAACACGATAGGTTACAAACCTTAAGTCGTGTGCTAGCGATAAACAATAGGTTTTATTCCTGGTTAGTTCTTGAAACTTGTCATGATCTTTAAGACTCCCTGTAACGACCCGTTCCCGGTATGATGATTCCTTGGTATTTATTTTGAAGTTTTGTAAAGGGACTCGACGAGTTCATAGCCTGACTCGCCGAGTAGGGACGGGATTTCGAGCACGTGTTAGTTGGCGACTCGGCGAGTCCATATTCTGGACTCGGCGAGTCTGTCCGTCTGGGAGAAACCCTAAATCCCCGGGTTGCCCACTATTTAAGCCACCTTATAGCACCCAATCTCGCCTCCTTCACCCTCTTAAGCTGTGAGAAAACCCTAATTCGTTCTTGAGTGTTTTAAGTGATCTTGTGTGCATTTTGTGAAGGATTGAAGAAGGAGAAGAAGAAAGGAGCAAGGAGAAGAATTGTAGAGCGAAGATTCAAGGGAAAGCAAGAGTTCTTTGAGGTATTCTTTGGATTTCCTTCCCTTTTATGCTTTAAAATCCCCTTTAGATCTAGTTGATGCTTTTCTCAAGCCTTATTTTGATATGGAAGCCATTTTATGTCGAGATATCCTTAGATCTGTTCATTTAGGGGTTGTAGAGCCCAGATCTATTGTCTTTATGGAGCCATTGTGCATCATAACCCTAGATCTACCCTTTTAAGTGCCTTTTTAGCCTTTATTCCCTTGTTCATGTGTTTGTACACGTAAAGTTGGAAACTTTACGTGGTAAATCAGCTTATTGGACCCAGATCTATCATTTGTATGTATTGGATTCGAGCAAAATCGAGTGTAGAATAGTTGCATGGCGGTGACTCGGCGAGTCGGAAAAACGACTCGGCGAGTCGAGTCGCGAGTCCCCGATTTCTTCCTTTTGAGCGATATCGAGTGGGCCCAGTGAGTTGTGGAGTGGACTCAGCGAGTTCGAGGGTAGACTCAGTAATGGAGGGACTAGGCGAGTTGTTCATACAACTCGGCGAGTCCAAGGCAATCTTCTTAAGCTCAAGAACAACTCGTCGAGTTGTTCATATGACTCGGCGAGTCGGATGAAGATTGTCTGAGTTCTTGGATCGAATGAGTACTCGTCGAGTCGATGCCATACTCGACGAGTAGCAGCGAGTAAGGTCGAGGAATGAGAACAAGGACTCGGCGAGTTGGCGGCCCAACTCGGCGAGTCAAGTCAACTGTGGGTTTACTTTGTCCGAAGGTTGACTTTGACCAAGGGTAAAAGAGTCATTTTACCCAGTGCAGTGTTTAGTATTTGATTGAGTGTGTTTATGGACTTGTAGCCGGGGAGATACCGGAGCAGCAGCAGTTAGCCCTCAGAGCTATTCACTCAGCAGCCAGTTCACGAGGTGAGTTTCCCTTCAGTAGGAACGGGTCTACGGCCACAATGCCGGCCCGTGTAATTATCAGTAGTTCCGGTCTTTAGTTTGATGTAGTAGCTAGCTGGCTTGACGTCTTTGTGATTCAAGCATATTTGTGTTATGTGTTCCGGGCTTCGGTCCGATGCAGTATGCAGTATGGGTGAATATAATAGTTGTTATGTGATATGCTATGTCATGATCAGTCAGTTCCGGACTTCGGTCCGATGCAGTTAGTTCCGGACTTCGGTCCGATGCAGTCAGTTCCGGACTTCGGTCCGATGCAGTTAGTTCCGGATTTCGGTCCGATGCAGTTAGTTCCGGACTTCGGTCTGATGCAGTTAGTTCCGGACTCTGGTCCGATGCAGGGGACAAGGTCCCAGTCAGTTCCGGACTTCGGTCCGATGCAGCTAGTTCCAGACTTCGGTCTGATGCAGTGGGCAAGGCCCAGTATGTGCTTTATATGTATTGTATGGTATGTGGTAGTTTGGGGGAGCTCCCTAAGCTTCGTGCTTACAGATTTAGTTTTGGTTTTAGGTACTTCCGCTAGCAGAGGGAAGAGCTCGGGATGATGGCATCGCACACACCACGGCTTCAGCTTTTATCCTGGGAATTGATTTAGTTCTTGATTTTTATATGTCATGGATATGATACAGTTTTCTTTCCGCACAGTGTTTTATTATTATGTTGAGATACATCATGTGTGGTTTTATGATATGACCCTCAGATTACGGTTTTTGGTTATGTTGAAAAACGAAATTTTTGGGTTGTATTTTTGGGTCGTTTCAAGTTGGTATCAGAGCCCTGGTTTGAGGGATTCGGATACACTTCCGGGTGTATCTGAACTCAAACTAAGGGGAAATAAAAAGATTTTTAAAAGGAAAATGTTTTCTAAAAGAAATTTTGAAAGCACTTAGAAAGAAAGAAATTTTTAAACAAGATACGGGTGTGGTGCATGCGATCAGCCGAGCTCAAGTAAGTACTCCCAAATTAACCATACAAGTTATTTGTTCAGTTTCAGTTTCAGTAGAACAACATGCTAGTATAGGACTAAGGATCTAGGAGGATGCCTTATGTGCCTGCTTTATGTGTTACAGCTTTATGAGTATTGCATGCTAGTATTGAGTAGACAGCAGTAGGATAGCCTGTTTAGGTTATGCCTGATAGTATGAGCTTAGCACTGTATGCTAGATCATTTTCTCGTTTTGAGAATAGTTTTGCCTGAGTATGTTTCCTTTATCCGAATGCTACTTGCTTCGTGCTTTGTGGGAGTTCTGAGTGATGGAAGTTAGCCATTAGGTGAACACGTTACACCACATGTGATCAGGGTTGAATAATCCCAGAGTGCTGGAACTGGCCCTATTGCGCAGCCTTTGTTTGAGTCCAACCGTTATAGGGGCGGGTCTTTTACTTGAAGGATTATCTGATCTTCGTCACATGTGATGGTGTTCAGGTGGTGGTTAATTAGCATTATAAGGAGACCTGCAGCAGCTGAGGACTAGTTGAGTTGAGTCTGAGGTTTCCCTGGGGCAAGCCTAGGATGAGAGTAGCAGAGATCAGTAGTAGTAGAAGTGACTTGGTGGAGTCAGGGCAGTTCTTGAAGAAAGTACGGATAGATGTGGAAGGTAGTATGGGCCCGTACTACTGGAAGCAGAGGATCCGTACTCGAATCAAGAAAGGCTGAGACAAGACCAGGGAGCTAGTTGTAGTATCAATGATCCCTCGAGATATTTCTGTTTTCTGATGTAGTTGTGATGTGTTTCAGAATGGTGGTTTTGCGTTCGAGACCAGCAGCCGGCAGCGGAGGTGCCGGGGAGGGATCAGGTTCAGGCTCGGGGGATGAGCGCATGGATGAGCAGACCCAAGAGTTTCTTTCTTCGGAGATTACGCGCATCATTATAGAGCAGACTCCTGTGATCTTCGGTTCGATCAAGGAGGGGATTCTAGAGTTGATGGATGAGAGATTGGGCACCTTCCGTGCCGAGGTGGCGGCCATGATGGGGTCGCGCACCCTTACCTTCAGGGAGTTCAGGGCATGTGGAGCTCCGGACTATGATGGGGCGCGAGACCCCATAGCGAGCACCAGATGGTTGGCGGATGTGGCCAACGCTTTCCGTACTAGCAGATGTCCCGAGGGGGACAAGGTCAGATTGACGTCCTGTCTTCTGAAGGACAGGGCACGGGATTGGTGGGAGGAGGTCGGACATGCCATTGGGGATGATGCAGCATTGGACGCCATGACCTGGGCTGATTTCTCTACCAGGTTCAGGGCGGAGTTTGCACCGGTCATTGAGGTGCAACAGCTAGCTATGGAATTTCAGGACCTCACCCAGACTACAGAGACAGTGGCGGAGATCACCGCCAAGTTCAGGGAGAGGGCTCTTCTCGTTCCTCAGTATGTAGCTGATGAGGAAATGAAGAAGGCCCGTTATCATGAGATGTTGCGGACCGATATCCGCCAGTTTGTGAGCCGGTCCAACTGTAAAATGCTGGAAGATATGATTGCTAGGGCTCGGGAGAGGGAGATTGATCTCGAGATGGAGAAGAAGAGGAAACTGGAGGCGGTTTCGGGTTCAGGCGGTTCGGGCAAAAAGCCCAAGGTTTCAGACCACAGATCTAGGAGTCAGCAGAGCCACGGTCGATGTGGCAAGTGTGGGAGATTGCACGAGGGAGCGTGCAAGGCAGGGAGTTCTGGCTGCTACAAGTGCGGTCGGATTGGGCATTTGAGTAGGGATTGCACGGCCCCTGCTACTGCCGTCGCAACATCAGATCTGATTTGCTTTCAGTGCAATCAGAGGGGACATAAAAAGTCCCAGTGTCCGAGCGTAGCCGCAACAGGGAAGGTGGTTGCACCTGCCCCTGCTACCTTGAGGATTACAGATGGCCGGCAGGGCCGAGCTGATGCGCCAGTGGCGAAGAGTAGGGCGTTTCAGATGACAGCGGAGGAGGCGCGAGCGACTCCTGATATGGTGACGGGTATGTATCTTCCATTTATCTCTTTATTATTATTGATTGTATATTGCTTATGATTGTATGTTTTATTTAGGGTCGTTCTCTGCGAACGACATTTCTGCTATGGTATTATTCGATTCGGGGGCTACCCGATCATTCGTATCACTTGCACTTAGCAAGAGATTTAGTAGAGCTCCAGGGGAGCTGGATTGTCCATTAGAGGTTGAGATAGCAGATGATAGGACCGTGAGGGTCGGTAGAGTGCATAGAGGGTGTTCTCTTCAGTTATTTGATGAGCAGTTTTCAGTGGATCTGGTACCTATTCCCCTGTGAGGGAATAGGGTTATTATGGGTATGGATTGGCTAAGACCCAATGGGGCGGTGATTGATTGTGAGCTTCAACTAGTGAGGGTTCGCACTCCCAGTGGGGGAGAGTTGGTGATTCAGGGCGAGAGGCCACAGCGAGGACCGACCTTTTGTTCCGCCGCAAGGGCGAGGCGCTATGTTCAGCAAGGTTGCACCGGTTTTGTAGCTTACGTTTTGGATGCCCGGGAGAAGGGCAACTCGACAGTTGATGATGTTCCTATTGTTCGAGACTACCCGGACGTGTTTCCCGAGGATTTGCCAGGGATACCTCCTGAGAGACAGGTTGAGTTTAGGATCGACCTCATTCCTGGTGCGGCTCCGATAGCCAAGGCACCGTATCGACTAGCTCCCCCTGAGATGCAGGAGTTGTCTACACAGCTGCAGGAGCTGTTAGACAAGGGTTTCATTCGGCCGAGCAGTTCGCCTTGGGGAGCGCCGATCCTGTTTGTGAGGAAGAAGGATGGGTCGCATCGTATGTGTATAGATTACCGGGAGTTGAATAAGGTAACGGTGAAGAACCGTTACCCACTCCCGAGGATAGATGATTTGTTTGATCAGCTTCAGGGAGCGTCTTGGTTCTCCAAGATCGATCTACGCTCCGGATATCATCAGATGCGGGTTAGAGATGAGGATGTACAGAAGACTGCTTTCAGGACCAGGTATGGTCATTACGAGTTTGTGGTGATGCCATTTGGGCTCACCAATGCTCCAGCCGCGTTCATGGATCTCATGAACCGCGTGTGTAGGCCGATGCTGGATCGGTCAGTGATAGTGTTCATAGATGACATCTTGGTATATTCCAAGACGCAGGAGCAGCACGAGGAGCACCTGCGGGAGGTGCTGGAGGTTTTGAGGAGGGAGAGACTTTTCGCAAAGGTCTCCAAATGTGAGTTCTGGTTGCGCGAGGTGCAGTTCCTTGGTCACCTCGTCAACCAGAAGGGTATTCTGGTAGATCCGGCCAAGATAGAGGCCGTGATGCAGTGGGAGGTCCCGAAGTCTCCATCTGAGATTCGGAGCTTCCTAGGGTTGGCAGGGTATTATCGGAGATTTATTCAGGATTTCTCCAAGATAGCAGTGCCGCTCACCCGACTGACCAAGAAGTCAGTGGTATTTCGTTGGGGTCCGGAGCAGCAGACAACATTCGAGACCCTCAGGCAGAGATTGTGCGAGGCTCCGATCCTTACCTTGCCAGAGGGAGTAGAGGACTTTGTAGTCTATTGTGATGCCTCGATCACAGGTTTGGGAGCAGTTTTGATGCAGCGAGGCCATGTGATAGCTTATGCCTCGAGACAGTTGAAGCCTCACGAGGCTAATTATCCTACCCATGATTTGGAGCTGGGGGCAGTTGTGTTTACCCTCATGATTTGGAGGCTTTACCTTTATGGGGTCCATTGTACTATTTACACGGATCACAAGAGTTTGAGGTACCTTATGGATCAGCCGAGTCTGAACATGAGGCAGAGAAGGTGGTTGGATGTGCTAAAGGATTACGACTGTGAGATCCTTTACCATCCAGGGAAGGGCAACGTGGTGGCCGATGCCCTGAGCCGCAAAGTGTCGACGGCCCCTATCAGAGATCTATGTTTGAGGATGACAGTGATCACTCCGTTGTTGGAGCGGATCAAGGAGGCTCAGGTGGAGGGTCTCAAGGAGGAAAGACAGAAGTGTGAGAGGATCGTGGGCCGAGTAGCCTCGTTTGATTATGATAGTCGTGGTTTGCTGACTCTTCATGGGAGAGTGTAGGTACCGTACTGGGGTGGAGTACGGCAAGTGTTAATGGATGAGGCTCATAAGTCTCGGTTTTCTATCCACCCAGGGGCGACGAAGATGTATCGAGATCTTCGACCTGATTATTGGTGGCCCTGTATGAAGCGGGACGTCGCCTGGTACGTCGAGAGATGCCTGACCTGCCGAAAGGTCAAGGTGGAGCACCAGAGACCTCACGGCAGGATGCAGCCGTTAGACATTCCTGTGTGGAAATGGGAGGACATCACCATGGATTTTGTCACCAAGCTCCCCAGGACCGCACGAGGAGTGGATTCGATATGGGTAGTAGTGGATCGGTTGACGAAGAGTGCCCATTTTATCCCGATCCAGGAGAGTATATCAGCGGAGAAGTTAGCCGATATCTATGTGCGAGAGATTGTGGCACGTCATGGAGTGCCGGTATCAGCGGTGTCTGACCGAGATGTCCGTTTCACATCCAGGTTCTGGAAGCGGTTCCACGACGAGATGGGTACTCGTCTCCATTTCAGCACCGCTTTCCACCCTCAGACAGACGGGCAGAGCGAGAGGACGATTCAGACTCTCGAGGATATGCTTAGGGCATGTGTCCTAGATTTCGGTGGCAGTTGGGATACGTATCTTCCGTTAGCGGAATTCTCGTATAACAACAGTTACCATGCGAGCATTGACCGACCTCCCTTTGAGATGCTGTATGGGAGGAAGTGTAGGACCCCGATTTGTTGGGGCAAGGTCGGTCAGCGGGTCATCGGGAGCACGGAGGTGGTGCTCAAGACGACTGAGTTGATCCAGCAGGTCCGTAGTAGACTGCAGACTGCTCAGAGTCGGCAGAAGAGCTACGCCGATAGGAGGCGTTCGGACTTGGAGTTCCAGGTGGGGGATATGGTCCTTCTGAAAGTCTCACCTTGGAAGGGTGTCATCAGGTTCCGGAAGAGGGGCAAGTTGGGCCCCAGATTTATTGGTCCTTTCAGGGTTTCGGCCCGGGTGGGTCGGGTTGCTTATCGGTTAGATCTTCCTGAGGAGCTTAGTCAGATCCACAACACTTTCCATGTGTCTCAGTTGAGGAAGTGTTTGGTGGATGAATCAGCAGTCGTTCCCCTAGAGGATATTCAGGTTGATAGTAGCCTGAATTATATTGAGAGGCCGGTCGCGATTCTGGACCGGAAGACCAAGACCTTGAGGAACAAGGTAATTCAGCTAGTGAAGGTGCAGTGGCAGCACCGGAAGGGGTCTGAGTGGACGTGGGAGGCTGAGGAGGAGATGAGAGAGCACTACCCAGAGATATTTGCAGATTCAGCCGAAGCAGACTTCGAGGACGAAGTCTGAGATAAGTGGGGGAGAATTGTAACGACCCATTCCCGGTATGATGATTCCTTGGTATTTATTTTGAAGTTTTGTAAAGGGACTCGGCGAGTTCATAGCCTGACTCGCCGAGTAGGGACGGGATTTCGAGCACGTGTTAGTTGGCGACTCGGCGAGTCCATATTCTGGACTCGGCGAGTCTGTCCGTCTGGGAGAAACCCTAAATCCCCGGGTTGCCCACTATTTAAGCCACCTTATAGCACCCAATCTCGCCTCCTTCACCCTCTTAAGCTGTGAGAAAACCCTAATTCGTTCTTGAGTGTTTTAAGTGATCTTGTGTGCATTTTGTGAAGGATTGAAGAAGGAGAAGAAGAAAGGAGCAAGGAGAAGAATTGTAGAGCGAAGATTCAAGGGAAAGCAAGAGTTCTTTGAGGTATTCTTCGGATTTCCTTCCCTTTTATGCTTTAAAATCCCCTTTAGATCTAGTTGATGCTTTTCTCAAGCCTTATTTTGATATGGAAGCCATTTTATGTCGAGATATCCTTAGATCTGTTCATTTAGGGGTTGTAGAGCCCAGATCTATTGTCTTTATGGAGCCATTGTGCATCATAACCCTAGATCTACCCTTTTAAGTGCCTTTTTAGCCTTTATTCCCTTGTTCATGTGTTTGTACACGTAAAGTTGGAAACTTTACGTGGTAAATCAGCTTATTGGACCCAGATCTATCATTTGTATGTATTGGATTCGAGCAAAATCGAGTGTAGAATAGTTGCATGGCGGTGACTCGGCGAGTCGGAAAAACGACTCGACGAGTCGAGTCGCGAGTCCCCGATTTCTTCCTTTTGAGCGATATCGAGTGGGCCCAGTGAGTTGTGGAGTGGACTCAGCGAGTTCGAGGGTAGACTCAGTAATGGAGGGACTAGGCGAGTTGTTCATACAACTCGGCGAGTCCAAGGCAATCTTCTTAAGCTCAAGAACAACTCGTCGAGTTGTTCATATGACTCGGCGAGTCGGATGAAGATTGTCTGAGTTCTTGGATCGAATGAGTACTCGTCGAGTCGATGCCATACTCGACGAGTAGCAGCGAGTAAGGTCGAGGAATGAGAACAAGGACTCGGCGAGTTGGCGGCCCAACTCGGCGAGTCAAGTCAACTGTGGGTTGACTTTGTCCGAAGGTTGACTTTGACCAAGGGTAAAAGAGTCATTTTACCCAGTGCAGTGTTTAGTATTTGATTGAGTGTGTTTATGGACTTGTAGCCGGGGAGATACCGGAGCAGCAGCAGTTAGCCCTCAGAGCTATTCACTCAGCAGCCAGTTCACGAGGTGAGTTTCCCTTCAGTAGGAACGGGTCTACGGCCACAATGCCGGCCCGTGTAATTATCAGTAGTTCCGGTCTTTAGTTTGATGTAGTAGCTAGCTGGCTTGACGTCTTTGTGATTCAAGCATATTTGTGTTATGTGTTCCGGGCTTCGGTCCGATGCAGTATGCAGTATGGGTGAATATAATAGTTGTTATGTGATATGCTATGTCATGATCAGTCAGTTCCGGACTTCGGTCCGATGCAGTTAGTTCCGGACTTCGGTCCGATGCAGTCAGTTCCGGACTTCGGTCCGATGCAGTTAGTTCCGGATTTCGGTCCGATGCAGTTAGTTCCGGACTTCGGTCTGATGCAGTTAGTTCCGGACTCTGGTCCGATGCAGGGGACAAGGTCCCAGTCAGTTCCGGACTTCGGTCCGATGCAACTAGTTCCAGACTTCGGTCTGATGCAGTGGGCAAGGCCTAGTATGTGCTTTATATGTATTGTATGGTATGTGGTAGTTTGGGGGAGCTCACTAAGCTTCGTGCTTACAGTTTTAGTTTTGGTTTTAGGTACTTCCGCTAGCAGAGGGAAGAGCTCGGGATGATGGCATCGCACACACCACGACTTCAGCTTTTATCCTGGGAATTGATTTAGTTCTTGATTTTTATATGTCATGGATATGATACAGTTTTCTTTCCGCACAATGTTTTATTATTATGTTGAGATACATCATGTGTGGTTTTATGATATGACACTCAGATTACGGTTTTTGGTTATGTTGAAAAACGAAATTTTTGGGTTGTATTTTTGGGTCGTTTCACTCCCACTGAACTCTTGACATATAAGATTCACTTAGTTATGGAACATTACTTGACAGCCAAATATTCAAGAGTTAGTGCGGTTTCTTATCAAGAAAGACACTTCACACAATTGGTCTTAGTTGGTCTTTGTCCTTAACAAGACATCACGATTTACCAATTTCAAATGTACAAGAGTAAAAACATGTTACTCTATATTTGATGAGTGTTATAAACCTTCTTAATTTAGTGTCACTCAAGGCATAAGCTTGGAGTATGACTCTAAGACTTATTTTTGGAACAAAGTATGACTCATCTTCTTGATTTAACCATTTCAAACAATTCACGATTCCTCTTCTTAGCCATACAAATGCACTAAGATGTCCTTAGAGGATCAATTGTGACATGGTTTTCAGAATCATTAAAATGATCATAAAACATGATACTCAAGTACTCTCCCATCTTTTCAGATTGGAGAAACTTATATCTTTCTGCCTAATTTGACTCTTCTCATTGGTTCTACCATACATTGAACTTTTCCAATGACTCAGAATTATACTTAAACTTGTAAGCATAACCATATTTACTAAACTTTAGTAAATCATGACGAATAGTCTTATTGTTCTTTGTGGTGGACTTGTCCAACGCACACCCAGTGTACCCGATCCCCTAGTCCTTCACTTGACTCACATATACATGTGAACATGGAATTAGTCTTAATTTCCCAAAGACGAAAATTCTCATTCATCATACAATACAAGTTGCATGATTCCAAGTTCCTATCCATTTGAAGCTTAGGTGATGAGAATCTTTCCTTATTTGGTAAATTATGGCACTACCACAAGCGAGAGAATCAAATTCATATTCCAATATTGCTATCAATGGAAACATATAAGCAACAATTTTTTCACAAATGCCATTGTAAGGAAATTTTAAAATAAGATAAACTTCAAATTTTTTCTTTATTTATAAAAATTGCGGAAAAAATATCCTTACAATGCAAATACAAGTGAAAATATGTTGTTATCTATTCCTAAGCAATCTATCTTAACTCTTAAGCAACAACTCAAAAATCCGATCATCGAACCACGCGATCAAAATCCATCTTCGTGACCAGATTCAGCATACTCTTCCTTTAAGCTTCCTTTCTCTTCTTCGATTCTTCAAAACATCAAAATGTAATTACATTACATCATATATTAAGGATCTTCAAATAGGAAGTTAATAGAGTCAGACAGTGGATTTTACTTGAAGTAGAGTAAAAAAATTTGAGTTTACCATCCTTGCAATCTTTCAGGTAAATACGGCAACTTTGCAACCAATGCCCCTTCTCTTGGCAATAGAAACATATGGACTCTTTGGGAATGGTACACAGGACTATCTCAGACTTAGCCTTTCTCTTTACCATTTGGTCAAATGACTTGACTATGGCTGATTCCTTTCCATTGGGAAGAGAAAGCTATTCTGGACTTTTAATGTTACCATTGTCAATGTCCATGGAAGTTTGGGAAATGGATCTTCCAATGAAATTTGCTTTTCCAGTGCGCTAAATCATTGCTAATTCAGTAGCAACAAGCAAAGAGGTAAGATCAATAAGGGTCATGTCGTCGTCTCCCATATAATAGTCCTTAAGGGGACCTGCTATATGACTTAGGAAGTTATTGAAGAACCCAGTCAACCACCAACTTCCTTGAGACTTCGACACCTAACTCTCCCAACTTGTCAATATGTCACTTCATCTCCAAGACGTGAGCACATACAGACTTTCCTTCCTGCCAATAGGGCTTTGAGTGACCTATAACTTGTGGGTTAGGGATAATTATTGGAGGAGGTGAAGGAAGTGAAGTTCCACTAAAGCACAAAGAAGGGATTAATCTTTCACCTTGATTTCCTTGTGGAAAATCATCTTTATAAAGAAAGTTTTTTTCAAAAGATTCGGGAAGACCATACTTGTCTGAACATAGACATTTATGAGGGAGAAATTCAAGTTTAGTTGATTTTAGCCCTTAATATAACACCCAAGATTAAATATTAAGGCTAGAACCCAACACAATACTTTACAATTCGGAAGAGGGATGCCGTAATCCAAATTGCAAAATATTTGAAGGTAGGTAAATGACGATTTCCAATTTCCACCACGAAAAACAAAAAAAAAATTAGGTTTTAAGTGAATTGAAACTCCTAGATCCTTTGAGATTCATTGTATTTTTCAATGGCATGTTTAAATCTCGATTGTGCCCTTCAAGTTTGTGACTGGGATGCCGAGGATCACAAAAAAGGTGTGAATAACCATGAAAATTAGCTTGGTACACCCAATGTTACAACCATCTAATCAATGTGTCGGTTAACCATACATGCTCCATTGATCTATGATTAACATTAAACTACTCTTTTCCACACACTATCAGTCCTATATTAGTGTGTCGGTTATCCATAGACGCTCCACTAACGACTTAACAAGGTGAAAAGTGTAATTTCATTGATTAGCACCATATTCACATTTTCCTAAAGTAACTAAGATTGGGGATTTAATAAAAGTTTAGGTAATTTATAATTATCATTATAATTTTAATGAAAATTAATGTCCTGTCAAACCCGTTCGGCTAATGACCCTCCACCCCTCAAGGAAGCGGTGGGTGAGAGTAGACACCCATTAAACTGGCATTTTATAGGCAGTAACTGTTGGATAAGGTGTCTAAGTCCATAAGTATTTCTGGCATGTACTTGACCTGACTCGGCATGGTCCATTTGGGTTGCATGGCACCATGCAATTAGATAAACTAAAATGAGAGAAATACCACATATAGTTTATTAATATATTATAAGTTCTAATATATTAATAATATTATTTAACTAGTTTGATCAAGAATTAATTTAGAATTAATTAAGTGATCAAAAGATAACTAATTAAAGATATAGGTATGTTATGTAAATCTTCCATATCTTATATAGTGGGCTAAGAGGCTCCATGGATTATCAAGTTGGGTTCCGCCCATAAGATGCTCCATGGAGTTAACCCATGAATCATGAAATGAAGAGGCATGTTACATTAGGGTTTACCTAATGCAACACACTATATAAACAAAATTGTTCTCCCCAAAATCGGTTACACTAAGAAACAAGAGGGCTAGAGCCGATTTTGCAAGTGTAAGACTCTCTCAAAGTTTACTTCTTTGCATTTGGTGTTGTGTGAAGCATTTGAGGCATCACACTTGGGGTGCTAGGCTCACAAGGTTTCAAGGATCATAATCAACAACAAGGTATGTTATTCTATCTTTCATTCAAGATAAAAATGTTCCCCATGTAAGCTAGATAGGAATACAACCTTGGAATTCAACTTTGCATGATAATTAGACAAACATAGATCCAAGGTTATTAGGGTTGCATGTACACTTAGGAAGTGTTAGAATGCTCAAATCCCATCAGTGGTATCAGAGTCTAGGCTTGTTTGTTGATTTTTGTGCAAACTGCTTGAAAGAAAATCAATTTTTTGTCTTCTGCTCATATGAACTCGCCGATTCCATGGGGGGACTCGACGAGTCCATGAACAAATGCAAGCTACTTGTCGAGTCTCTTCTTGCACTCGACGAGTAGAGGCTGTAGTTTTCAGAATTTCGATTTCAGCTGCTGGAAATGGACTAGAAACATTACCCTAAACTGTTTTGGTGTTTTAAAACTTGTTTTAGATGGTGTAATGTTTATGCTAATCCATTTACAATGACAATTATCAAAATTACAAGTTTTAAGTGTAATTTATGATTCTTGAAAGTGTTCATATTCATGTTCTTGAACTTATGTAGATTAGATGATCATAGGAATTGTTTGTAACCTTAATGGTAGTTTAATTCATGATCATAATGTGTTTTAATGGAGTCCATAACTTGTCCTCAAGTTATGGAAAACCAAAAGTCACACTTTTAGTAAAGCCGTTAAAAGAACACAAGAGTTATAAAAATGAAGTGTCTTCATTTTTATTACTTAATTAATTCATAAGTTATAAGAAATGAAAAGTTTTGGAAGTTTACAAAACTTGCCCTCGAGTTTTGGAACAAGTAAAGTCTTGATTAAAACTTTAGTTCCAACCCTTAGAATTTTAAAAGTTAAAATTCAACCCTTATACTTTATAATATTATAAGTTAATAATATATATATATATATATATATATATATATATATATATATGTGTGTGTGTGTGTGTGTGTGTATAAGATCAATTCGTCTTACCGCTAGTATGCCTCATTCACGAAGCCGATCTATAATGGGGGGGGGTATAAGGTTGTTGGTTAAAAAATGGGAACTTAATGGGTGTCCACTCTCACCCACCGCTTCCTTGATCGGTGGAGGGTCGTTAGCCGAACAGTTAAGACAAGGACTTATAAATTCTCATTAAAAGTATGATGAATATTATAAAGTAACTAAATGCTTTTATTAAATTCTCAATCTTAGTTACTTTAGGAAAAATGTGAATAAGTTGCTAATCCATGAAATTACACTTTACACTTTGTTTAAGTTGTTGGTGGAGCGTGTGTGGTTAACCGACACACTAACTTAGACTTAACAAGGTATGTAAAGGGTGACTTAAGGTTTATCATAGTATCGGTGGAGCGTGTGTGGTTTACCGACACATCGATTGAGTGATATATATTAAGGGTACCAAGTGATTTGCATGGTTACTTCACACCTCGTTTTGTGATCCTCGGTATCCCAGTCACAAAACTTGGAGGGCACACTCGAGATTGAAACATGCCTTAGAAAAGTTCATTGAATCTCAAAAGAATCTAGGAATTTCTAAGAACCAATTAAAAAACCTAATATTTATATTTCGTTTTTCATGGTGAAAATTGGTGAATCGTTATTCACCTACCTTTCAAATATGTTATAGCTTGGATTACGGCATACCTGTTCTAAGTTATAATATATTATGATTGGATCCTAGCCTTAATATTACATTTGGGTGTTTTATTAAGGACTCTCTTAATATCTAAACTAATCTTGTTCTCTTCTTTCAGATGTCTTCAAACAATGCTTCTTCTGGCTCTAATCCTAATGGCTCCTTTACCCTTATGACCTTGTGCGGGAAAGTCACTTTTGATGGACCCAAATTCAATGAATGGATCAGAAACATCAGGATGATTACCCACTACGAGGACAAAGAATATGTCCTTGACAAGGAGCTTGAGGAGATTAACGAGACCACTGCAATTCCCTAGGAGATCGCTGATTTTCGGGCACATGAAAGGGATGCTACCAAAGTGGCATGCATCATGTTGGCCACCTTGACAGCGGAACTCCAAAAGTCCTATGAGGACTTCTACCCTTTTGAAATGCACCAAGATCTGATGGAAAGATACCATGAAAGTGCACGACAAGAGAGGTATGAAATCATCTGCTCCATCATAACAACCATGATGAAGGACGGAGAATCCGTCACAAGCCACATACAGAAAATGCAAAGGTATGTGGATGGGTTGCTGAAGCTTAATGTGAACTTCCATAAGGAGCATGCAATAGATATCATTTTGTACTCCTTACCATCGTCTTATGATCAATTCCGCATGACATATCACATGAATAAGGAAGAGGTCACACTCAGCAAACTTCAGGGGCTCCTCAGGACCGCAGAAATAGGTCTTAAGGGTAAGTCAGTTGTTAACACTCCTACTCCAAACTCCGCCCCGGTTTTGGCAATCGGGAAAGGTCGAGGGAAGAAGAGGAAGAGCTATTTGAAGGGTACCAAGTCTAGGACCCTTGATGGCTCTTCTTCAATTGGAACCAAGAAAGGTTTCGTCACTCCTTCTTCTGACCCAAAAGAGGTTGAATGCTTCTATTGCCATGAAAATTCACATTGAAAGTGGAACTGCCCAAAGTACCAGCAAGATGTGAAGGATGGGAAAGTTAAACCCAACCATGCAGGTATTTACACTATCTTATCTAATAACTCACCCCATTCTAAATCTTGGGTCCTTGATACTGGTTGTGGTATTCATATTTGTTATGATTTGCAGGGACTAAGAAGAAGTGAGAATGTGGAGCATGGAAGAATAAACTTAATCATGGGGAATAGGGAAGCTTTACCTGTCACCAAGATTGGAGTTTATACTTTATCGCTAAGTAGTGGGTTTAGTTTAGATTTGAATAAATGTTGTTATTCTCTAGAAATGGCAAGAAATATTATTTCCTTTCATGCATTGTATAAACAAGGTTTCACCTTTTAATTTGACAATGAAGTTGGTTCGATTAATGCTTTCCTGAATAATGTTGTATATTTTAAAGCATTACCTAGTGATGGTGTGTATGAAACTGTATTTGTGGTTGATAATTTAGGAAATAATGTATTGTGTATTGATTCTGTTAATGATAATAACTTGGATAAAGAATCTTTATGGCATTGTCGTCTTGGACATATAAGCAAGAAACGCATAGGCCAACTCCAAGAGGATGGAGTCTTGGAGTCATTTGACCTAAAGTCAGATGATAGTTGTGAATCATGCTTACTTGGAAAAATGACAAAGTCACCCTTCACAGGTTCTTGTGAGAGGGGTGTAGGTTTGTTGGATCTTGTACACATGGATGTGTGTGGGCCCTTCAAACATGCCACAAGGGATTCTAATCATTATTATTTGACTTTTACTGATGATTACAGTAGATATGGATATGTCTACTTAATCAAGCATAAGTTAGAGACTTTTGAAAGGTTTAAAGAATATATACAGGAAGTCGAGAATCAATTGGGCAGGAACATTAAGATGCTTTGATCCGATCGAGGTGGTGAGTATCTTAGTTTAGAGTTCATCGACTATCTTAGGGAATGTGGGATTGTCTCATAATTGACACCTCCCAGGACACCGTAGTTGAATGGTGTAGCTGAGAGGCGTAATCGAACCTTGTTGGATATGGTTCGTTCCATGACGAGTCGAGCTTCGCTACCAATCTCATTTTGGGGGTATGCCTTAGAGACTGCCACCTAGATCCTTAATCTAGTCCCTACAAAGAAAGTTTCCAAAACTCCTCATGAGATGTGGACTGGTAAAGTACCCAAACTAGACCACATCAAGATTTGGGGTTGCGAGGCTTTCGTGAGACACGAGACTCATGATAAGCTCGAACCTCGAAGCGAGAGGTGTATTTACATCGGCTACCCACAGTAATCCTTTGGTTACCTCTTCTATAGCCTAGTGAAATTGTGGTCTTTGTAGCTAGGAGGGCTGTCTTGAGAGAGAGAGAGAGAGAGAGAGAGAGAGAAAGAGAGAGAGAGAGTTCATAAGCCAAGGAAACAGTGGGAGGCAAGTTGACCTGGAAGAAATTCAATATTCAAGTGGTGAAGGAGCTTCAAACCGTATCACTCAACTTGAGGAGGAAACTCCGGTTGAGCCAATTGACAAGTATGTACCTCTGAGGTGTTCCACGAGAGTTAGGAATGCACCTGAGCATTACTATGGATTCCATATTACTTTGGAAGGTGATACACTTATCAGTGATGAGACACTGATAGGTCTGGATGAACCTAACAGTTACGTGGAAGCCATGGCAGGCCCTGAGTCAGCCAAGGGGAAAGAGGAAATGGACAGCGAGATACAGTCCATGTATGGCAATCAAGTTTGGAACTTGGTTGAGAATGTACTAGGTCATAAGACTGTAGGGTGCAAATGGATCTTCAAGAAGAAGACCAACATGGATGGTAATGTACACACTTATAAGGCACAACTGGTTGCAAAGGGTTTCTCACAAACTCTGGGAGTTGATTATGATGAGACCTTTTCTCCAGTAGCCAAGATTAAGTCTATTAGGGTTCTGTTAGCCATAGCCGCATTTCATGACTATGAAATATGGCAAATGGATGTCAAAACCGCTTTCCTTAATGGAAAGTTGGCTGAGGATTTTTACATGAGTCAGCTAGAGGGTTTTGTCAATACAAATTACCCTAATAGAGTGCGTAAGCTTGAGAAATCCATTTATGGATTAAAGCAAGCACCTCGCAGATGGAATCTTTGCTTTGATGAGAAAGTCAAAGAATTTGGCTTTTCTAGGAGTGAAGATGAATCTTGTGTCTATGTCAAGGCTAGTGGGAGTATAGTTAGCTTTTTAGTAATGTATGTGGATGACATACTACTCATAGGAAATGACATCCCAACTATGCAGGAAGTCAAGTCCTGGCTTGGGAAGTGTTTCTCTATGAAGGACCTAGGAGAAGCTGCCTATATTCTAGGGATAAGGATCTTGAGAGACCGAAGTAAAAGACTAATTGGACTTAGTCAGAGTCCCTACTTGGATAAGGTGCTGAAGAGATTCAGCATGCAGGACTCCAAGAAAGGAGAGTTAACCATACAGAGTAACGCCAAAATGAGTAAGACACAAAGCCCTAGTACGGAGGCTGAGATAGCAAAAATGAGTCGAATACCTTATGCTTCGGCTGTAGGATCGATCATGTATGCTATGATGTGTACTCGACCTGATGTAGCCTTTTCCTTGAGCATGGTTAGCAGGTATTAGGGGAACCCTGGCAAGGCACACTGGAATGCGGTAAAGAATATCCTAAAGTACCTATGCAGGACTAAGGACTGGGTCCTTACCCTCGGTGGGAGTGAAGACTTGAGAGTTGTACGGTATAGTGATGCTAGCTTTCAGACTGATAGGGATAATTTCCACTCTTAGTCAGGCTGGGTCTTTACCTTAAACGGAGGAGCAATTTCTTGAAAGAGTTCCAAGCAAGAGACAGTGGCTGATTCAACTTGTGAATCAGAGTATATAGTAGCGAGCGAGGCAGCAAAGGAGGCGATATGGCTGAAGAACTTCATTGGAGACCTTGGAGTTGTACCAGCTATTAAGGAGCCAATGGAAATTTTATGTGATAGTGAAAGTGCAGTTGCCTTAGCCAAGGAACCAAGGGATCACAGGAGATCCAGACACATCGATAGAAAATACCATTTCATCAGACATCGAATAGAAAAAGGACTCCTCGTGGAAAAGAGGGTATCATTGGATGAGAATCCAGCAGATCCCCTCACGAAGGGACTGACTCGGGTTAAGCATCTCCAGCATGCTCGGAGCATAGGGATGAAGGATGATATTAGATTTAGTAGTTATATAACCTTGAAATTTCTAAAGTGTAATTAACATTAGATGATGAATAAAAGGTATTTTATTTATGAGTAAAGTGTTGCTATCTCTTGTCGATCGTTTACTATATTTATTTTCCATGTTTTGACTTCCAAAATAATTATGTTTGGTATATCATATTATTTGAACCTCCACAGTCAGTCATATGTCGGAAGTAGGTATGAATCAAGACTGTCATGATTGGTTGCAGAGGTCTAAGGTGTTGGACATGGCTACAACACTCATGAGTGCTCATAAGTTCTGAGCATTGGACTCAACCCACGCTCACTGGAATCACTTCATGGAATTTATCTCAAGTGATCGTGAGACGGTAATAGCATATAAGTCTTCAAACCTAGAGATATGATTTGTTACTTATGAGTTGGTTATGCATTGATTGTACGAAAACGCATTGGCAACTCAATGTTATAAAACGTGCTCTTGTGCATAATTCAATAAGTAGTAGAGCAAACATATGAGTCGAAGTTTATCTGTACCTTCTTGGATTAGAAGCTGATATATGGGCCCCTTGATGATTTTGTTTTGACCTATGTACCGGGCCCGGTCAGAACTAACTTGATGTGTTCAATTAAGTTCTTTGTCAAACAAATCGGAAACCGGGAAACAAACTGCTGGAAGATAAGTAAGACATTGTTCCATGTATTTGTCCGGCTGATATCTAGAACAGAGGATTATATGATCATTTATCTTAAATGGCGTATCAACATCTTCTCAGTTCCGAGAGACCTTGAAAGAGCTACGATTGTCGATCGGTTCCTGAAGTATTGCAGTTGTAGTTATTAGACTTATCCAAGTGGGAGACTGTTGGATAAGGTGTCTAACTCCATAGCTTATTTTGGTATGTACTTGACCCGACTCAGCATGGTCCATTTGGGTTACATGGCATCATGCAACTGGATAAACTAAAATGAGAGAAATAACACTTCTGGTTTATTAATATATTATAAGTTCTAATATATTAATAATATTATTTAATTAGTTTGATCAAGAATTAATTTAGAATTAATTAAATGATCAAAAGATAACTAATTAAATATATGGGTAGATTATGTAAGTCTTCCATATCTTATATAGTGGGCTAAAAGGCTCCATGGATTATCAAGTTGGGTTCCACCCATAGGATGCTCCATGGAGTTAACCCATGGATCATGAAATGAAGAGTCATGTTACATTAGGGTTTACCTAATGCAACACACTATATAAACAAAGGTGTTCTCCCCAAAATCGGTTACACTAAGAAACAAGAGGGCTAGAGCCGATTTTGCAAGTGTAAGACTCTCTTAAAGTTTACTTCTTTGCATTTGGTGTTGTGTGAAGCATTTGCGGCATCACACTTGGGGTGCTAGGCTCACAAGATTTCAAGGATCATAATCAACAACAAGGTATGTTATTCTATCTTTCATTCAAGATAAAAATGTTCCCCATGTATGCTAGATAGGAATATAACCTTGGAATTCAACTTTGCATGATAATTAGACAAGCATAGATTTGAGGTTATTAGTGTTGCATGTACACTAAGGAAGTGTTAGAATGCTCAAATCCCATCAGTAACTTTATACCCCTTATAGACCGGATTCGTGAATAAGGCCTACTAACGGTAAGACTGACTTTACTCTTATACATATATATAAATATTAAACCTATAATATTATAATATTATAAGGGTATAATTTTAAACTTTAAAATTCTAGGGTTTGGAACTAAATCTGAAGAAGAATCTACATTTACAAATTCCAAAACTTGAGGACAAATTTTGAACTATTCAAAAACTTTTGGAATCCATAACACATGAGTTCAATATAGGATTTAATGAAAAGACTCTTGAAAATCCATAACATGAGGACAAGTTATCTAGTTCATAAAAACATTTATGGAAAAGGACTCTTCAAGTTCATAACCTATAAGTTTAATGAACTCTTTAAAAAGAAAAACTTTTCATTTTCCATAACTTGAGGACAAGTTATGGAGTATATTAAAGGCCATAAAGATCATCAAATAAACTAACAAGCATGTCAAATAATGACCATGATCTAGATTAAACTCATATGAACAAGATAATTCATATGAAATAAATTTCATGTAATTAGCATAATCATATAAACTAATACAAAACATGAAACTTTGACAATTATCTTATGAATTGGATAGGCATGATCATTACCAAATCAAAAATAGGTTTATAAGTTCAAAAACAACTTAGGGTAATGATCCTAGTCCAATTCTAGCCACAATCCTCGAAAATTTGCATTCTGGAGCATCAACTCGTCGAGTGCAGTAACAAACTCGGCAAGTTGGTCAGAATTGTGCTGGGACTCGGCGAGTCCCCTAATGGAATCGGCGACTCCACTGTCCAGAACAGCAGAAATTCGATTTTTCAAGCTTAAACAACAAGTAGCATTAATTATAATTGAAAACAACCCTAGGCTCTGATACCACTGAAGGCTTTTGAGCATTCTAACACTCCTATGGTGTAGACGCAACCCTAGATGCTTTGGATGTATGTTTTTGTTGGATTAGTGTCTAAGTCCATAACTATTTTGGTATGTACTTGACTCGATGGTGCATGGTCCTTTTGGGTTGCCTTTACCAAAGCAACTTGATAGGATGAACTATGGAGAGAAAGGATTAAATATAATTTATTAATATATCTTGAGAATAATATATTAAAGGAGAAATCATATTGTTTAATTAATATTAGTCAAGAATTAATAAGAATTAAGTTTGTGACTAAACGAGATTAATTAAACTTAAGGGACTAGAATTATAATTATAAGATAATTGCAATTGGGCCATGGATTGCCTTATATTATAAGGTTGGATGAATTCTATGGGGAAACCCGTTAGAAATCGTCCAAGGCCTTTAAGGAAAGGAGTCCATGGGTTGCTTAGGGCTTAAGCATCTAAATTAGGGTTTCCTTGTTATATTACCCTAATAGCCTCATTATATATAGAACCCTTATGCTCCAAAAACGTGGTAAACAAATTGCCTAGGGTTTCCACATGTTTTTGAGAGCCTCCTTCTCTTTTCTTCTTCATCCTCTTGCTCTTGGTGTTTGTGAACCATTAGAGGATTGACATTTGTGACTCTAAACTTTCTAAAGTCATTACAAGGAGGATTCTAGATTGTTATTGCTATATAACAATCAAGGTATGATCTAAACCCTAATTCATATGTTATATTGATTATCATATTCTAGATCTAGGGTTTATAGTCTTGGCTGAATTGCATGTACAATAGAGAAACCTAGATCCAAGCATTAGGGTTTGTATGAGCACATAGGATGTTCTTATAGCTAAAACCCATCAGTGGTATCAGATCCTTGATTGGTTTCTATTGTATTGATGCCTTGTTAATTTGTTCATGCTTGAAAAATTCGATTTTTGTGAGCCTGCCTGTTGGACTCGGCGAGTCCCATTGTGGACTCGGCGAGTAGGCCCCTACTCGGCGAGTCCATATGGGTACTCGGCGAGTTAATGCGTCAGAAAGAGGGGATATCGGGATTTCTTGCTGTTTATGTTAGAGATACTTGCCTTTATCATATTAGATCAATATAAATCCGATTTTATGATATATATAAGTATATTCTTGATCTAATTGAAGATATTTATCAATTAATAAAATATTTATTTCCTTATGTGATAATTGATTAATTATTTTGATTAAATTGGTAAATTGTTTTGCAAGAAATTATTAAATAAATCAAATATGGATAATTATGTGATTAAATGTTAATTTAGATTATTTGTTATTTGATCCCCAATGTTTTGAAAAGGTTTCAAAACTTGCGCTCAAGTTTTGGAATTTAAATTTTGATTAAAAGCTTAATTTTGATGTATATTTAAATTCTAAACCTAAATGTTTTGAAATGTTTGAAAACTTGCCCTCAAGTTTTGGAATTTAAAAGTTGATTAAAAGTTTAATTTAGGAATGTTAAAATCTAAAACCCTAGTATTGTCTTGAAAAGTTCAAATCACACCCTTATGGTTTTATTAATTAATTAAGGTGTATAATTAAAAGAGGTTTAACAAATCCATAAATGTTTAGGTTTAAAATTTAATTGTATTAAAAGTATAATTGTTAAATTTGACCACCTAATATTTTAAAAGTGTAAAATACACCCTATACTATATATAACATTAAAAGACTAACATTATATATATGTATGAGTAAAAGTCAGTATTACCGTTAGTAGGCCTCATTCACGAAGCTAGTCTATAAGGGGTGTTTAAGGAAATTGCCTATAAAATGGAGATTGAATGGGTATCCACTCTTACCCACCGCACTCTTGACTAGTGGAGGGTCGTTAGCCGAACGGGTAGGATAGGACAAAACTTTCCATTATAAGTATAATGAAGTACAAAAGTAACTAAATGTTTTACAAATTCCCAATATTAGTTACTTAGGCAAAAGTGAATTGATGCAATTCCATGAAATTACACTTTGTGCCCTTGAGAAGACGTTAGTGGAACGTGTGTGGTTAACCGACACACTAAATGGTTCTAAACAAAGGTAGCAAAGGGTGACTCAATGTTTGTCATAGTTCGGTGGAGCGTGTGTGGTTTACCAGCACATCGAATAGGTGACTGTAACATGTGAAGGAACCATGTAAGTTTGCATGGTTATTCACACCCACTTTGTGATCCTCGGCATCCCAGTCACAAACAAGAGGGGCATATCGAAATTTAAACATGCCATTGAAATGTTCAATGAATATCAATGGATCTAGGCGTTTTCATAGAGTTAAAACTTAAATTTCTTTTTCGTTTTTTCATGGTGGAAATTAGTGAATCGTCATTCACTTACGTTCAAATATTCTGCAACGAGATTACGGCATCCCTTTTATAAGTTATAGAGTATTGTGTTGGGTCCTAGCCTTAATATCTCATTTGGGTGATTTATTAAGGACTCAATCAATCAACTAACTTGAATTTCTTTTCTCCTGTTTAGTAGATGTCAAAGTACGACAACTATGGTCTTCCCAAATCCCGTGGAACAAGAATTCCACATGAAGATGATATTCCACGATTCGATCGAGGAACAAGAGATCATTCTTCACTTCCTCCACCTCCTCCAATTATTCTCCTTAACCCACAAGTTCGAAGTCTTGAAAAGTTCAAGCTCACTCAATCCCTTTTGGCAAGTAAACATAAAGAAGGAAAGTCGGTGTGTGCACACGTCCTAGGGATGAAGTCACACATTGATAGGTTAAGAATGTTGGGATCCGTTGTCTGTGAGGAGATGGCTGTTGATTGGGTTCTTCAGTCACTTCCTAACTCATATAGTGAGTTCGTAAGAGAGTACTATATGATGAACTGCGACGTGACCCTTATAGATCTCACCTATATGCTTTTTGCCGCTGAATCAGCAATGTTTTGGTGTAATAGAAAAGCAAAGTTGATTGGTGAATCTGCCTTCTAGACCTCTATGGATATAGACAATGGAAATGACAGACATGCTATGATCGAAAAGTTTGATCATAAGAGAAAGGCAATGTCTAAAGTAGTTCCATGTCCTGTTCCAAAAGAGTCAATTTGCTATTATTGCCAAGAGAAGGGGCATTGGAGACGAAGCTACCCTATTTACCTAAGAGATCTAAGAGATGGGAGAGTCAAAACGTTTGGCTCTGCTTTAGGTAAAATCCATTGACTAACTCTTTTAAGCTTCTATTCTAGATTCTTAATACATAATGTGATAAGATTACAATTGATGTTTTGTAGGATCAAAGAAAAGAAAGGAAGCTTAAGGGAAGAAGTGAGCAGAATCTAACCGTGAAGGAATGGATTTCGATCGCATTACTTGAAGATTAGATTCTTGAGCTACTACTTAGAGTTAGAATAAGATTGCTAAGAAAGATGTATTAGCATAGTTTTTCAAAGAATTGCATTGCAAGGACAAATTTTTTCCGCAATAAAATAAATTTTATTTATTTATCCTTACAATGGCGTGTATGAAAAATTGATGTTAAAATTTTTCTATTATTAGCAATAATGGATTTGATTCTTAACTATGTTATTTGTGAAAATGTCGAAAATTTACCAAATAGGGAAAGTTTCTCATCACCCAAGTTTTAATTGGACTGAAACTTGGAATCATGCTACTTGGTTGCACGATGAAATAGAAATTTCATATTTGGAAATTAGACGAATTCATTGACAAAGTGTCAAGTGAAGGACTAGGAGATCGAGTACACAAAGTTGTGTGCTGATCAAGTCCACCACAAGAGGAATAAAGATATTCGTCATGATTTACTAAAGGTTTAGTAAATGTGATTATACTTACAAGATTAAGTGTAATTCTGAATTGATTAAACGGTTTAGATCAATAGCAGAACGGATAAGAAGAATCAAGTAGGCAGAATGATAAAAGTTTCTCCATTCTAAGAAGAAGGGAGAATACCTTTTATGCTTCATGATAGGTCTTAATGATTAAGAACCATATCTCAATTGATCCTCTAAGTGAGTCTTACTACAATTGTATGTCTAAGAAGAAGAATCAAGAATTGAAGAAATGGTTAAATCAAGAAGTCAATCATACTTCGTTCCAAAACAAGTCTTAGAGTTAAGACTGTGACATTGAGTGAAAAAGTATTAAGAAAGTTTATAACATTCATCAAATGTGGAAAGTTGTGATGTCTTGGATAAGACAAAGACCAACTAGGACCAATTTATGAAGTGTTTTGATAAAAAACTACACTAACTCTTGAATATTTGTTTGTCAAGAAATGTTTATTGACAAGAGAATCTTATATGTCAAGGAGTCAGTGGGAGTCTTATTGGTCTTGAAAGGTTTCAAGAACAAATCAAAATAGACCTTATCGATCATCACTAGCACACGAGTTGAGGTTTACAACCTATCGTGTTGACATTATTTTGTTTCTATGCCGTTCCAATTGAGGTAATTATGCATGTGAGTTCTATGAGTTCTCATTTGAACGCATAAAATGCAGACACCTTGATCAATGGAAAGTACATTGATAGGAAAGGGTGAGCTGCTCAACTACTTGGAAGACATGGTGGGCAGCTGTGTTACCATAAGGCAAGAAGTCAAGATTAAGAAAGTTTGGTCCATATGAGTTTGAATTTGTCGTAAACTTTGGTTTTGACAAATTCACATGGATAGGAACACATACACCATTAAAATCTAAGTTTCATAAGATTCCCTCCTTCATGAAAATGACTGTGAGGAAATGCTTTCACTAAGAGAGATTTTAAAAGGATAGTGAATGTGAAAATTGGATTCTCGAATTCGATTATGGTTACAGTATCCCTTTCCATGATTTGAATTGTGAGTTTTGGCAATTAGTCTAAATTGTTTAGACACACATATGAGCTATCTAAGGGAAAGGTGTATAAGCTTAGATAAAGGATTATCAAACCATTAGGTATTAGAAACATGAACTTAAGAAATTCAATAAGTATTGTTTTTCTGGAAGTTAAGTCGGTTTTTGAATACATGTCAAAGCTAGTGGGAGAATAAGTGTTATGTTTATAATAATCATCATGATAGTGGGAGCATAAATGTTATGATTGTATGATTATTAAGGCAAGTATTGCAAGTTAGCAATATTAATTATAGAAAAACAAGAGTTATACCTTGCAAACTCGTGAGGGTTGTAAAGTTGTTTTACTATAATTAAGGGAGAGAATATTATGCTTCATTTCAAATCTAAAGGCTTAGGTTGTGGAATGTTAATAATTTAGTCAAGGAAACATAGTGTGTTCTTAAAAATTCGATTATGATTACGACATTCCTCTTCATAGTTCAAATTTTGAGAACGTAACACATAAAATATTATGACAGAAGATTGATAAAGTATCGAATCTTCGTGTAAGACATTATGCATCGTGTCCCATACGCTTCGGGTATAGGATTAATTGCAAATGCTATAATATTTTACCATTCTAAAATTTTCCAAATGTCTAGCACATTTAGAGGGAAAAAGGACAAGAATCAGTTTTGACTAAGATAATTAAACAACTATCAAAGGACAATCCAAAGTTCGCCTAGGATTGGTCGCTTGTGAGTAGTTGGAAGTATAGTATTGGATGGACCGTATCGACATTATTATGAATAGATAAGATTGTATTGAGAATTAGTTGTCATATGGTAAGTATGGAAAGTTTTCCATATTGGAAGTTGGATATTGAAAATCTATGTCTAGATTAGAAAATTTTATGCAAAAGGATGTTCAAAGGAATGTACTTTGAGTGAGAGACATCATATCTAAGGAATTGTATTGTAACAATCTCCGATAGAGGACTTTGTAATTTCATTGGCAATAGTCATTGTGACTTTAGTGCAATGACATTACAAAAGGATCATTGCATAAAATGTTAGAATCTAGCATATTCCATAAGTGGCAAGAATTTGATATTCTTTCACTTATGAAAAAGGATTTGGAGTTGTGAAATGAGTATGATTGGAAATGTGTTCATTTGATCTATTTAAAAAAAAGTAAGAACCATAGGTAAACATTGTGTGCATGCTAGGAGCATAGGATAAGTGTTGTAATAATTCAAGTAAAAATTTGATTACCCGAAACAACAAATAATGAGTAATCGATATGGTGATAAATAAAAGGTGTTTTATTTATACTCAAAGGTTTGAGGCCATATGGGATTAGTATTATCCTTGTGTTTCACTTTGCATGTTTTGACTTCCTGAATAATTTAATTGGTTGAGAACAGTCAAATTATTCGAACGGGCCACAGTCGTTCATATGTTGGAAGTAGGTATGAACAAAGACTGTCGTGAATTGGTGTGTGGATTGTCTAAAGAGTATTAGACATAAGCAAATGTTTGCTGCAACGTTCATGAGTGCTTATGAATATGATTTGAGCATTCGATTAAACCCATGCTCACTTGGATCACTCCATTAATTGTATCACGAGTGATCGGTGAGACGATAACATCTTATATTCTTGAAACCAAGATGTGTGAGTTGTATCTTGCAAATCGGTTGCACATTGATAATATGTAAATGCACCAGTAACTTGGTGTCATAAAACATATTGTTGTGTGTGATTCGGTGAGTGAGTGCAAACGAGCATTGAAACAAAGTTTATCCGTTCCTTTTATCCAAAGTAGGATAAAAGCGATATCTTTGGGCCCCTCGATGATTTAGTGATGACAAACGTAAATGCTCAGCAAGGCTAGGGCTAATTTGATTTGTTTAATTAGTCAGTCGTCATAAATCGGAAGTCGAGAAATAGTACAAAGAGAATGATTAGAAATCATGTCTCATATGATATCTAGAATGGAGGAATATATGATCCCTTATCTAAAGGACACACGTATCTAATAGGATAAGAGTTGACTTATCCAAGTGGGAGACTGTTGGATTAGTGTCTAAGTCCATAACTATTTTGGTATGTACTTGACCCGATGGTGCATGGTCCTTTTGGGTTGGCTTCACCAAAGCAACTTGATAGGATGAACTATGGAGAGAAAGGATTAAATATGATTTATTAATATATTATGAGAATAATATATTAAAGGAGAAATCATATTGTTTAATTAATATTAGTCAAGAATTAATAAGAATTAAGTTTCTGACTAAAAGAGATTAATTAAACTTAAGGGACTAGAATTGTAATTATAAGATAATTGCAATTGGGCCATGGATTGCCTTATATTATAAGGTTGGACGAATTCTATGGGGAAACCCATTAGAAATCGTCCAAGGCCTTTAAGGAAAGGAGTCCACGGGTTGCTTAGGGCTTAAGCATCCAAATTAGGGTTTCCTTGTTAGATAACCCTAATAGCCTCACTATATATAGAACCCTTATGCTCCAAAAACGTGGTAAACTAATGGTCTAGTGTTTCCACACGTTTTTGAGAGCCTCTTTCTCTTTTCTTCTTCATCCTCTTGCTCTTCGTGTTTGTGAACCATTAGAGGAGTGACATTTGTGACACTAAGCTTTCTAAACTCATTACAAGGAGGATTCTAGATTGTTATTGATATATAACAATCAAGGTATGATCTAAACCCTAATTCATATGTTATATTGATTATCATATTCTAGATCTAGGGTTTATAGTCTTGGATGAATTGCATGTACAATAGAGAAACTTAGATCCAAGCATTAGGGTTTGTATGAGCACATAGGATGTTCTTATAGCTAAAACCCAGTTTTCTCTATTATACATGCACACATTCAATATTCCAAAGCATCATCCTAACTAGCATACATTGAAGTATCTATACTACAAGATTCTAGTTAGATGACACACCTTTTGTTGTAGCTTGTAGATCTTCTTGGATTTGGCCTTTAAGAACTTAGCACCAATAGTGTGAATGCCTCAAATGGAATCAGGACACACCTAGGACAAAGGATAACTTTTGAGAGAGTATGGTGCACACAAGACATCGACTCAGTGGCTCTCTAAGAACACACTAGTGTCTTATTTCACGAACCAAGGGGCTTCTTATATAGTGTGGCACAACTAGGGTTACACCATGCAAACCCTAATGTGCTTGACTTTTCACATTCCTTAGGCTCCATGGGTTTAACCTCCATGGAGTATCCATGGTTCACCACATGGGTTTAGCAAACATAAAGAGCTATGGATGATAAGCCCACTTTATAAGAACAAATGATTTACACAATCAATCCCCATATATTTAATTAGTCTCTTTTGATCACTAAATTAATTCTTGATCAATACTAATTAAATAATATGATTTCATATTAATAAATTAGAACTTATAATATGTTAATAAATCATATATAGCCTTTTCTCAAAAGTCCATCCTGTCAAGTTGTCATGATGATATGCAACCCAAATGGACCATGCTATTCTCAGGTCTAGTACATACCAATTATAGTTATGGACTTAGACACTAATCCAACATTTAGTTTACGGGGTAACATGCGTTCAAATGGTTTTATATAAGAATAAAACTATGTAATACTATTTTAAAGTATAGAAATACTTACACATTTTTGGTCTTAGGGTTTTAAGACTACAACTTATTTTAAGAAAATATTGGATTTTCTGGGAACAAATACTATCATATTTTTACACGGAAAGAATTACATATTTTTATCCATACAAAACTCTTATGAACTCACCAACTTAATTGTTGAAATTTTTTCAAAACTATTTGTATACTCAGGAAATCGTTAAACAGGTAGTCACAAGGCTTTTGAGGATGGACGTTACGATGTCGTACTATTCATTTTTGTCATAATAATGTAATTGGTATTGAAACATACAATACTTTGAAATAATGTAACATTCTCAATTATATTTATGATGATTGTGTTTGCTTTGATCACTATTGTAGATTATGTTGTGATACTGTTCATGAAGTCATCCACCCTCAGATGTTTCCGCCATCCTAGTTTAGGGGTGTGACAGATTGGTATTAGAGCATTGTTTATAGTCAACTAAGTATATCAAATCATGTAAGATATACAACTATAAATACAATGGGACTAAAACTCTCTAACTAAAACATTTCGTACAGGTATACGTTTAAAATATAATGATATTTTTAATAAATTATAAGTACATACCTACATACTAGAACGGTGTCATAACAAGAACAATTCAAAAGTAATAAGATAAGTTGAACACTACGAATAGGACTTGGTGGTTATGTAATCCGATCTAGGATAGATAGAGCCTGATCAATAATATTTGTCCAAGATATTAGTAACATGTGCTTGGGAATAGTCGTAGTGAACAATAATTCTAAAACTTACCAACACCCCATACAAAGAAACTCTAGAACCAAACATAAATTTAAAATACTATATATAGAACCATACAACCAGACTCCTTATGTGCCTCTTGTACCTTTGTCTTTCAACAGTCGACATGGCCGGATTTCACCTACCAGGAGATCCTTAGTTTCCCGATAATGGGTGTAACATCCCGAATCCCAGGTATAATATTTAATTAATTTATATTCATGTTGTTAGAGCAACTCGACGAGTTGGAGGCCCCAACACACCGAGTAGAGAATTAAATAGCCGCGTGATTTTTAGAGTCTACTCGACGAGTTGGAGGACCCCAACTCGACGATTAGGAGCTGAGTGTGAAAACCCTAATTTTCAAGGTTTGTGCCCTATTTAAAGGACCTTAAGCCTTCATTTCCGCCTCCCTTATCACTTTAACACCCTAAGAGAAACCCTAAATGAGTTGGTATCATTTGTGAGAGAGAGAGAGAAAGAGAGAGAGATAGAGAGAGAGAGAGAGAGAGAGAAAGGCTAAAAGTGTGTGATTTGGTGCATTCTTGGAAGGAGATAGGAGAGAAAAAGGCTTGGAGTGAGAAGAAGGCCTTGGATCCAGTGTTCCTTTAGTACTAGCCGCTAACTGGAGGTAAAAAGCTATCACCTTGATCATTGTTTGGTTAGATCTCTTCTTTAGGAAGTTTCTGGCCATTTCTATCTTCCTTTTGAGCCTTTCAGTCATTTGAGCATGACATGAAGTTGAAACTTCCGATTTGGACTGTATGAGGTCCCTTAAGCATAAAGATCCAAGATTTATCAACCTATTGGCCAAATTCCAAACATTAAACCTTCTATAGAGCTTTATTTTGGAATTTTGAGCCTTAGGTGTCATGCATGGACGTAAAGCTTGCAGCTTTACATGGTATTTCAGCCTTGGGAGGATAGATCTAGAGTTTGGTACTTTAGTGTTGCTTGAATCCTCTGAATTAAAAATGGATTAGAGAGACTCAACGAGTCCATGAGCCAACTTGACGAGTCGGTTACGGTATTCCCTGATAGCCTGGACACGTGCAAACTCGACAAGTTGATGAGAGAACTTGGCGAGTTGAGTTGGATTTTTCCCGATTTTCTGAGAACAGGAGGGACTCGACGAGTCCGATAGATGCACTGATGAGATAAAAATCTCTTAGATCGTTTAGATCTTAAACAGGTTAATCAAAACAATGCTAACAAAGTAACAAACAAGAGAAAGAATCAACAATATGCTTAATGATTCAAATGACTCACGCCTCAGCAAAGCTCGACAAAGAACTTCCGCTGTAGAGGCTTTTAGGGTTACAATCGATAAACACAATGAACGTTTTGAATAATCGACTCCAAAACATACGTACCAAGATTCATACAAGCATCTATAAATACTTAAACCCTAATAATTAAATCACGGATGGACAGGCCCAATCCGGATACAAAACAGGGCTAAGGACCGAGCCCAAGACACAACACACAATAGACCCAACAATCTCCCCCTTTGCGTCAATTGGGGCGAGACTCTACTTCGGATTACTTGATCCAACAGCATCAACTTTCTTCGTAACGTTGAACTGGCAGGGAATGATGGCAAGAAGAGTTTGCCTGAAGCGAATATACCACTGAATCATGTCATTGAAGTATTTCTTGTCACTTTCAAAGTTTTGCCTGCATCGATGGATGATCCCCAGTTGATGCTCCAGGCAGGAACTTGTGTAAAGATGTTTGTCAGCCAAGGCGAACAGAAACTTCTGGCCTTCTCCTCTGGTGAACATGATTGAGTTTCGCTTCGAGACAATCCTCCCCATCTGCATTTTGTTCAAATCGCTTGCAGAACCGACTGGGGTGATGGTAGGCTTCTTTCTGAGAACATTGGCAATTTCTTGATCCAGCTTGGCAACCTCCATGACATAACAACCCAACATTCTCTTCATGTGATCTATGATCGGCTCATATTTGGTTTCATTGGTGAGGAGGATTTTGTGCAGGATGATCCAGTCATGAGGATTTAGGTTAGGAAAATTAGCAAGAGAAATGGCATGTTCGGTTTTCTATGATCCCCTCAAGACTTTGAATCGAACGTTGATGAAGTTGCACTCTCGTGAAGGTTTGAGGACCCGAACGTTGACAATTTTTTGTGCATTCCACGTCTTGTACTGAGGCTGAGCAAACCCCAGATAGAAATCGATAAGCTCCCTATCAACCTTCGGGTGTGGATGAAGGACTTCAGCAATGTGGGAAAATGCATGAAAAATGAAAGCCTTTCGGGTCAGGGGCATGTCGAACTGAGAGTCGACTGAGTTGTCTCGATCCAGAGAGATCAAAGGTTCCAGCCAGAGGAGACTAGGGGACTCGATTGATTCTTTGATAAGCTTTTCAAGAGTCCATGGAGGGAAAAGAGTTTTTCAACTTTCAAGGAGATCATGATCCTCCTTCATCCTCCTTTCATTTGCCTCGGCCTCTCTAGCAACCCGAGCGTTCAAATCCAGTTCTTTGTCCCTGGCCTGCTTCTTCAAGATCTCAGCAATTGTTTCTTTGTCATCGTCTCCATCACTATCATCAGGAACCCTCTTGCCTTTGTCTTTAGCACCCGAACCTGATGCATGGCCAGTTTGTGGTGGTTCGGTTGCTTTAGTTAGAGTAGATGAAGAGATTGGAGGCGATTGGGATTGAGCTGTGGAAACAGGAGGAGGTTGAGATTGATCACTGCCCTTTGAACTGTCTTTTCCCCCTTGTTTTGGATGGACCACAGGCTCAGGAAGCCCCTCAATACGGCTAAGCATGGCGAGAGCAGGAGCAAGCTTCTCGTGAAGAGTTCGCCTCACAGAGTAGTTGAGAATCGGGTCATGCGCTTCAAGAATGTTGGAGAGGGCGTCGTGGACATCCGAAACATAACTCTTAATAACAGCTCGCTCGGACAGGAGAGAATCAACCTCCTTCTTAGATTGGGAAAGTTGAAGATTCTTGGCTTTTAGCTCAGAGGTTTTGCGAGCAAGCACATCCATCATAGAATTTTCTGTGGCCAGGCCCTGTTGGAGCTTGGTGAGGCGATCCTCAATGGTGGTCTGGAAGGATTTATGGTCAGCTTCTAGAGTCTATCGAAGACTGGCGAAGCTTTGTTGTTCGGTAGCGAAAGAAGTAGTCAGCTTCTCAATAGCAGAATCGACCTTCTCTACATTGGATTCGGCTGCCCCCTGCAAAGACTCCAGAAATATGTTAGCATCTCGGAATAGTTTTTCGACTTTTTCGGTCGCAGCAGTGCAAGACTTTGTGGATGCATCAATGGCAGCAGTAGCAGAGTTGATGGAAGCTTTGTGTTTCTTGGTGAAGACATCCACCATCCCCTGAATGGCCGCTTCTATCAAATGGGACCGAGAGGAGGAGGAAGAAGCGATGAGATTATCAATCTTCTCATGAAGTTCCTTGATGTGCTTTTTGGTGACAGGAGCATCATCATCATCATCGCTTTGAATCTGGTAGGGGCTATAGTAAATCGAATCGAAGGTCATATCTTCCCCTCCTAGAAATGTCTCAGTTTCAGCTGAGTGAGTGGGAGATAAGGGTGATGTTGGAGGTTCAGTGGTGGGGGTAGGTTCGGGTGTGGAAATTAGTTCGGTTGTAGGTGTGGGTTCGAGTGCTGAAGTACGATCCCCCGTATTAGATACGTTGGTTCGAACTTCAGTGGTTGTTATTTTGGTGGCTTCAGAGAGAATGGGAGGTGGTATAGGAATAGAAGTGGGTGGAATAAGAGTAGAGGAAGTTATGGGGGGAATAAAAATAGTGGTAGTTATAGGGGGAATAGAAATAGGGGAGGTTATGATAGGAATGGAAATAGGTATGGTGGTAGGAGGAGGAGAGACAGGTTTGGATGCAACAGGTACCTCATGTAAAGGCGAACGGGGAGGAGTATCACCTCGAATCGACTCCTCTGAGTCAGACTTGTCAGCCTCTGAATCGCTTGAGGAAGAAGCGAGAACAAGTTCCCTCTTTGGCTATGTTTTCTTCTTCTTCAGTGGAGGTGATTGGTCTGGCTTTGTGGGTTTTTGCTTCTTGCGAGAAGGACCTTTTTCCCCTTTAGCCGCTTTCTTCACTTTCCCTTACTCCGATTTCTTGCCCCTAGCAGCTGGTTTGTCTGCGTCATGGATGGACTGAACCATCTCTGCAATCAGCTCTCTCGGACCCGAAGAAAGAAACTCCTTGTAGGTCTTGATGATAACACTCTCTTTTGACACACCAACATACATAGACTTAGGAATTGATCCAATGAAGGTGAACTTGGTGGGACCAGTGATGATTATCTTTGTGGTGTGGAATACACTGATCGAGGATAGGGGGGAAGTGGTGACAGTAGTGACATGAAACTTGTCCGTTTCCCATTTGGTGACGAGCGTCCAAAACCTGGCATAGGATACTTCAGTGTGTCGAGATGAGGAGCCAAGGCTTTGAATCAGTTGTTGCCAGAGAACCGAGCGATAATCTAGGTTGATCCCATTGTACAACCCGTAGAGAATCGTCATGAACAGTCGACTGGCCCCATAAAACCAGCACTTCTCTCTGATAAGCCCTTGAACAAAATTGTGAAGAAGCCGTTCCATTGAGGAGGAAGACACGACTTTTTAAACTTCGTGACCGTGGTGAGGATTTTGGTGTAACCCATGTTGTAGTACATGGAGAATAACTGTCCCACAGAGATTGAATTAGGGTTAACCCTCGATTCATCAGGTTCAAACATTAGTAGCCAGCAAAAGCGCTGCTTGGAGATGGAGGCTTTGTTGGAAAGGATGTCGAAGAAGATTCGATCCACATATTTGTCGTAGTGAGCAGTGGAGAAAACCTGTGAGAGACACTCCATAGGCACGATTTCCACCTTGGACAATGCGAGAACCAGTGGAGAGTTTTTAAGACACTCCACAAGGGGATACATGAAAGGGTTGTATGTGATTAGGTTGAGTTCAATGACCAGGCTTTGTTGAGGTCTGATTGGGAGAATGTGGGTTCGAGAAGAGGTTTCATGAACAGATGAGGAATCCGCCATTATTGAATGCAGTGAAGAAGAAGATGAACAGTGGTAGATGAATCGCCTTAATTTGCTCTCTGATTTTTGGGAGTAGTAAAGAGGTAAAGTAAAAAGGATTGATCCCTTTATACCGGGGGTAGAGGAGAGAGAAGAATCCGCCCCCAAATCCTCTCGAAACGCGAAACGGCTCCTGAATTGACTGAATCGTGACAGTTAGCAACCCCGATGATTACGCATGAGAGAGAAAAACTGTTCCGTCTAACACACCTTCCCATCAAATCGCCTTTTTGAATTCTTGAAACTGTTGACCTTCCGGCTGAGTCATCATCTTATATTTTAACGTACATGTCATCAATAGATAGAATCAAAGATTTAGAAAAACCACGTCATTCCCTAATTAAGTATTTCTTTGAGAATCGAAGCTACATAAAGAAAAGTAGCTTGTAGAGAACCGAACTAGACTATAGAAAAATCAAAAAGATTTCTGTGTATAGAGTGTCAAAGATAAAGAAATAAAACAACATCTATGTGGGAATATGTGATGTCAATATAGACACAAAACAGTGGATCCCGAGCATGAATCGCTTCCTTCAAAGTCAAGAGAGACTTTAAAGTGTCTGTATGGATTCCCGTTGAATTACAATCAAACACTTGTTAAGAAGTGTTGAAAGGCATCTTTTGATAAGGCTTAAAAGGGTGGCTTTAGCTTCAGTTTAGAATTCCGGATCTTAACATAAGACTGAAACCAAATGAAGTACCTGTGAGACCGATGTGGTCTGTTGAACAAGTAGGCTGGGATTTATTTGCAGTGACTTTGATGGAAATGCTTGGTTGTGAAATCTAAAAAAATTTAAAACTGGATTCTATGGGAAGAAATGTTATGGTGTGTAACAATTTCATAAGAATCACACAAAAATAAAAAGAGATTTCATGATACAACCACAAATTTAATTGTTCACCGTCAATTCATAGTGGGTATTGAATTTAGGGTTTCACTTAGCACGTAGTGACACGAGGCTAAGATCATAAAAACAGAGATGCTGTAACCATAAACCTCAGTGGTTATTTCTGAGAGTCTCAAGGGTTACAATTATGAACCGAAATATGATGGAGAAAAATGGTTGAGGTGGTGTAAAGAAACCAAAGTACCTCTGCTATAAAAGGAGTGACCAAGCAGAAAACTCTTAACTCATATGAGAAAAGAGTAAGGTAGCTCATGATTAGAATAAACTCAGCAGCCTAATTGGGAAGACAAGGTTTGTATATACCTAGTCATTAAGGCTTTATTCAAAATTAGTTGAGGCTTTGGACAACATGCAACAGCATGCTTCTAGGGACACTTAACTAGTATAAAGTGGGAGAATAAGACCTGCCCCATTGATATTCCAGGAATGTTAATATAAACAAAAATAGAGACAAAAGAAAGAAAAGATTTTTGTAATTTTGATAAATTTGAAAAGAGAAAACCAAACCAAAAAGAAAAAAAATTTGAACCGAACCCGAAATGGACCGAACGCTCGGTTCATTTCGGTTCCTAAAAAAATATTTTTGGATTTTTGGAAAACAACTGTATATAAGTATACAACCATACACAACACCTTTTTGAGATTGAGCGAAAACCAGTGCAATGGGACCAAACCCGAAATAGACCGAGCGTTCGTTTCATTTCGGTTACCGTGTGAACCGAACCCGAAATAGACCGAGCGTTCGGTTCATTTTGCTTCCAACTTTTAGGTTTGAGATGGTGTTTTTGGTACTGAATCCGATTCCATCATACCTAGGCCTTGAAGGATTTTAGTGAAACTTGCTTCAGGTAGGGCTTTGGTGAAGATATCGGCCAGTTGATCAGTGGTTCGAACAAAGTGAATTTCGACGTTTCCATCTTCCACATGATCCTTAATAAAGTGATACCTATGCTTGGTCTTGGAGTGTTGCACTGGGTTATGACAGATCCTAATTGCACTTTCTGAATCGCAATATAGTGGGATCTTTTTCATATTGAGTCCATAATCACGGAGCTGGCTTTGGATCCAAATCATTTGAGATGTACAGGAGGCAGCTGCAATGTACTCTGCTTCGGCTGTAGAAAGAGAAACACATGTTTGTTTATTTAATTGCCAGCTAACCAACTTCCCGTCTAGGAATTGGTAGCCTCCTGTGGTGCTTTTTCGGTCTAGACCACATCCTCCTAATTCTGCATCTGAGTAGGCTTGAACGAAGAAACCTGAGTTTGAGGGATACCAGAGACCGAGAGTGGTGGTTCGCTTCAAATACCAGAATATATTGTTCACTGCGAGCATGTGAGGTTCACGAGGATTTGCTTGAAACCTGGCACAATAGCATACTGAAAACATTATACCGGGCCTGCTAGTTGTGAGATACATCAGGGAACCAATCATTTGTCGATATAGAGTGATGTCGACTTCCAGTTTTTCCAAAGACGGTGTGAGCTTGGTGCCGAATGCCATAGGGAATTTGACTTTTGATTCTCCCATCATGCGAAATTTAGCAAGAAGAGTCTTTGTGTATGCTTCCTGGTTGATAAAGATGCCTTCGGGTCCCTGTCTAATATTTAAACCAAGGAAAAAGATAATCGGACCCATTGAGCTCATTTCAAATTTTGTTTCCATCAACTTCCTAAATTCAGCTGTTAGGCTAGGATTCGTTGAGTCGAAGATGATATCATCGACATAGATTTGAAGGATCATAAGGTGGTTACCTTCCTTTTTGCGAAAGAAGGTTGGGTCAACCGAACCTTGTTTGAATTTAGACATCTTTAAAAACTTAGTTAATGTTTCATACCATGCCCTAGGAGCTTGTTTCAGACCATAAACTGCCTTATCCAAGAGATAGCAGTGATTAGGATGCTTTTTATTTACAAAACAAGGAGGTTGCTCCACGTACACGGTTTCTTCAAGGTCCCCATTTAGAAAGGCACACTTCACGTCCATTTGGTAGACCTCAAAGTTCTTGTGTGCAGCATAGGCAAGAAATATTCGAACAGATTCGAGCCTTGAAACTGGAGCGAATGTCTCTTCGTAATCGATTCCTTCTTCCTGGCAGTATCCCTTCACTACTAACCGAGCGTTGTTCCTGATCACATTACCCTCTTTGTCCATTTTGTTTCTGAACACCCATTTGCGACCGACAACCGAGGCATCTTTTGGTGTTGGAATAAGTCTCCATACCTTATTTCTTTCGAACTCATTCAGTTCGTCTTGCATTGCTTGAACCCAATCAGAGTGATCGAGAGCAGTATTGACAGTTTTTGGCTCTATTTTTGAAACAAAAGAATGAAATATGCAGAATTTTACTTTGGAGAATAAAGCAGTTTGCTTCGCCTTCAGTTGTGATCGAGTCTGAATCTTTTCAGATGCATCACCCATGATTTGAGATACAGGGTGATCTCTAGTCCATTTAATGAGAGGAGGATAATTTGGATCATAAGTGGGATCCAATTAAGCATTTACCTCTTCTTCCAACTCTGATTGAATATCATCATCATAAAGCAAAGTGGAATTCTCCCCCTCGACAGATGATGAAACATTTGGAGGTGAACCATAAAACTCTTCTACTACCGGGCTTTCGGGCGGTTCCGGGCTTTCGGTTGCTACAGGACTTTCGGGTGATTTCGGACTTTCGGTTGCTTCAAGACTTTCGGGTGATTTCGGACTTTCGGTTGCTTCAGGACTTTCGGGTGCAACTGGGCTTTCGGGTTGTCTCGGACTTTTGGTAGCGACAGGACTTTCGGGTCTGGCTGGGCTTTCGGTTCCGTCAAATACTGGAGTTTCCCTTTCTCCATGAGCATTATCACCGATTGAAAATGATGGACCCTCCCCTGGATATGTGAGTCATGTCGTTCTGAAGAGAAATGATTCTCCCCCTCGACTGAAGTATTGCTCTGAGGAGGTTCGTTTCGAACTGGTTCTTCTTCTGCCATTTGTTTGGCGGAGTCTTCGATAATCTTCTTAAGGTGATCCACCTTGTTGTCTGCTGCCTTGGCTTCAGAGTGAATAGCCTTCTCAGGTTCATCAAACAAATCCATGAACTGATCAAACAAATTGGCGATAGAGGCTATGACTTGACCAGTTTGAGAGAAAATCTCTCCAATTCCCTCTTCAATTGACTTCAACTTCTTGACGTAACTGTCATCGAATGTTACATAAAAATTTTCTTCAACACATTTAGAACGTTTATTCAAAACCCTGTACGCCTTTGAAGTAAGAGAAGATCCAAGGAAAATGCCTTCGTCGGCTTTGACATCGAATTTGTTGCGATGCTCTTTGGAATTGAAAATAAAGCACCTTAAGCCGAACACATGAAAGAACTTGACATTCGGCTTCCTGTTGTTAAGAATCTCATAGGGGGTGACAGAGAAACGCTTGTTGAAATAAGACCTGTTTTGAGTGAAACAAGTTGCAGCAATGGCGTCTGCCTAGAAATATAGAGGAAGGGAGGCGAAACTCAGCATGGTTCGGTCCGCCTCACACAGAGATCGGTTTCACCTTTCGACAATTCCGTTCTGTTGAGGGGTATAGGGGGCTGATAAATTGTGACTGGTGCCTTTTTCTGCCAAGAAATGTTCGAATTCTTTGTTCTTGAATTCCAATCCATTGTCGCTCCTGATGTTTCGAACGACTCTTCTCAGTTGCACTTCGACCTGCTTGATAAAGATTTTCAGCTTGGGAGTTGCCTCTGATTTTTGCTTTAGAAAGAACACCCATGTAAATCGTGAGAAGTCACCAACAATAACAAGAATGTACTTATTACCGCCAATGCTCTCGATGCATGATGGACCACATAATTCGATGTGAAGCAACTCAAGTGGTTCAACAACTTTGGTGTTTATGATTGTTGGGTGACTTTGGCGACTTTGTTTCCCCATTTCACAAGTAGCACATAAGTGATCTCGATCGAACTTAAGCAGTGGAAGACCACGAACATGATCACCAATAACTAGCTTGTTGATGTCTTTGAAGTTGAGGTGTGAGAGCCTTCGGTGCCATAACCAACTTTCGTCTGAATGGGCTTTAGATAAAAGACATATGGCTGGATTCCCTTTGATTGGGTTGAGATTCAGAGGAAACATCTCACCTTTTCGTTCTGACTTGAGAATAACCCTATTGGATTTCTTCTCTATAATTTCTGAACCTTCATCATCAAACGAGACTTTGAGACCTGTACCTCCCACCAGTTGAGACTCACTGATAAGGTTATGTTGCAACCCCTCTACATAAGGCACCTTCCTGATTGTAAAGTCTCCATTGGTTATCATTCCATAACCCTTTATCATGCCATAGGAGTTGTTACCAAACTTGACATTACCACCGTTTTGAAGGGACCGAAACTCCCTTAGTTGTTCCTTCCTTCCTGTCATGTGACGTGAGAAGCCACTATCTATGTACCATTCTTCGTTGAACTGCTCGTCACTTATAACCTGCAAAAATTAAGCAGATTTAGGAACCCAAAGTTTCTTGGGTCCTCGTGAGCCTTTTACATAAACAGGAATAGTGAGAGAAGCATCAACAAGATAAGTTCGTTTTATTAATGTTGTTTGATCTTTCCTTTTAATAGTGAACACTTTGATTTTATTGGAGTTAGATTCAATGGTTTTGGATTTAGGTTCAGGAGTTTGGTTGTTAGCTTGCTTTTGGTCTTCTTTTGCTGAGGAAATTTTACTTTTTCCTTTCAAATCTTTCGTCGATTGTGAGCATGGTGAATGACGAGAATTAGGCTTAGAAGAGGAATGAGAACGAGAAGAATTAGAAGAATTAGAATGAGAATCTCTCCTACCTTCAGGTTTGAAATGACCCTTTCTGTTGTGATCATTTGAGGGACCGAACGTTGACCTTCGGTTCCAAATTGATGACGGACCGAAACCGGCTTTTCGGTTGTTGTGGGTCTCTGGACCGAAACTGGGTCTTCTGCTATAAAAGCTAGATGGACTGAACCCTGGTCTTTGTCTATTGTTGTTTGGTGGACCGAAACTAGACTTTCGGTTGTTGTTACTTTCAGGACCGAACCTGTCCTCTTGGTCTTGTTCTTTCTGTGACCCAGAAGTCTTATTTTGGTTCTTTTGATCAAAAGGATCAAAGCTTCTTTTATCCTTTTTCTCTTCTCCTTTTGCCTTGGAGTTTCTATCAAAGTGAGCATAGTGAGGATTTTGGGAGCGCTAAAATTGCTTTCGCTCTGAGAGGTTTTTCTTATACCTTAGATTCCTCTGCTGCTTTTCATTTTTCAACTGTTTCGGTTGTCAGTGAATGTTTGCCTTCTGTTTCGGCTTCTGAACAACAGGTTCGCTTTCCATGGAAGAGGTTTCGCTTGTTGAAGAGTCATGTTCCACTGGAACCTCTTTTGTGCCACTGGTACTAGGCACGTCAAAGTTGGTAGGTTTATTAAGTGGTTCTGCCACATATCTACCTTTGACTTTCCATGATGTTCGCTCCGATAAACCAACTGTTTCATCTGAATTGTCTATCAGTGCGGACCAGAAGAACTCATCAAAACCATCTGCATTATCTTCATTCACCAGTGTAGTAAGTTCGGTTGTCTGATGTTCGGTTACTCCTGTGACTTTATAAACCTGATTGGGTGTGGTTCTCACATTTTGGTACACAACGGCCTTTTCTTTAAGAATTGGGGACTTATTTTTGGACATACGAGCGAATTCCACAGAATTTTCAGAAATCAAGTTTTTGTGGTTTTCAGGTTCACTCCTAATAAACTCTGAACAGTCAACCACATCCTCTACAAAGATTTCACTGATGTCATTGTCCTCATTAAGTTCAGATGCATTTTCAACATCAGTTTTACTTTCTCTAATTTGGCACTCAATGAGTCAAATTTTTGTATAGTTTTGGCTTTGAGTTTCAACTTATCATTTTCATCCAAAAGATTCTTAAGCATGTTCTTATGGTCTTTGGACTTTATAAACGATTCAATTTTTTCCAGACCATACATATAAGTGGGATTCACATCATCTGAAGATACAACACTTTCACAGTTGTATGCTTCGACATCGATTTCATCCTCCTTTAGCTCAAGGAAGGGAAAAATCATGCGATGTATTTTCTGGCCTATTTCACAATCCAAATGCAGTTGTGTAATGTTAGTGTAAAGTCTTTTTGCAATCAAACAAAACACATTCCTCTGTTTTAACAACTTAAGATTGTCTCTTTACAAATAAATGTTTTCATCCCTAGACTTAACCAACTCCAACTCTTTCTGCTCAATCCACATTCTTCTCTCCTCACTCTTGGATGACACCCTGCTCATTTGGTCAGTCAGATTAGAATTGTTGACCCGTGTTTGAGTTAAACAACTATCTAGATTTGAAATTTTTGAATTCAAGTTATTTAATTCTTTTTCGTATGATGCTTGTGGAATTTTAAACGAAATAAAAATGGATTGTACCTTCTTGATCAGTTAATCAAGCTCACTGATTTGCACACTGAGAGGCTTCGCTGTAATGTATACGTCCTCTCGCTCCTTAGCCACTTCATTTCCACCATCAGTGTTGTATCCCCTCATCTGATATACATCCGTCACCATCAAACATCTTCCACTGGCATCATCACTCTTCGCAACATAAGCCTTTCCATGAGAAGGATTTCTCACTTCATCATCCTCTGAGTCGGTTGACCACACCTGTACACCACCGAACTCATCATCATCTACCGAACCCTGCACAATTAGAGCATTCATAGAGGGATTACTAGCAACTTTCTTCCTTTTAATCTCCTCCAGTCTTTTCAGGAGAATTACCTCTTCATCCTTCTCCTCATCTTTCTCTGCCATTTTCTTCAATATGCAATCTTTTGCGTAGTGATTTTTCCCTCCACAGTAATAACAACTGACACCTGAATCAGCTTCAACCTTCGCCTGTTTCTTTGGTTCTTCAACCTTCGGCTCCTCTTTCACCTTTTCAGAACTGTAGCTTCCCTGCCAATTTTGGTTCTTGTTGGTAGGGAACTTCTTCTTGACAAACCTTTTGGGATTAGACACCATCATTGCATAATCTTCTGAATTTAGAAAGTAGTCTCCCAGATTCAGATCTTCATCTTCTACTGCATTCTTACCTTTAGACAGAAGGGCCACAGACCCCAAGTTTAAAACCACACTCTTCTCTTGCAAAACTGTCTTTTCCTGGGATTTCAGAATTCCCACAAGTTTCGCCAGTGAATATGATTTGAACTGTTCATGTGCTTTAACTGTCGACACAACCGCTCTCCATTCAGGTCTTAGGCCATTTAAGAAAGTGACCTTTTGTTCGATCAGCTTTCTTTCTATGTCGTGTTTGATCATCTTACTGAGAAGATGATTTAACCGATCGAACATTTACGTAACAACTTCCTCTGGCTTTTGCTTGAATTCTCCAAATTCTGAGAGAAAGAGGGTCTGAATCGAGTGCTCCAGATCTTCATCTGTTGAATACAATTCTCTCAGTCTATCCCAGATTTCCTTTGCTGTACTATATGAACTAACCAACCAAAATGTGTTGGATTGAAGAGTGAATCGGATTAGTCTCAATGCCTTAATGTTGCATTGAAACTTCTCATTTTCATCCTGAGCGACGTCCTTCACATCTTTCAATAGATCATTGTACTCCATCTGAGTTTTAATGATTTTTGAAGTTTTTGAGTGAGAAAATGGGCCATTTATGATTGCTTCCCATATCAGATACTCGTTATCTTCCGATCCAATAACGTAATCTTCGAAATGGTGCATCCACACTTCATAGTCTTGAGTGTAGAGGATCGGGATCTTGGTTGTTGATCCGATGCTGTTAGAAATGTTGATGGGATTGGATTGAGAGTCGTCCATGCTTGATCTTTTAACTTGTTATAAGATCAGACTTTGTAATACGTAATATTAGGGAAGGATTAATAAATAATGAGATACGTCAATTATGGAGTGACGGCTCAATAAATATCAATGCATGCGGAATGAACCCTAATCACTTCTATGACTGAAGAGATGTGTATGAATTACCCAGCCTCCTGCTCTGATACCAATTGATGAGATAAAAATCTCTTAGATCGTTTAGATCTTAAACAGGTTAATCAAAACAATGTTAACAAAGTAACAAACAAGAGAAAGAATCAACAATATGCTTAATGATTCAAATGATTCACGCCTCAGCAGAGCTCGACAAAGAACTTCCGCTGTAGAGGCTTTTAGGGTTACAATCGATAAACACAATGAAAGTTTTGAATAATTGACTCCAAAACATACGTACCAAGATGCATGCAAGCATCTATAAATACTTAAACCCTAATAATTAAATCACGGATGGACAGGCCCAATCCGGATACAAAACCGGGCTAAGGACCGAGCCCAAGACGCAACACACAATAGACCCAATATGCACTAAACGATTTGGGTCAACATGGACTGTTGACTCGAGTGTTGACTTTCGTTGACTTATAGGGTTTGGTCAAGACATGATTTATGGAGACCATGGAGGGGTAAAATGGTATTTCACCCTTTCCGAGAGTTAGAAAAGGGGTAGACTAACATATTAGGGTTTTTATTATTAAGTGTTAATTAGATATGATTATGATATGTAGGCGAAGTCTAGACCGATCATCGAGTGTGAGACCTACTTGCTTACTTACGAGGTGAGTCTTCTCACTATACTTACTTGAGTGGTGATATTGAGTGACCGGAGGGTCGTATATGATTTTACTGAGTTATTTGATATTATGTATTTGTCTTTGTGATATGTGTTGTATATTATTGTTGTCCCTTGATGAGTTAGGACCAGAGGGTCCAAACGGAGATATGAGATAGGAGGGTCTTCATTGAAACACATTGACCGGAGGGTCCATATCGAGATATAGCCAAAAGAGGCTAATTATTTGCGTGTGGTATTTTGGGGAACTCACTACGCTTTGTGCTTACAGTGTTGTGTGATGTGTGTTTCAGGTACTTCTCAGAATCGTGGGAAGGCACCGACTTGATTGTACACACCAGTTGGAGTTTACGTTTTTCAGTGTTCTGGGATATTATCAAATAATTGTTGACTTGTGTTTCACAATTTATAGATTGTGGTTTTTGAGAAATGTGATATTGGGTTTTATGTGATTTTAAAAATGAAAAAAAATTGTTTGAAAGTTTAGATTGTTACAATGGGAATGGTGGATGGATCGCGGAGGAGCCCGAGGAGAAGGTCAAGGCCGACGCACCAGCCGTTGATGAGGACCCGGAGGAGGGTCAAGCTAATACTGAGGAATTCGATGAGGACCGATGGAGGAGGACTTCGATGCTGATTCTAAGGTCAGCAACCCATGCTTTGATATCCGCAACCCTCATGATCCTTTGCCCGATTTGAGTTTTCAGGCATACTGCCATCCAGGTGGTCCATTATGGATGTGCACTCGTCATAAGACGATACCTCCCTTTCGTGGACCGAATTTTTTTTGACAGGTGTATTACTCCAGGATCTGACACCCCGCTGGGAAGTGGACCTACACAAATGGAGTCACGAGCATGTCCAGCATCCCCTGTATGGTATGTGCCAAGAGTTCTACGACCTCTGTAATGGCAGTTCAGTCGGCAGGGCTTTCCCTGTCATGATTCGCTGCATCTCACGCCTTGACGAGAAAGCTAGGGCGTCTACTATCCAGATCCTAGATGTTGGTGCCACTACTGTGGTCACCGCCACCCGTTTTATTCTTCTAGATGAAGATCATGATCATACATGTAGGATGATTGATTGTCTTAAGGAGGATGTCACGACTGCCTGAGCCGAGGTTAGGGAGGTCATGGACAGGCATGCCGACATGGAGCAGAGGATGATCAAGGCAGAGCGCCGTACTTAGGAGGCCAGGGAGGAAACAAGGGTGATGTGAGCATTCGTAGCCACACTTCGAGGGCCAAAGGATGTCACTCACCATAAGTAGTGTTTATGCTACTTAACGTTTGTTATAGACTTGGTCTTGTGAGTAAGCGTTGGTGCTACTCCCTCATGTACGTAGGTCTGACCCTGCGAATAAGTGCTAACATTATTCTAAGGGTCGTTATGCTACCAATTTAATTTTGCATTTCAGGTGTATTATAGACATCCATGAAGGTCAATTTTCCAAAACTATGTTCTACTATGAAACATTATCAACGAAATGGTTTGCATTTTATTTTATTGGGTATTACTATTAAGATCAAGTTGTTATGCAATTTTTTACTTATTATAGTTAATTTTTTATGAAATGTTTAAAAGTTACAATAAAGGCAAGTCATAACAAACATATAGTTGAGACGTTCAATTTCGATAAATACCCGATTTATTACTATTATCGAGGACTTACCATCATTCCATCTCTAATCCCTATGGCAGAAGAATGCCACCACATAGAAGTAGCCGATGTGCTGGTGGAACACCAACAGTTCCACCAACACCAACTCCACATGTGGACCTGGCAATGTTCCAAGCCGCAGTGGCAACCGCCATGGCACAAATTAGATTTAATGACATAAATAGAAACGAAAATGGAAACAGAAATAGAAACTGGAACAGTGCCAATAGTTCCAATCATGGCAAAAGCCAAGGACACCAACAATCATGTTCGTACAAGTATTTTATGAACTGTAAGCCCAAGACTTTTCATGGCGACGACGGTGTCAGCACCTTAACGAGATGGTTTGAGAAAAGTGAATATGTGTTTGAAGTATGTTCATGCCCAGAGGAACGTAAAGTCAAGTACACGGATTGTACTTTCAATGACTCAGCCTTATCCTGGTGGAATGGTCATGTTAAAACCATGACTCTTATCGTGGCCAACTCTATGAGTTGGGAAGATCTTAAGGTCATGATGATGGAGGAGTACTATTGTCACACCCCAAAACCAAGAACGGCGGAAACGTTCTGGGGCGGAGGACGTCATGTACAGTATCACAACAATGAAAAGTAGTAAACAAGCAACAACATCATCCATTGCATTAATAATATAATTATTATACAATTGTGTTCTATCAAATTTTGATAAACACTAAAGTATAAATCACAATGAAAGATGCGTCTTGATCGAGCACCATCTTCCTGAACCTTGCATCGGTACCCGTCTATGATGACCTGAGGATACAAGTAATTTTGAAAGCGAGTATCAGCTTTGAAGCTGGTGAGATCATAAGTATTTTAGTGTCTTAATTTGTATGTAAATACTTGTATGTATTTGAAATGTAAGTATTTGTATGTATACGAATTGTAAGTATTGAAAATGTAAATGAACTGTAAGTATGAAAGTGTATATGAATTGTAAGTATGAACATCTTTGTAAAACAACTCTAAACATTTGAAAAACCCTAGAAATCCCTATGATTCCTACTAGTAACAAAAAGGAGTCATCTACCAAGACTTAACTATTCTCAATGTAGCCTTCTACCAAGACCTAATTGTTCTGAATGTAGTCTTCTACCAAGACCTAACTGTTCTGGATGTAGTCTTCTACCAAGACCAAGCTGTATTAGTATTACCCTTTCAAACAAGGGCAACTAACAATGTTAACTGAAGACATCCGTAGATGTACATTTACCTCTGTTGCTAACAACTGGGTATAGGAATAGTCAGTCCCCAAAAGTATACCTGTAATGGTATCAACCGTTGACATCCATGGATGTGCTTTTACCTCTGTAGCTAACAGAGATTCTAGGAATGGTCAGTCCCGCAATGTATCCTTGGGTACTAGGATATTAAATCCAATCTATCTCGTCGATTATGTGATTGAATCAAAAGGTAAAGATAAGAATGTGGATTATATAACAGAATCTATACATATAAAATGTACTACTAATTCTTGTAAGTGTACTCATGTAAATGTGATCATGTGACCATATCTATGTAATAGTATGGTAATCTACTGTAATGTTCTAGCTATAGTGTACATGCTCTCTATCTAGAAAGTATAGTAATGTACTATAATGTTCTAGCTGTAGTGTACGTGCTCTCTATCTATCAAGTATAGTAATGTACTGTAATGTTCTAGCTGTAGTGTACGTGCTCTCTATCTTGCAAGTATAGTAATGTACTGTAATGTTCTAGTTGTAGTGTACGTGCTCTCTATCTAGCAAGTATAGTAATGTACTGTAATGTTCTAGCTGTAGCGTGCATGCTCTCTATCTAGCAAGTATAGTAATGTATTGTAATGTTCTAGCAAGTATTTACTCATGAATGAACTGACTCGTTGTATGGTATCGCGTTCTAGTAATAGTTCTAGTATCTTCTTAAACTAACCATATGGTAGTTTACTAGTAATCTAACTAGGACGTATGAACATGGATGTATACCCTTGCTACCCAAGGGCATTGGATGAACTGGAAGGACCTTTTATGACTATATATGTACACATGATATATATACTAATATTCAAACGACCTTCGTACGAGTACCCGATATCCTATCAGACCACATCCAAATCGAGGAAAAGGAAATAAGGTGGATAGCCTTCCTAAGTCTTTTAAACATTACTTATATAACTATACATATAGAGGCATGCAATTTATAATATAAAAGCATAAAATAAGTTTTGTAAAACCTTTGAACATAATTATTATCTAAGAAAAGATCGACTTGATGTCAATTTATCAAACGTTTTGAAGGCATGGGTTTGATAAAACAACTTTAGTATGAGGAAACATTTGCTTGAATCACAATTGTAAATAAGTTTGAAATAAAACATACGGAGTAAAATGTACAGTGTAATAAGAAGTTTTAAACACATAAAGTGTTTATGAAAATCATTTGAAGTAAATTGTTTAGAAAAACGGCTAATGAGTAGCCAACCATTTGAATGTTGCTTATTAATCACATGTGATTAATATAATAACTAGCATTATTATACTTGTATCCCCTCATAAAACATTTAAAAATAGTTAAAACATTGAATAAGGGGTATGAACTCACCTGTAGTAAGTGGATCAGAAAGAAGTGTCGGATAAGTACTTGGTGTCAAGTGAAGACTTAGACACGCACAAAGATCCTAATAACATATAAGGATATATGTATATACACAATTAGTCTTTAAAAAACTAATAAACAAAGTTAATACACTCTAGGACATGCTAAACACTTTATACAAGTGTTATAAGTCTCAAGGGTTGGATCTAAGTGTTGTAGGGAAAGGCTAGTGTGTTTAGGGTCCAAGGGTAAACTCCCTTGGAGTTTACGGTTTTGATGGTCATGACCCCAAGAGTTTATGGAAGTAAACTCTAGAGTTTACGGTCGTAAACTCTAGTCCTAATGACTAGGTGTTGTTTGGTGGTTTAACAAGCCTCTTGGAGCAATTCTACTAAGTGGTTTGGCCTTTGGAATGGACTAGGGCATCAAAACCCCTCATTTGAGGAGTTTACGGCGTCATGACGTTTTCCCTTGGGTTCATAAACCGTAAACCCATATGAAAGAGTGTAAAGCCATGTTTTCAAGTCCCTAACACAATTAGGTAAGTGTATGAGCTAGTTTCTAAGCATAAGGAAGGAAAATGACCGACTTAAACTCACTTTAGGGTGTTTACGGTTTTGGGAGATCCCCAAACCGTAAACCCATATATTTGATGGTCTTTGATGTTTTTCTAGGTATAAACTCAATGAGAAAGGGTTTAAACATGTCAAGGAACGTTTAAACATCAACTAGGGCTTAGATTTGAGGCTTAGACACACTTTGGTGTCATTTATGGTGTTTACGGCCCAAGCATCTCCTTGGACCATGAAAACCTCAAGTCTTGTGTTCTTGATATATTTTCTTGATGTTTAAATGTAATACTAGCTTAAAATCACTTAAGGATAGAAGCACTTACTATTGGAAGTCTTGATTTGTGCTAAAAGGCTAAGAACACTTAGTGCGTGTTCTTGGTGTTCTTGGTGTTTTGGAAAATCTAGACAAAATACATAAATGCACGGATGAATAGATGCACAAACACTAGATTAAGTGTTTTACTAACTTGAAATGGTTAGAACACTTACAACTTTGAAGATTTGGAATTAAATCTTGGATGATACTTGAGAGGATATTTTGGAGTTTACTCTTTTGACTTTTGAGGAGTAAACACAAATGACTAACTTTTTGGGGAGTAAACTCATACGTAGGCATGAGTTTACGGTTTTGGGTGATTTCTAAACCCAAAACATAAAAGTTTGGTCGGGTGTTTCAAATACGCGAAGTGTTTGCAGTTTTCATAAATCAAAACCCGAGACGACACTTTCTTTCACCCGTTCGTTTAAAAATAATATTAAAATAATCAAACGAACTTTATATTTCTTAAAAGTAAGAAATAATGACATTGATTTATTATACGAAGAGGTTGACTTTTAGGGTTTGACCGAATGGAAATTTCGGGTTGTCACATCATCCCCCTGTTAAAGGGAATTTCGTCCTGAAATTAGAATTTAGATAAGGAAGTAGGTATGAATGATCGAGTCGAGAGGAGGAAACTTCCTAATCGATTGGTTCTAGCGCTCCTAAGTGAAATCGGGTCTTCGGTTGGTATCCCAACGAACCTTCACTAATGGCCGACTGCGTTGCTTCGTCCGCTTGACCTCTTAGTCGAGGGTCACTACGGTTCTAATACGAAGGCGAGGATGTCGACGAGTGGACTTACAAGAGTCCGAACAGAAAGGTACGGTTTCACGACTGAGACGCGAAGAGTAGAATGTACGTTACTGAGTTCGCGGAGTAGATCTAGTCTGCGAGATACAAGACCGATTCTGGCAAGAATATCGGAGGTCCTATCTATCTTGGATTTAGCTTTACACGCTTTACGAAGCGTATTAAGCCATTGCTAGAGTGAGACTTCCTAAAGAACTTGGTCTCTCACTTAGAATCTCTAACGTTTCCTTTTCTTGTTTAACTTCCCAGTCAAGGGTCATTCCTTTCCGGGTCAAGGTCATACAATTTCTTGTGATTTGTGAGGGGTTCTGGATGAACTATGACAGTAGGTCTGTTAGACCTAGAATTTGGCGAATGTCTGTCGGCGTCTCTAGTTTCGACAAATTATCAACGGTTTTGAAAAATTGTAAGAGTACTCAAAATTTCCCACATCACTAATAGTGTGTCATAGAAATTTAACTCTTCAATTTCAAAACTCGTGCCTAGAGAACTTCGCGAAAAGTTCCTCTGAAGGAAATGTTTCCATGGGTTTCTTCTTACTACGAGGGTAGATAAGTAAGTCATTACAGGGAGAAATGACGAACTGATCCAAGTAATAAAGACGTACCCTACTCATTTAACTCATGAAAACTATGGGCGTATTGGTCCTATCCGAAGGGTATCACGACGGACTCGAAGTGTCCGCATCGAGTTCTGAAGATAGTTTTCTGGACATCCTTCCCTAACACTCGAACTGGTGATATTCAGATCTCCGATCCATTTCTAAAAGTAATTCTTTCCTTGCGTTTGCTCAACCATTTCATCTATGCGAGGCAGAGATAACGATTTCTAATGAAAATCTTGACGGAGTCCTCGATATCCGAGGTACATACGATGCAATCTGTCGATCTCTGGAAGAATAAGACCGGAGTTCTCCAGGGTGAGAAGCCTAGTCTTCTAATTCTATTTTTGTGTAGTTCGTTAAGTTGTCCGGGCTGTTCTTGTATCTCCGAAGGTGTTTAGACTGTAGGGCGATCGGTTTATAGGAGTCGTACTGGGTTCAAAGTTTGTTCACATGACGATGTGATTACTCGTAGACTTAGGCAGTTCTCCGTCCTGAAGTTCATATTAGAATTCATACATGGTTTCACAATCACAATATCGTGTATACGAGTCGTATATAATTAAGATTGAAAAGTTATTCGAATAACTGATTCTTCTTTACCCTCACATCCCAACGAGGAAAAGAGTTAAAGAGAAATCATCAATTCTAAACCTGTAGAACCTTGATTATATATCACTCTAAAGTATACATTCCTTAGTGATAGATCATCTGCATGAATCCTTGGATTGAACTTGACGTACTGCACGAGTGGTACTTCGGGGATTTCTTTGGAAAGGAGAGGAACTATGAGGTACTCTAGTCATGGGTACTTCGGTGTTCTGAAAGACGTTTGCTGATAAAGAGATATACGTATGAAGCTGGTATGGTGTTGATCAAATTTAATCTGGTTGTATGATAATGTCGGAATCATACAGAAACTTAAAGACATTAGATTGAACATAAGACGTTGACAGACATAACACAACCGTGCAACCATGATCAGAGTTACAGTACTTTAGATTTATGACAAGAATAATGCTGCGAATAAGATATACTACAAAAGGCAAGTATACGTAGCACGAGAATCCCTATACAGTCAGGATCTCGCAAAAGGTAAGACTCCAGTTGCACTACTATTGGGATGGTTTATAAGTCTGTTACAATGAAACGCCTAAATTACATTAACGAGGGTTCTGGAGTAGCTTCTCCTGCAGCTGTGATCCTAAGAATCTTCCCATCTGTTCCCGAGTTCTTCGCTATTGGTCAATCCTTCTTGAGGTGTCCAATTTCACCGCATTGATGACATATTTGGACAACACCAACATTGCTGGAGGAAGTGAGGAGTTTAGCTAGTGTTATGTGGACACAAATGCCTTCCTCATTACTCCACCTTGGAAATTGCTTCCTAAAGCGTTCGGCTTTATCACTACTATCGTGTGTAGGGTTGGTCCCGATGTAAGGGGCTTGAGTGATGGGTCGTGCCGGTGCTCCACAGTTACGAGCATGGTGCCCTATGTTTAGGGAATTGCAACATTGCATCTCATGGCAAGCCCCATGATGATGGAAACTACACTTATCACACCTCGGGAGTTTTCCCTTGTATGGCCCGCTCGGTACGCGAATGGCAGGAGTTTCCACTTGTTGATGTTGCATAGCCAGCCTTTGGGATTTCTTGCATTCTTTCTGAGCCTTACGCTTTCGTTTCTTGTTCTCTGCTTTTCGGCTTTGCGAGCCTATGACTGTTACCGTTTGAAAACTTCCTGGATGGATACCACGATTGGAAACTTCAATTCCATCATCAGCATTGATTGTGCTGATAGCGCTACGGTTCGCAAGGACAGCGGTTACAGCAGCTACCACGGCAGCTGTAACTGCTGTTTGGAAGGTAGCGGCGTCCATAGGAAAGGCGGAGGTTTCGCTGTTCGACTGATTGCTTCCGGATGACGACATGATTCTGTAACACGAAAGATAAGGATTTTGTGAGCGATTCTGGTTGACCCTTGATGTACTTAGATTGTTCATGTAAAGAGTACGACTATGTTCTCGAAAGTTTGACCTACATTCCTATGATGCAGTCCTAGTACGGATTGGAAGTATGTTCACGGAGGTTTGACCTACATCCCTATGATGCAGCCCTAGTACGGAATGGAAGTGAGTTTGTAAAATGGTCTCAAGACGTTTTCCGTTCAAGCCGAGGTATCGTGGGTTGGTGAATAACAAGATCCAACCACTGAAAGAGACTTGGAAATGTTTCTGGAGCTAAATTACTATAGTCCAATGACTTGACTAAAGCAGGTTTCAGATAGACTCCAATGAAAGTATTATAAGAGTACTTAACTAAAGAATGACACAGAAGTTAGCCGGCTGTCAATATCTTTGATATTCACGACGTAAAGATTCGGGAAAAATGACCTTGTAAAGGTCTTACATCATATCCAGAGAAGATAGCTCTTGACAGCATAAAGACCTAACCAAAAGTACTTACAGTACAAGATAATTTCATAGAAAATTCCACATCGGGCATAGACAGAAAAACGATTCCTTTTAACAAGGAAAAATAAAGTAAAGCATCTACTACTGGCGACGGTCATCCCTCTGGTGAACTCTCAGTTCAGCCAGTTGACGTTCCACGTCAAGTAGGTGTCTTTCGTACACCCTCTGGCGTACTCGGAGTTCTATGACTTCGGCTTGTGATTCAGCCAGTGCTTGCAGCAGGGTTTCATGGTTTCCCTCAGATCTCTCGCGAGAATCATCTAGACGAATGGTGCGGAGGGTATGCATTCTCGCATTGGCGACAACTTTAGTGATCTGATGTAGGGTTGTCCTGCCTTGAATCTAATTTCAGGCCATTCTGTGGACCAAGATTGGCAAGACTCTGTCTATAGAGCCCCCGTTGCTCAGGCCATAAAAGCTTCGGTCACCATCAAATGGCATGGGCTGATCTTGTCCTTGGCTCCATGTTTCCAACATTCCACCCATGGCGGCGTCGAGCCATGAAAAGCCGGACGAGGGTTAGGAATTGGAACGGGAGCTACCTGGGGTAGGTTCTCAACCTCTGGTTCGAAGTTAGCATCATCCGAAAGGTCTTCATCATGGTGATCATTCACGGGGATAGGATGATCATTCTCTGGTTCTTCTTCAAACAATCCAACAATGACTTCATTCGGAAGGTACGGGTTTCCGTGGGGATGGAGTCCAGCCATGCTATCTATGCGAGAATTGGGGTAAGAAAATAATTATTAGACGATTTATCTAGATAATTATTTAGAAAACCTTCATTAGTTACATCGCTATTTGTGAAGTGCATACCAGTTATGTGTAATCTAAACATAATAGACCTTCGAATAAGTGACCTTAACTCCATATTCACATAGAATAGGGGTAAAGTAAAATTTTCACAGATTCTAAATCTATAATATCCTAATTACATATAGCCTTAGTGTATCCACTTAGCAACTGTCAACTTCGTAATGAAGATCCCGTTTTAGTTCTCAAGTATAACGTACTTATAGTAACACCAAATACTCCTATAGTATTTTAAGTTTAATGTTATGTTTTATTGTTCTCATTGTGGTAGGGTTGGTAAGATTTTAGCATTGTTGCAACCACACAACTACACTTAGGGACATGCTAGTCAACCCTCGGATAATATAGGTGATCAGGCTATATCTTCCCAGTTTTGACCATATGTCTCTAAGCCCACTTGTGTTGCCCAACAATCGTAATTCTTTTGTACTGTCCTAGTGACACTGATTTTAGTATGAATGCAGCACGTATACTTAATTAAATATTTTATTATTTAAAGTATAAACTCTTGGTCAGAGTATTTTTAATCCCTTATGTATTTATAGTTAGTATATCTTTTATGGGTTGATATACTTAATTCAATATAAGCAATGCTCTGATACCAATCTGTCACACCCCAAAACCAAGAACGGCAGAAATGTTCTGGGGCGGAAGACGGCATGTACAATATCACAACAATGAAAAGTAGTAAACAAGCAACAACATCATCCATTGCATTAATAATATAATTATTATACAATTGTGTTCTATCAAATTTTGATAAACACTAAAGTATAAATCACAATGAAAGATGCGTCTTGATCGAGCACCATCTTCCTGAACCTTGCATTGGTACCCGTCTATGATGACCTGAGGATACAAGTAATTTTGAAAGCGAGTATTAGCTTAGAAGCTGGTGAGATCATAAGTATTTTAGTGTCTTAATTTGTATGTAAATACTTGTATGTATTTGAAATGTAAGTATTTGTATGTATACGAATTGTAAGTATTGAAAATGTAAATGAACTGTAAGTATGAAAATGTATATGAATTGTAAGTATGAACATCTTTGTAAAACAACTGTAAACGTTTGAAAAACCCTAGAAATCCCTATGATTCCTACTAGTAACAAAAAGGAGTCATCTACCAAGACTTAACTGTTCTCAATGTAGCCTTCTACCAAGACCTAACTGCTCTGAATGTAGTCTTCTACCGAGACCTAACTGTTCTCAATGTAGTCTTCTACCAAGACCTAACTGTTCTGGATGTAGTCTTCTACCAAGACCAAGCTGTATTAGTATTACCCTTTGGAACAAGGGCAACTAACAATGTTAATTGAAGACATCCGTAGATGTACATTTACCTCTGTTGCTAACAACTGGGTATAGGAATAGTCAGTCCCCAAAAGTATAGCTGTAATGGTATCAACCGTTGACATCCATGGATGTGCTTTTACCTCTGTAGCTAACATAGATTGTATCCTTGGGTACTAGGATATTAAATCCAATCTATCTAGTCGATTATGTGATCGAATCACAAGGTAAAGATAAGAATGAGGATTATATAACAGAATCTATACATATAAAATGTACTAGTAATTCTTGTAAGCGTACTCATGTAAATGTGATCATGTGACCATATCTATGTAATAGTATGGTAATGTATTGTAATGTTCTAGCTGTAGTGTACGTGCTCGCTATATAGCAAGTATAGTAATGTACTGTAATGTTCTAGCTGTAGTGTACGTGCTCGCTATCTAGCAAGTATAGTAATGTACTATAATGTTCTAGCTGTAGTGTATGTGCTCTCTATCTAGCAAGTATAGTAATGTACTGTAATGTTCTAAATGTAGTGTACGTGCTCTCTATCTAGCAAGTATAGTAATGTATTGTAATGTTCTTGCAAGTATTGACTCATGAATGAACTGACTCATTGTATGGTATCGCGTTCTAGTAATAGTTCTAGTATCTTCCTAAACTACCCATATGGTAGTTTACTAGTAATCTAACTCAGACGTATGAACATGGATGTATACCCTTGCTACCCAAGGGCATTGGATGAACTGGAAGGACCTTTTATGAATATATATATATATATATATATATATATATATATATATATATATATATATATGTACACATGATGTATATACTAATATTTAAACGACCTTCAGATGAGTACCCGATATCCTATCAGACCACATCCAAATCGAGGAAAAGGAAACAAGGTGGATAGCCTTCCTAAGTCTTTTAAACATTACTTATATAACTATACATATAGAGGCATGCCATTTATAATATAAAAGCATAAAATAAGTTTTGTAAAACCTTTGAACATAATTATTTTCTAAGAAAGGATCGACTTGATGTCAATTTATCAAACGTTTTGAAGGCATGGGATTGATAAAAACAACTTTAGTATGAGGAAACATTTGTTTGAATCACAATTGTAAATAAGTTTGAAATAAAACATACAGAGTAAAATGTACAGGGCAATAAGAAGTTGTAAACACATAAAGTGTTTATGAAAAACATTTGAAGTAAACTGTTTGGTAAAACGGCTAATGAGTAGCCAACCATTTGAATGTTGCTTATTAATCACATGTGATTAATATAATAACTAGCATTATTCTACTTGTATCCCCCCCCAAAAAACATTTAAAAATAGTTAAAACATTGATTAAGGGGTATGAACTCACCTGTAGTAAGTGGATCGGAAGCAAGTGTCAGGTAAGTGCTTGGTGTCAAGTGAAGAGTTAGACACGCACAAAGATCCTAATAACATATAAGGATATATGTATATACACAATTAGTCTTTAAACAACTAATTAACAAAGTTAAGACACTCTAGGACATGCTAAACACTTTATACAAGTGTTATAAGTCTCAAGGGTTGCATCTAAGTGTTGTAGGGAAAGGCTAGTGTGTTTGGGGTCCAAGGGTAAACTCCCTTGGAGTTTATGGTTTTGATGTTCATGACCCCAAGAGTTTACGGCAGTAAATGTAACGCCCGAGTTTCAGGGCTAAACATTTTTGTTAATGTAATAGTCTAAGTCAACTCTTGTTACTCTTTTTGAAGTAATAAAGATGAAATATTTGAGTATTATGTGAATTATGTGTGTTTATGTGCTTATTATTTTTTTATAAATGTAAAATTACTAAAGAATAAAAATAAGCGTCAAAATCAAAGTGTGAGATAAGCCCGATATCTTTATTTAAAGTTGTAGTGGTCGAAACAAGGATTCCGGGGATATAAGGAACACCGAAATCCGAGTTATAACGAAGAAGTTATGACCCGTCGAAGTTTCGCGACAGAACTGACACGATACCGGAAAGCATAAATAGTGAATTTACGATAGAGCAAGATTTAGCCTTAGCGATCTAAACGAAAGTTGTAGAATATGTTAAACTAAGAACATCAATAAAAAGAACGCCCAAATCTGACTTCGTATGAAGAAGTTATGATTTTTCGAAGTTTCGGAATAGCAGTGTACAGCCCGAAATTCGAATATTAGATCGAGTAATTTTTAGCCGACACGACCTAAACGATAATCTAAGATCCCGTTGAGAGCAGCGTAACAAGAAAAAGATGGGCGAAAACGGACGTCGGATGATGAAGTTATGAGCATTTAACAGACCAATCCTGTCCTAGCCTGTTAATAATATAATATTTAAAATCGACTCAAAATTAGCCGACGAAGTCTAAAAGAAAGTTGTATAGTATGTTCCCACCTTCGCGTGGATATAAAGAACGTCGAAAATGGAGCTCGTATGCGAAAGTTATGAATTTTTGAAGTTGGGACTCGAAAATGCTAAACCTGGTGCGAGATTGATGACGTGGCTTAATCCTTTCCGTCGCTTGCTGAACACGGTCCTCGCTTCGGATGATGACACGTCGCCTCGCTTACGCCCCGCGTCCGAAGTCAGTATGTCCCATGTACCCTCGCCCTTATCTCTTCCGGAGTGCAAGACAGCTGGTCCGAGGTGGCGCCCTTATCCTAGCCATTACGCCCAGCGTAGGTCCGAGGTACGCCCAGCGTACCGAGGCCTCGCAGGCTATAAAAGGGGGCCGAGAGTTCTGACTTTTTCACACCAAAATCAATTCTCTCTCTAACTTCTTTCTCTCTCTACAACCCCAAACCACCCCTAAATCCTAGGGAACCTCCCTAGCACACATGCTATGTGTGCATATTATCTGAATACTTGCTATCTATGTTGGATGAACATTGTTATACATGTTTTCAATGATTTAAATTGTATATGTATTTTATATCTACGAAAATGTTGGGGTAAAACATGAATAGATGTAATAGGTGATGTGTGATAAAATGATGAGAGGCCTCGATGTTGACGTTGTTGATTATGTCATCTAGCGAAGTATGGATGACAACCACATACCCTTCTAGACGGTCCAGTGGAACACTAGCAGGCTCGCAACCTGTAGGTGTTTGTGAACGATGTGTTCACCGGTGTACTCCATCCCCCACATGGTTGCCTTTAGGACATTTATTGTTAAGGAATCCCCTTGGCAGTAATGTCCGTCCCGATGATGATCCTTAGGCTAGGTCCCTTATGATAGGTGTTTAGGGACGTAAAGTGAGGATAACGGGAATGGGTAATCAGGTTATTGTTGATTGATGAAATTAATAAACTTATTTATTGTGGGTTGAAAACCCTATGTGCTCACCAGGCTCCCAAGCCTGACCCACTCAGTTTTATGTATTACAGGTAGTGGCGCTTGAGCATAGATATGATGTTTGGACGAGGGATTACGGATATGGGCCTGTAGATATGAAATAATGTAGTAAGGCTTATATTGTACTGTTTATGTTTTTGATCTGTACGAACATGACATCCCAAGTCTTTTAATGAAATACATTTCTATGGAAATGCTTTTGATAAATCTTTATCATATTTTGTTTTGGGACAAATTCCGCAACACTTTTATTTAAAATGTTACTCTGATTTTTAAACAAAGCATAAACAAACCGGTCTTTTCTGGCCGTGATTTTGGGGATGTCACAATTGGTATCAGAGCATTAGTTTAAGCGAACTAGGAATTCGTAGGATTTCTAGACTTAAACTTAGAATGTTAAGCGATGATTGTGAGGTGTGAGCACTAGCTTATTTTAGGAATTATGCCTAAAAGGCTTTTATGTGCTAAATGCTTTGTGCATGATATGCTGTTATTTGTTCGGATCTATGGTCTATTGCCGACGGGATCTGGAAACCTTATGTGTTTAGGATTCTAAATGTACGACTACGATATTAGAACTAGCATGTAAATGTGTCGGAGTGATAAGGACGATTTAAACGTCTATCCTAAATAAAGATCTAAATTCACCTTATTCGGTGTATAGATCAAGATGGCAAGGACCCGTAGCGGAAACGTGAACGCAAATGGAGATAGGAACCAACCCCTAGTGGTTCAGCAAATACCTGTCTGTTGAAGAAGTTGCACCTAAGCCAGTCACCATGGGTGGAGTTCAAGGCATGATTCAGGCTTTGCTAGTTGAACAAAAGGAAGAAATGAGACGGATGCTCCACGAGAATAAGGACGAACCTACCATACATGTTGAACCGACGGAGCCAGTTCCCGAGCAATCTGAGGAAGGGAACTACAGCCGCCAAGTGAGTCAGGTAGGGACTCAAGGTGAGCAAAGGGATGGCCCAGAAGGGAGAAACAACAAGGATGGGTGGATGTACAAAAATTTCTTGGGTGCGAAGCCACCAAGTCTCTTAGGAAGCCCAAAGCCTGTTGAGATTATGGACTGGATCTCCGAGATGGAGATGATGTTTGAGAGCTGTGACTGTAGCGAAGCTCTGAAAATGTCATGGGATGAGTTCTTGGAACAACTGAAGGCGCAGTACTGTTCAGAGATACATCTGATAGATCTGAACAATGAGTTCCAAAATTTGAAGAATGGGAGAATGAGCATCGATGACTATGCTGCTGCATTTACGGAAAAGATGAAGTTGTTTCCATACCTAGTGCCAACCGAACCTTACAAAATTGAGAAATTCGCAAATGGACTGCCGGCTGACTTTGGCCCAATAGTCAAGATGGCAACCACTCTGAAATCAGTTGTTCGAGCAGCTAAGAACGTGGACACCCAACAAACGGAAAGAGGTCTGGAAAGGGCTAAGGTTGGTGAGAAACGGTAGTTCGATGGATCCTAGAAGTCCAACAAGAAGAGTAGATTCTCGAATTCTGGTTCGAGAGGAGGAGGATCAGAAGCGAAGTGGTGTGACAAGTGCAAGAAGAAGCACTCTGGCAAGTGTGACGGAGGAGTCACTTGTTTCAAATGCGGAAAGCCTGGGCACTATGCCAATGAATGCACCCTCAACCAGAAGGCTTGTTATGGGTGTAATGAAGAAGGGCACATTTTGAAGGACTGCCCGAAGAAGAAGGAGGCAGGAAGACCCAACATAGCACCAAAACCGAAGGCGAGAGCTTTCCAGATGACGCTCGAGGCTGCGAAGGAGGCAGCAGACGTCGCTTTAGGTACCTTTCTTGTAAATGGTTTGCCTGCAAATATACTATTTGATTCCGGAGCCAACTACTCCTTTGTGTCGCATAAATTTGGTGGGAAATTAGCATTGCCTTTAAAAAAACTAGATAATGCCCTGATTGTAGAAGTTGCCAGTGGCAAATTCGTACCTGTTAGTAATCGTATTAGGAACATCGTCATTGACCTAAACGGAAACAAATTCCATGAAGAGCTATTACCCATAGAGTTAAACAGTTTCGACATCGTTTTGGGTATGGATTGGCTTAGTGCCAACAATGCTAAGATTCAATGTCGAAAGAAGATAGTAAGGGTGAACCCACCTGGAAAAGAATCATTTATGGTGTACGGGGATAAACGCAGAGTGAATTCTGGAATCATCTCCCTGATGAAAGCCAGGAAATGTTTGTCCAAAGGATGTGCATCGTACTTGGCATTCGTAATCGATGCTAAGAAGGAGAAGAAAGAGGTGCAGAATATACCAGTTGTGTGTGATTATCCGGAAGTCTTTCCCGAAGATCTTCCCGGATTACCACCTGATAGGCAAGTGGAGTTTCGTATAGACTTGTTACCAGGAACGACACCGATAGCAAAAGCACCATACAGATTAGCACCGACGGAGATGAAGGAGCTTATGACGCAACTTCAGGAGCTGTTGGACAACGATTTCATTCGACCTAGTTCATCACCCTGGGGAGCTCCGGTGTTATTCGTAAAGAAGAAGGACGGAAGTATGAGAATGTGTATAGACTACCGAGACCTGAATAAGGAAACGGTAAAGAACAAGTGTCCATTGCCGAGGATTGACGACCTATTCGATCAGCTACAAGGTTCGAGCTACTTCTCAAAGATCGATCTTAGGTCAGGATATCATCAGCTGAAGGTGAGAGAACAGGATATTGAGAAGACTGCATTCAGAACAAGATATGGACACTATGAGTTCTTGGTTATGTCAATTGGACTAACCAATGCTCCTATAGCATTCATGGATTTGATGAATAGGGTTTGTAAACCATTCCTCGATAAATCCGTGATAGTGTTCATCGAAGACATTCTCATCTACTCGAAAAGCCAAGAGTAGCATGGCAAACATCTACGGGAAGTATTAGAAGTGTTGAAGAAGGAGAAGCTTTTTGCAAAGTTCTCCAAATGCGACTTTTGGATACGGGAAGTCCAATTCTTGGGTCATGTTGTTAACCAGGAGGGAATAATGGTTGACCCCGCAAAGATCGACGTTGTGATGAAGTGGGAACTTCCGAAAAATCCCACGGATATTTGAAGCTTTCTAGGATTAGCCGGATATTATCGGCGATTCATCCAAGGTTTTTCTTCGATAGCTGCTACATTAACAGCGTCAACCCATAAAGGAGCTACGTATATGTGGAGTGAGAAGAATGATGAGGCATTCGAGAAGCTAAAGAAGAAGTTATGTGAAGCACCGATACTTTCTCTACCCGATGGAGTTGAAGATTTCGTGGTTTATAGTGATGCATCTGGAGTCGGGTTGGGTTGTGTTCTCACCCAAAGAGAAAAGGTGATAGCATATGCATCTCGACAATTGAAAGAGCACGAAAAGAACTACCCCACTCATGATCTGGAGTTGGCAGCGGTAGTATTTGCTTTAAAGATATGGAGGCATTACCTCTACGGCCCGAAGTGCAAGCTCTTCACTGATCATAAGAGTCTCCAGTATCTCTTTAATCAGAAGGAGTTGAACATGAGGCAACGAAGCTAGCTAGAGCTACTCAAGGACTACGACTTTGAGATACTTTACCACCTAGGTAAAGCAAATATTGTTGCTGATGCTCTCAGTCGGAAAGTCAATCTTGAAAGGAAAGGGCCAAGAGCGTTAAGAATTGAAGTCGTCTCGACGATTGTGGAAAGTATCAGGAAAGCTCAAGAAGAAGCTTTAGAGAAGAATGACCGAAAGGAAGAACGTTTGGGAAGAACATTAGTGTTCGGTACAAATAGTCGAGGACTGAAGGTATTCCAAGATCGAATTTGGGTACCTAAGACGGGAGGAATAAGAGATCTTTTGATGCAAGAAGCACACAAGACCATGTACTTTGTTCATCCCGGTAGCACTAAAATGTATAGCGACCTAAAACCATACTACTGGTGGCCGACGATGAAGCTTGATGTTGCGAAGTATGTGGCCGAGTGCGTGACATGTGCGAGAGTTAAGGCACAACATCAGAAACCGTATGGGAGTTTAGAAGCTTTACCTATACACACTACTAGAAAAACAGCCTTTTACGACGCTCATTGCGCGTCGTAAAAGGCTCAGACGACGCGCAAATGCGCGTCAAGGAAGGCCATGTCATAAAGAGAGACGACGCGCTTTTGCGTGTCGTCTATAGACGATGCGCATTTACGACGCTCATTTACGACGCGAAATTACGACGCGCATTTACGACATGCAATGCGTATCAAGGAAGGGCCTGTCATAAAGGAAGACGACACGCATTCGCGTGTCGTAACCTTACGACGCGCGTGTTAATGACACGCAATGCGTATCAAGGAAGCCCTGTCAAGAAACGCCATGTCATAAATGACGATGACACATATTTTTGCGTATCGTAATTTTAAATGTTAAAAAAATATTATTTATAGATTTACTAATTTTCAAATTAAATTTGCATTTAAGGTCTCATAACAAAAAATAAAATACTATATACAAAAAATACAATCCATTGCATAAAATTTAATATCATACAAATAATCGATCCATGGAAAGATAAAACAAATCAATAGAAGTCGGTTTCTCCCTATACATGATTATTACATACTAAATAACAAACTTTATTTCATATTCATACATATGATTACATTATTCGTTAAGAAAAACATATACCTAAAGCTAGACTTGGAAGATCCATGATTGAATATGATTTCCAATGTAACTTCGATCCAAATGAGAAGTAAATACCTTACTGAGGACATTACACTTCGACATTCTTCAAACTTTGTGTAGATTGTGTATGCAATGTCCAAAACTGACATGTCATTTGGTCCAGGGAGGTATGTACAAATGTACAAAAGCATTTAATTAACACATATAATAATTGCAGAATAGGATTCAAGATTAACAAGCACATAACATAATATGAAACTACTCATAAAAAAAAGAATGCTCAACAGTTTAAGTTTAAAACCACAAATAGACAACAAAAAATGACTCATTTAAACTTGGTAGTTTACCTTGCTGAACTTGTTAGGTGTAGACATGTTCTTTTATAATTTATGTTGTCCACATTTAAAGAAGAATCCAAAATCATTCCTATATTTCTGATAGCCTCGTCCACCACCTCTCAAAACCTAAAAATCAAAGCACAAAAATGCAAATCACTATAGATTTTTGTACATCATTTTTGCAAAATATAACTATAATGACTTGAAGACGTACAAATTATGATAGCTGAGGACTACCAAATGCAACAAACATTAGTTTAATCTGAAAACCTTCACATATAAAAAAAAAGGAACATGAAAATATCTGTAAAATTCTAACCTGGGAAACTTCAACTTCTTCATTAAGAATAAACAAATCAATAAGAAATTCACATATTTCAAACCTGTGAAATTATATTAATGAACATTAGCATATTTTGCACCCACCAAATAACAAAACAAAATAAATTTACTTTAAATCAGAAGTAAAAAATTGATGAAAGATGTTTACTGAAATATTGAATTAGCTCAACTGCCACCTTCACACTCCCGTCAGAAAGTTTGTTAATCAAATATGATCACTCTTGGACACGGGCATTAAACTTAATAAAGAATAAAATTTTGCTTTCCATTTGCTTTTCTTATTAGGACATTATAGTTTAAAAATTCTTCTACATATCCTTTCTATTTGGATAAAATATGCTATAAATGGTATATATTTTTCAAAGAAAGCACATTGCTATCTGTTGCATTCATTTTTTTTATCTCTAGAAATGTCTCGATTTTCACTAATTGGTAAACAAATTTAAGTTTTGTTCAGTTTTTACCTGATTGTACTTAGCTAAGTGCTCTCCACGAGAAGGAGAGCGTGCTTTGATTTGACAAGAGGCAAGACCAACCACCATGTCAGCAATGAAAGAATCATCTATTTCCCCACTTCTCTATGATATCACCACCATAACTTGGAACCATCATAACCGGTCAGCATATTCATACACATTTGAGAGGTTAAAACATCTTAGAAAACTTCCTCAGGGCATTATGGTCACATAAATGCTATACATCATCTTCCTCAAGCAGTTTCACTGTTGTGTAAATACCTGCACCAGCTAGCGCGCCAAGGATGGGAGTTGTAAGGTAGATCCATATGCCTTTGTAGTTATTTGCAGCCATTGCTGGTCCCAAGGTTCTTGCTAAGTTCATTGATGCTCCTGTCAGTGGCCTATATCATTTCTACAAAAGGAAAAATGTGAACAAAGAGGTTACCCCTTTTTTTTTAAAAAAAAAAAATAAACTTCTATCAACATACCCAGTTATCAGAATATTAAGAAGGATCAATTTATACGTACCCAGCTATAAGAATATTAAGCATGACAGTTGCCCCCACAGCTATTCCCGCTAGCTCGCCAACCTGTGGTGAAATAAAAATTAGGTTACAGTGATTTGAATAATTGCAAAATTTGTCTATGTTCATGTATATGTAAAATTTCCATAGCCAATTTTATATTAATACTATAAAATAATATATATATATATATATATATATATATATATATATATATATATATATATATATATTACCCGTGAAGACCAGGGGTAGATGGGTGATATATACTTGTTAAGTCTAATTGTCTGGCAGCTGAAGCAGTGGTTTCGCTAATGCATGCAACAGAACCCTCCCATGTCGGTGGTTCAGGTAGAAAATCCACCGAAGCACTGTTGCATGATAAAGATTAACAGATTAGAGGACATTTTTTTGGATTTATTTTTCAGGTTTTATGTTTTTTTGGTTGCATAAAGCAATAAAAATAGCAATGAAAGAAATGGTGGCTTCTTGAAGTCAAAGTCCATGAAAGCATGACGAAGATATTTGTTGAATTTCGCAATATATTATAACAAAAATGTTCAAGAACTTTATATCTAAGAATACAAATTATTGGAGTGTAATGGAGACTGAGAAAACCTCTAAATAAATAATCAGATAAGCTTCGGTTTGGTTAATCTTTTTAAACTAGGTCATAAAACAAAGCATTGAACTAACCCCAAAATTTATGTTCTAAAATAACAAAAAAATGTGTTATCAAATTAAGGAGACCCTGAATTAAGAAATAGAAAAAAGTTGTAGACTTATTTTTGAAGTATAGGGAAACTACAAAGTAAATTCTAAAGTAGAGGGGAAAAAAGAAAAGTGGCTTTAATGATGCTATTAGTTTCTTGAATGACATTGGATCCACAAGGACTCAATCAAAGATGGTAAACAAAATGATCTCCAATACTTGTTGTAAGTAAAAAGTGAACTGTTAAATTTGTAAACTGACTCTAATACAGAATCCGCCCTTTGATAAGGAGCTGATAATGTTATTTTTGAGAGATTAGCAAGTGGAAATGATAAATTAAAGAAAGTTTCACGTGAAAATTTGGAGCAATATGGAGAAGCTGGATTGCGAACTCTTTGTTTGGCATATAAGGATTTAAGTCCAGACATGTATGAAACATGGAATGAGAAATTTATTCAGTCAAAATCTGCTCTACGATATCTTGAAAGAAAATTGGATGAGGTAATAAATGAGATTCCATTTCCTTCAAAATTTACAAAAAAAAAATATTTATATTTATATTTAAAAACATGTGAAACTCCAAAAAAATAGGTGGCATAATTAATAGAAAATGATCTTACTTTAATCGGATGCACGACTATTGAAGACAAACTTCAAGAAGGGTAAAAAAAGAAGCTGCAGCAACACCTTGACCCCTATTGCAACAACATTTCCATTAACCCAAGGACAAAATATATAAATAAAATAAAAAAGATTAAATTTTCAATCATTTTTAACAGAAAAAAGGACTCTAACCTAGCCCATTTGCAGGAGGCTCACATGGTTATATATTCATGATCTTTATGTTACATTTTCATAATCTCAGGTTCGTGAAATGGCAATGGTTTCTGCTGTTCAGGAAGCCCAGAAAGATAATCTCATAAACTTTACTGACTACATGATGACAGTGTTAGAGGTTAGGCTACACAAAGTCAAACTTACACTTCAATTTTGTATTCTGATATCTACTAAATTACCCTTTTACCGTTTGTTTAATACTAAATTACCTATTTTTTTTCTATCTGTCAGGATGACTGGCAAAAGGAAAAAAGGGACTTTCTTCACAGCCTGAGCCGCATCTCCAGTTTAGCAAGGACCAATGTAACTAATTCAAGCATTGGGGCTAACCGATTAGGGCCAATATTATCTCTAACTTCTAGTCCTCACATTTCATCTGGTCCTTCTAACATGGAGCTTTTGGCAATAGCTGGTAAAAAGGCTGCAACATATGTCGAGGTTGTAAGAAAACTCAATGATGCAAGACAACGTAGTTTAGAATATAAAGTAAGTCCATCAACTCATCATACTTTTGTTACTCGATTTATTTATTAATGTGTATTTTGTTCCATTTTTCAGTCAGCTACTGCTTTTAAGAATGCATATGACAATCTTGGCCTGGATTCTTCTGGTGGTAACTCAGTTACCATGAACAAGATCTGGCATCTAATTCAGGCACACATGCCTACTATGTAATCTTGTTCATATGAGTTGTAATTGCAATAATCTTTTTTACAGAGAACGTAATGCAATCATCATCTAATTCACAGACTTTGACTGGTGAGAATTCAAGTGTCCAAAGAACTCTTTCAAAGAAAATGTCGCTAATAATTGGTGCAAGGTGCCACCTGGAGTGGGGGCATGATAAATATATCATGGAAATGATACACAGTCATCCAACACAGGTAATAAAACATAGTTCTTATGTTTGTTTTTTTCTTGCTGTCATCCACTATCCAGTTATGTTCCTTGCACAAAGTTTGATTTTATGGTTTTCTGTTTATCTTATTGTAGGATGCTCTTGGTGGAGTGGTTGGAAATTTGCCAAAGATCCATGCTTTTCTTAGGGTTTGTGATCACTTCATACTTTAAATTACCATATTATCCTCTCATGTTTGCACCTTACCAACTTATTTCTTTCTTCTTCTAGATCCGGTTGAGAGACTACGGGGTTCTTGATTTCGATGCAGGCGATGCTCGTAGACAGCCTCTTGTTGATACCACGTGGCAGCAGTTAACACCAAACCAGCAGCACCACGAGCTCTAACAACATATACATGAGCACTTCCATTGTCCTAATAAAAAAAATGTAAAATTAAGGACATGATTGCTTATGTGAGAAAATGGGACAGAGTGTCAATAACATTCTTACATTGAAAGCACAAGTAGCCAACATATTGATGAGAAATGCAGGTTACCATGTCATGTTATGGAATTCCTTATGTAATGCAAACAATCAAATCCAGTTCAGCCTCTAATGCTTCCAAGATTGCTGCTGCAACAAATGGTGGAGGCACATATACAGATGCATTAGCCTTGGTTTCATCTTTTGCATCTGCAACTGAGATGAAAACAGGGAGCCCTAAATGCTCTGTTCCACCCTTCTTTGGGGTAACTCCACCAACCTACAGAAGTCAAGAACAAGGTTCAAAATAAACGAAAAACACTTTCAGAGCTACATGTTGAAATTATTTATATACATTTGTTAGATCATTATTAAATTGTGTCCAGACAAAAGAATGTCATTTTCATAATTAACAGTACAAAATCAAACAATCGTTTTACAGATCACCATTACACGAACCTGGATGTCACTGGTCGTACCTTCCACTGTAAACCTTCTAAGATCTGAAGCTCCATAACTAGAATATCTTCTGTTACGAGTGTTTAGTCTGTGTATTAGATCGATGTTATAAAAAAAATATGCAGTATGTATATGTATATATAGGAGAGAGAGAGAGAGAGAGAGAGAGAGAGATGGAGAGATAAAGAAAGAGAGACTTGTAGTTGGTCATGTACTACCTGCATCAAATCCAAATTGAGGGAATGTTGATTTCATAAGATGACTTTGAAATGGTATACAGAACCCTAAATCACCTTCTAGGTTTAAAAAAGGGGAACCGGAAGTAGATCGATGGAGTTGGGTAGACCGGAGGTGGAGCGGTATTGGGAACACTCAATCGTAGGCGAGATCCAGAACCGTAAATGCATGATGTCCAAAAATCTGTTGATAAAACCTAGAGAATTGACATAGGTTTTCCCAGTACTGACTTGTGTTCGAGTAGAGATCCGATGAGAAGATTAACAAGTAGCGGAGAAGTGGATCTGAGAGGAGAGAGAAGGAAGGAGAGGGGAGAGTCGATTATGAAGATGAAAGGTAGAAAGAAGGTTGAAAAGAAGGGTTTTCAAAATTTTGGAATTTCGTTTCCCTCGTTGTCTACTAAAAGCGCCTTTCATTAAAATTATAAAGCAACACTCACAGAGGACGCATGTTTAAGTTAAAGCGCCCTCCGTGTTTTTAATTTTTTTTTATTGAGACACTAAATCAAGGGCACGCAATAATGCGTGACGTAAATCCTTCAATTTTTTAGAGAGATTACACTATTTTAAGGGCACGTCCTTTTGCGTATCATTAATTAGCGCGTGTCATAAAAAGCGCATCATTAAAGGTCTATTTTCTAGTAGTGACCCATAGGTAAATGGGAAGACATCACCATGGATTTTGTGACTAAACTACCCAGGACGAAGAACGGACACGACATGATTTGGGTAGTCGTGGATCGTTTCACCAAGAGTGCACACTTCATAGCAGCCAACGAGAAGTGGTCTATGGATAAGCTCATAAATGCTTACGTGAAGGAAATTGTAAGACTTCATGGTGTCCCTCTTACAATTGTATCTGATCATGATAGTCGTTTTACGTCATGGTTTTGGAGGAGTCTACAAGAGGAGTTGGGTACAAAGTTACGTTTGAGTACTTCTTACCATCCGCAAACCGATGGCCAGAGCGAAAGAACGATTCAGACACTGGAAGATATGCTGAGAGAATGTACCCTCGAATTCCAACGGAAATGGGACGAGCACTTACCTCTGGTAGAATTCTCCTACAACAATAGTTTTCACTCGAGCATCAAGATGGCACCTTACCAAGCCTTGTATGGACAGAAGTGTCGTATGCCGTCTTGTTGGCTTGAAGCCGGAGAGAAGCAGTTTATGGGCCCCGAGATAGTCCATGAGACTGCTGAGAAGTTGAAGGTGATTAGGGAGAGAATGTTAGCAGCTCAGGATCGTCAGAAGAGCTATGCTGACAAGAAAAGACGACCGATAACCTTCGAAGTTGGGGATTCCGTTTTGCTTAAAGTCTCACCGTGGAAGGGACTTATACGATTTGGGAAACGAGGAAAGTTGAGTCCAAGGTTTATTGGACCGTTCAAAGTTCTTCAGAGGATTGGGAACCAAGCTTTCAAGCTGGAATTGCCCGAAGAACTCAATGGTATTCATAACACCTTCCATGTGTGTTATTTGAGGAAATTCACGGGAGGTGTTCCCGACATAATTCCAATCTCAGAGTTAAGGATGGATGAGAATAAGAGGCTGATCAAAGAGCCTGAGGCATTTGTTGACCGTAAGACTAAGAAGTTGTGACACAAGATGGTCGATATAGTGCTAGTCCGATGGAAACATTTGAATGGGCCGAATCTCACTTGGGATACAGAGGATGACATGATGAGTCGCTATCCACATCTGTTTGTTGATGCATAATTCCGGGACGGAATCATCCTAAGGGGGAGAGAATTGTAACGCCCGGGTTTCAAGGCTAAGCATTTTTGTCAATGTAATAGTCTAGGTCAACTCTTGTAACTCTTTTTTAAGTAATAAAGATGAAATATTTAAGTATTATGTGAATTATGTGTGTTTATGTGCTTATTATTTAATTATAAATGTATAATTAATAAAGAATGAAAATAAGCGTCAAAATCAAAGTGTGAGATAATCCCGATATCTTTATATAAAGTTGTAGTGGTCGAAACAAGGATTCCGGGGATATAAGGAACGCCGAAATCCGAGTTATAACGAAGAACTTATGACCCGTCGAAGTTTCGCGACAGAACCGGCACGATACTGGAAATCGTAAATAGTGAATTTACGATAGAGCGAGATTTAGCCTTAGCAATCTACACGAAAGTCGTAGAATATGTTAAACTAAGAACATCAATAAAAAGAACGCCCAAATCTGACTTCGTATGAAGAAGTTATGATTTTTCGAAGTTTCGGAATAGCAGTGTACAGCCCGAAATTCGAATATTAGATCGAGTGATTTTTAGCCAACACGACCTAAACGATATTCGAAGATCTCGTTGAGAGTAGCGTAACGAGAAAAAGATGGGCGAAAACAGACGTCGAATAAAGAAGTTATGAGGATTTAATGGATCAATGCTGTCCTGGCCTGTTAATAATATAAAATTTAAAATCGACTTAAAATTAGCCGATGAAGTCTGAACGAAAGTTGTAGAGTATGTTCCCACCTTCGCGTGGATATAAAGAACGTCGAAAACGGAGCTCGTATGCGAAAGTTACGAATTTTTGAAGTTGGGACTCGAAAATGCGAAACATGGTGCGAGATTGATGACGTGGCTTAATCTGACCGTCGCTTGCTGAACACGGTCCTCGCTTCGGATGATGACACGTCGCCTCGCTTACGCCCCGCGTCTGAAGTTAGTACGCCCCGCGTACCCTCGCCCTTATCTCTTCCAGAGTGCAAGACAGCTGGTCCGAGGTGGCGCACTTATCCGAGCCATTACGCCCAGCGTTGGTCCGAGGTACGCCCAGCGTACCGAGGCCTCGCAGGCTATAAAAGGGGGCCGAGAGTTCCAACTTTTTCACACCAAATCACTTCTCTCTCTAACTTCTTTCTCTCTCTACAACCCCAAACCACCCCTAAACCCTAGGGAACCTCCCTAGCACCCGAGGGAAGCCCCGAGGCTCCCTGAGTCCCGAGAAAAAGGAGTCTTTCGGTTTCAAAACACTGCTCCAATTAAGTTCAGGTTTTCGATAAAATTCGCTGTAAATATGCTACGCTTACGCAAATTTTTATATAGCTTTCAAATAATTATAGGAATGTTATTAGGTCCTTAAAATAATTATTTGGGCTATTATTATGAGTTATATTGAGTGTTATTAACGCTTATATAATAATAATAATAGTCAGACAATTAATTTGTCGCGGTTATCGTTAGACTAAACCCTAGTGGTATTGATACTAGGTTTTATCGAAGGAAATTCGTTTTGAGAGTATCGAAGCGTTATCCGAGTGCTGAGTCACCACCTTTCAGGTGAGTGCGTAGTTACTTTCAACTTACACATAGATATGAAGTATTTTATATAAATTACATGCTATGTGAGCATATTATCTGAATACTTGCTATCTATGCTGGATGAACATTGTTATACATGTTTTCAATGATTTAAACTGTATATGTATTTTATATCTACGAAAATGTTGGGGTAAAACATGGATAGATGTAATAGGTGATGTGTGATAAAATGATGAGAGGCCTCGATGTTGACGTTGTTGATTCTGTCATCTAGCGGAGTATGGATGACGACCACAGACTCTTCTAGACGGTCCAGTGGAACACTAGCAGGCTCGCAACCTGTAGGTGTTTGTGAACGATGTGTTCACCGGTGTACTCCATCCCCCACATGGTTGCCTTTAGGACATTAATTGTTAAGGAATCCCCTTGGCAGTAGTATCCGTCCTGATGATGATCCTTAGGCTAGGTTCTTATGATAGGTGTTTAGGGACGTAAAGTGAGGATAACGGGAACGGGTAATCGGGTTATTGTTGATTGATGAAATTAATAAACTTATTTATTGTGGGTTGAAAACCCTATGTGCTCACCAGGCTCCCAAGCCTGACCCACTCAGTTTTATGTATTACAGGTAGTGGCTCTTGAGCATAGATATGATGTTTGGACGAGGGATTACGGATATAGGCCTGTAGATATGAAATAATGTAGTAAGGCTTATATTGTATTGTTTATGCTTTTGATCTGTACGAACATGACATCCCAAGTCTTTTAATGAAATACATTTCTATGGAAATGCTTTTGATAAATCTTTATCATATTTTGTTTTGGGACAAATTCCGCAACACTTTTATTTAAAATGTTACTCTGATTTTTAAACAAAGCATAAACTAACCGGTCTTTTCTGGCCGTGATTTTGGAGATGTCACAGTAAACTCTATATTTTACGGTCGTAAACTCTAGTCCTAATGAGTAGGTGTTGTTTGGTGGTTTAACAAGCCTCTTGGAGCAATTCTACTAAGTGGTTTGGCCTTTGGAATGGACTAGGGCATCAAAACACCTCATTTGAGGAGTTTATGGCCTCATGGCGTTTTCCCTTGGGTTCATAAACCGTAAACCCATATGGAAGAGTGTAAAGCCATGTTTTCAAGTCCCTAACACAATTAGGTAAGTGTATGAGCTAGTTTCTAAGCCTAAGGAAGGAAAATGAAGGACTTAAACTCACTTTAGGGTGTTTACGATTTTGGGAGATCCCAAACCGTAAACCCCTATATTTGATGGTCTTTGATGTTTTTCTAGGTTTAAACTCAATGAGAAAGGGTTTAAACATGTCAAGGAAGGTTTAAACATCAACAAGGGCTTAGATTTGAGGCTTAGACACACTTTGGTGTCATTTATGGTGTTTACGGCCCAAGCATCTCCTTGGACCGTGAACACCTCAAGTCTTGTGTTATTGACATATTTTCTTGATGTTTAAATGTAATACTACCTTAAAATCACTTAAGGATAGAAGCACTTACTATTGGAAGGCTTGATTTGTGCTAAAAGGCCAAGAACACTTAGTGTGTGTTCTTGGTGTTCTTGGTGTTTTGGAAAATCTAGACAAAATACATAAATGAAGGGATGAATAGATGCACAAACACTAGATTAAGTGTTTTACTAACTTGAAATGGTTAGAACACTTACAACTTTGAAGATTTGGAATTAAATCTTGGATGATACTTGAGAGGATATTTTGGAGTTTACTCTTTTGACTTTTGGGGAGTAAACACAAATGACTAACTTTTTGGGGAGTAAACTCATACATAGGCATGAATTTACGGTTTTGGGTGATTTCTAAACCCAAAACATAAAAGTTTGGTCGGGTGTTTCTAATACGCGAAGTGTTGGCGGTTTTCAAAAATCAAAACCCGAGACGACATTTTCTTTCACCCGTTCGTTTAAAAATAATATTAAAATAATCAAACGAACTTTATATTTCTTAAAAATAAGAAATAATGACATTGATTTATGATACGAAGGGGTTGACTTTTAGGGTTTGACCGAATGGAAATTTCGGGTTGTCACAACTACCCGGGAGATGAAATTCATAAATTAGAGCAAGAGCATTGGAACCATATAATGACGGGCTCTGATGTTACCGCCTACACTACCAGGTTTAACGACTGAGCAGTTATGTGGCCCGGGATGGTCACCCTGGAAGCCAAGAAGGTGGAACGCTACATCTGGGGACTATCCCCCAGATTCAAGGAACGGTTGTATCTACTAACCTAAACAGCTACGATAGTGCCAAACGTTTGGCACAAGGTCTTGTCGACCACGGAGTCCGCCAGGGCATTATGACACCCACACCTGATCAACCAAAAAGGGGAGATAACAAGCGAAAGTTCTGGAACAAGAAAAAGGGCCAACTGACTCAAGAGCCTATCCAAAGACAACAAACTATGGCAGTCCATGCCGCCACTGTCCCTACTGTCCCAGTGCCGATTAAACAATATGTTGGGAACCTACCTAAATGTAACAAGTGCAACTTCCATCACAATGGATCTTGTCGGGAGATGCACTACAACACCTATAACAGGAAGGGGCATACCGCTCATTTCTGTAAGGCGCCAGATCAACAGACCACCTAAGCCACTAATACTGGAGCGATTCAAGTGTGTTACATAAGTTGGGAGACGGAGAATTTCAAAAGGGAGTTCCTAAAGGAAAAGAACATGAATTTAGGTGGAGTGGGAAGGGTCTTGACAATGGGGCATGAGAAAGTGATGAACGACCCCGCTATGGTTACTGGTATGTTTCTCTTCAATAACTCATATGCATGCATACTTTTCGATAGGGGTGCGAAGAGGAGTTTCGTGAGCCACAATTTTAAACACATACTGAAACAAAAACCTCAGTAACTCAATGAAAAATTCACAGTATAAATGACAAACGGAAAAACTGAAAGTACCAAAGACATACACATAGGATGCACCCTAACTCTAAACAATCACTCCTTCCAAATCGACCTAATGCCTGTTACAATAGGAAGCTTTGATGTGATCATTGGCATGCATTGGTTTAGCCCTCACCTAGCCGATATCATGTGTTACAAAAGGGCCGTCCGACTTAACTTACCGAATAATGAAACCCTTGTCATCTATGGTTATAAATCTGACACAAACCTCCGAATCAACTCTTGCATCAAGGCTCAAAAGTACATGCGCAAGAAGTACCATGCATTCCTAGCCCATGTTGTTGATGAAAAGAGAGAAGTGAAGCACATCAAGGATATTCCAGAAGTCTGCAATATTTCCGACGTATTCCTAGAAGACCTTTCGGGAGCACCACCAATGCAACAAGTCGAGTTCATAATCGACTTGATTTATGGAGCCACCTCCATAGCCAAATCACCATATCAATTACCACTTGCAGAAATGCAAGAATTGTCCGTTCAGCTGAACGAACTGATGAGTAAACGATTCATCGTACCAAGCTTCTCACCTTGGGGAGCACCAGTCTTGTTCGTAAAGAAGAAAGACGGGTCATCTGTATGTGCATTGACTATCGGGGGTTGAACAAACTCACCATCAAGAACCGATGTCTCCTTGCCTGAATTGACGATATGTTCGACCAACTTTAGGGATCGAGCTACTTCTTGAAAATCGATCTAAGGTCGGGGTATCATTAGCTCATAGTCCAGGAGGAAGATATTCCTAAGACGACTTTTAGGACTCCTTACAGCCACTACGAGTTCGTTGTGATGCCCTTCGGCTTGACTAATGCACCTGCGGTTTCATTGATATAATGAACCGTGTATGCTGACCTTACCTATATAAATTCGTGATAGTGTTCATCGATGACATACTAATTTATTCGCGAAGTGAGGAAGAGCATAATCAACACTTGCGACAAGTCTTGGAGATGCTAAGGGCGGAGAAGTTGTGTGCAAAGTTTTCAAAATGTGAATTCTGGATTTGCAAGGTGGACTTCTTGGGACACGTCGTCAGCAAGGAAGGGATACATGTGGATCCCTCCAAAATCAAAGCAATTGAAAGTTGGGAAGCGCCGAGGAAATCGACAAAAATTTGCCAGTTTTTAGGACTTGCTGACTACTACCGAAGGTTCATATAGAACTTTTCCAAAATCACAAAGCCACTGACTGCCCTGACACAGAAAGGAGTTACCTTCAACTAGGAGGATAAACAAGAAACTGCCTTCCAAATGGAACTGAAGACTTTGTGGACTACTGTGATGCATCAAAGCAGGGTCTAGGTTGCATACTCATGCAATGGGGAAAGGTCATTGTCTATGCCTCAAGACGACATAAGACTCATGAGGTCAACTACACCACACACGACCTTTAATTAGGGGCTGTAGTGTTTGGCTTAAAGATCTAGAGACACTACCTTTATGGTACAAAGTGTACGATCTTAACTGACCATAAGAGTCTCCAACATATCCTCAATCAAAAAGCGCTCAATATGAGGCAACGATGACGGGTAGAGTTACTAAATGATTACGAATGCAAATTTCGTTATCATCAGGGCAAGGCCAACATGGAAGCAGATGCCCTAGGTCAAAAGGAGTACTTGGGCAGCCGAGTAAAATCATTGACAATGACTATCCATTCACATCTGTCCACACAAATCAAGGAGGCGCAACTTGAAGCTTTGAAACCTGAGAATGTTGCAAGTGAAGCCTTACGAGGAATGGATAAAACCCTTGAGGTCAAGGTTGACGGAGCTCGTTATCTCATGAATCGAATCCGGACAACGAGATTTGGTGGGTACAAAGACATTATCATGAATGAAGCTCACAAGATAAAGTACTCTGTTCATCCCGAGCCACAAAAGATGTATCTAGACCTCAAGAAACTATATTGTTGGCCTAACACGAAGTGGGAGCGGATAACCATGAACTTCATATCTAAATTGCCGAAGACAAATGGTGGGCATGACACCATATGGGTAATTGTCGATAGGTTAACCAAATCCGCACACTTCCTACCACTAAAGGAGAAAGACAAAATGGAGAAACTAACAAGGACGTATATCAAGGAGATTGTATGATTACATGGTGTACCAATATCCATTATCTCTTATAGAGATAGCAGGTTTACCTCACGTTTTATGCCAATCACTACAAAAGTCCTTGGGAACCAGACTCGACATGAGTACAACCTATCACCCAAATTCTGACGGGTAAAGGGAGAGAACTATTCAAACGTTGGAAGACATGTTGAGAGCTTGCGCGATAGACTTCGGTATATCTTGGGTTACCCACTTACCACTCATCGAGTTCTCATACAACAACCGTTATGACTATAACATTAAAGTTGCTCCATTTGAAGCTCTTTATAGGCGCACGTGCATATCACCTCTATGCTAGGCTGAGGTTGGTGACACCCAGCTAGCTAGAGGACAAGTGCCTAAAAACACTCTTATCGGCCCTGAGATCATACGAAAAACGACAAAGAAGATCGTTCAAATTTATAAACGACTAAAAGCATCTCGTGACCGAAAAATAGTTATGCGGAAAAACGACGCAAACCCTTGGAATTACAGGTTGCTGACCACGTATTGTTGAAGATCTCACCCTGGATGGAAATGGTACGTTTTGTAAAAAATGGGAAACTAAATCCAAGGTATATAGGGCCATTCGAGATCCTTGCCAGGATTGGCCCCGTAGCTTACAGACTTCGGCTACCATAGGAACTCATTAACGTGCACCCCATTTTCGATGTGTCCAACTTGAAGAATTCCCTATACAATGAGACTCTCGTCATTCCACTTTATGAAATCGAAGTAAACGAGGGTCTCCACTTTGTCGAGGAACCTATGGAAATCATGGACAGGGAAGTCAAAAGAATGAAGCAAAGCCGCATACAAATAGTACAGTTCCGTCGGAACGCCAAGCGAGGACCTGAATTTACCTAGGAAAGTGAGGAACAAATGAAACTTGAATACCCACATCTTTTTCCCTAACTCTTGAGAACCCACTCGGAGTACTAATTTCGGGACGAAATTCCTTCTAACAGGGGGATGATGTTACAACTATCAATTTTGGTCAAACAAAGTCAATAAAAGTCAACCAGGTCAACTCCACTCGTATTAGAATTTTAGGAGAAATGTGATATTCCCTAATGTTACTAATGTACAATTGGCAAGTTATAATTCAAAGTACCTCTCTTTTTACCAATTATTGAATATAAACCCTAATTAGGGTTAGTAACGTAAAAAAAAAATTGATAATTCATTTATATATTATTTAGGTATAAATAATATTCATAACACAATGTAGTTGAGTTCATAAACCGTATACTACATGACAAATTCATAACAAAGGTTACATATTCAGTTTTTTGGTGAATTCGTCACGAAATGCGACAAATTCTATACTCGACTTAAACACTCAAACTTTAACGAAAAGAATTAGGAATCATCCTAACTTTCCTGTAATGTGTTATTATTTTTGATGATAATGAATTTTATAATAATTCAAATTTAGATGATTCAAATTAAGTAATTGTACATCATTTTTACCACATTTTTTATAAAAATCACCAACTCTTATAAAAATTACCCTTTTTTTATACAAATACACTACAAAGACAACATTTGTCTTATATGGTGATTACACCTTTTATAAACAATTGTTATTTTAATTAAAGAGCCATAATTGACTTTTTTTTATTCAAGAAACCATGCCCTTTCCCCCATACCCACCCCTCACCCTCCCAACATATCCTCATTATTTCGGCGAAGAACCCCCCCTCCCCCGGCCTTTCACTCCATCTTCTTCATTTTCTTCATATCCTCTTCAAGAAAAATTCATTCTCTCAAGATTAATCCCCATAAGTTGGTCATTGATCTTTTGGTAACTTTTTCCTTACTAATCTAGTGGTTATATATATATATATATATATATATATATATATATATATATATATATATTAGTTGAATTTGTGTTAATATTCATAGGATATTTCAATCTTCAAGTGTTCTTAGCTTGAAATCTTTCATCTACACCTCTTTATCCACCAAGAAACACACTCAAGGTGAGTTCATACCCCTCATTTTCATATTTGTCCAAGTTTTAGGGGGAGAATACAAGTAAACTTGTATAATTCTACAAGTTGATATACATGCTTCCTTTCATGTTGTGTAAAAATGTTATCTACATGAAATAATGTTATTATCTAGTATGCTGAACATTTATCTGTGGTATGTTGTTTAAAATGCAAATCTATCAAAAATGAGTATAACCAAGTTATTACATCATTTTTGTGGGATATAAATCAAAATATGTTATTTTGGATATATGTTATGAAACTAGTAATAAATACCAATGGTTTGGTTTTACCCAAAGAAAACCTAAAAATCAACCATTTTTATGTAAAAATTAGGGTTTTCTAACAAAAATGGTGATAACCAGGGCATGGTACCATTTTTCTGAGATTTGGCTTAAAATATGTTGTTTTAAACATATATGGTTAACTTGAATTAAATGTCACATAAAGGTAAAAACAAAATTTACAAAGTTTTTAATTCAATATTTACCATTTGGTGACGTAAAGAAAGTCAAAAACTAGAAAACTGACTTTATCATGCTAAAAGTTCAAATACTTGTGTTAGATGTATAATATATGTTATTTATGAACATCTAAACATGTTAACTTATATATATATATATATATATATATATATATATATATATGTGTGTGTGTGTGTGTGTGTGTGTTTATATATATATAGGTACAATGAAATATTTATAATAAATTATAATATGTATAGTTTATGGTCATCACTATTATAACATTTTGGGACACGAAGAATAATTATATAAAAGTATATAATTATTATACACTATATTAATACTATGGAAAAGTGATATTTACACTTACAAGGGTTTTCATTACACAAAACGTAAACTTGTTGAAACAATTATGTGAGACAAACTCTTCACCGTACCTACCAGAGTACACAGTAAAGTCCTGAATTATAACTAGAATATCGGTAAGAGAGTGTGATATGTGTGTATAGATCTATACGGGACTGACAATCTCGTACCTAAGGTGCTAGCTACAGCTAGACCGACAGTCTGGTGTGACAAATGTCTAACATTCTGATGCCTGAAGAACGTCGCGGCAGGACAACTTCGTTCTTAGCATGGTTGTAATAATTCACATGGGAAATCAAAAATACATTTATTTTACTGGGTAACATGCATTCAAATGGTTTTATATCAGAATAAAACTACGTAATACTATTTTAAATATAGAAATACTTACACATTTTTGGTCTTAGGGTTTTAAGACTACAACTCATTTTAAGAAAATATTGGATTTTATGGGAACAAATACTATCATTTTTTTATAAGGGAAGAATTAAAGATTTGTATCCATACAAAACTCTTATGAACTCACGAATTTAACTGTTGACACTTTTCAAAACTACATATATTCTTAGGAAACCATTAAATAGGTAGTCATAAGGCTTTTGAGGATGGGACGTTACGGCGTCGTACTATTCATTTTTGTCATCATAATGTAATTGGTATTGAAACATACAATACTTGGAAATAATGTAACATTCTCAATTATATTTATGATGGTTGTGTTTTCTTTTATCACTATTGTACATTATGTTGTGATACAGTTCATGAAGTCATCCACCCCCAGACGTTTCCGCCATCCTGGTTTTGGGGTGTGACAGAATCTCTTGCTGAGCGGAAGAGATACGAATGATCAGGTTGTGCTCTAATAAAAAAGAACTAAAGCTGGAACATCATTCACTAGGAACGTCCCTATAAAACTATATACATATAATAAGCATAAACATCAAAGAAATAAATGAAATAAGGACAACATACATACCATTAACTACATCTAGTGTTGCACGCGCCTCCTTAGCTGTCAACTGGAAAGCTCGATTCCTCACAACCGACACCTCTTCCTTAACCTAGCGACCTTCGGTGATCCTTAATGTAGCTGGAGTGGGTACTAAAACAACTCCTCCTGGTATAATTGGCCATATTATGGCCCCTATGATTGCAATGGAAGCAAATCAGATCAGATATGTCAATGGTGGGGCAATCCCTACTAAAGTGACCGATTTTTCCGCACTTGTAGTAGCCCGAACCACCCATCCTGCAAACCCCATCGTGCGTCTTTCCGTACTTGCCATAGTGGCCCCAACCTTGCTGTCCCCTTGATCAAAAATCAAAAACACTAGACTTCTTACATGAGCCTTCTGATACCTGATCATGAATGGACTTCCTCTTCCTCATAGTCTCCAAATCAATCTCCCTTTCCTGAGCCCTTGCTATCATATCCTCCAATGTACTACAGCTGAACATGCTCAGAAACTCAAAATTCTCATCCTTCAACATGTCATGACACCATTCCTTCTTCATTTCCTTGTTCGCCACCTACTGTGTATCAACTAAATCCCTCTCCCTGAACATATCGGTAATATCCGCCACAATCTCAGAAGTCTGGTGAAGGTCTTGAAACTCCATCGCCAACTGTTGGACCTCAATCACTAGTGCAAACTCAGCCTTGAACCTCACCACAAAATCATCATAAGTCATCGTTTCAGCATACTCACCTCCCATAGCATATTCTACCTCTTCCTACTAGTCACGATTTATGTCCTTCAGTAGACAGGATTCAAATCTGGCATTCGACCCCTTTGGGCAAAAGCTAGTCTGAAAGGCGTTCCCAATGTTGGCCAACCGCCGTCTGCTAGCATTGGGGTCCTTCTTCCCAAAGAACTTAGGATCCCCACATGCACGGAACTCTTGAAAAGTCAGAGAGTGTGCACCCACCATAGCTACAACCTCAGTAAGAAATGTGCCCATACGTTCATACAATAGCTCCATAATTCCCTCCTTGATCGTGAGAAAGATCACCATAGTCTACTCTAGAATACCGCAAGTAATCTCAGACGAAATGAACTCTTGCATTTGATCATCCATGTGTCCTGCCCCAGAGACCGAACCAGAACCTCCACGAGTGGTCACTATACTGAAAACAAACTATCAAAAAACACTTGAAGAATTCCATACTCTACAAGCTTCTTAGTGTCATCGTGACTTCCCTTGACTCGAGTATGGATATTGTGCTTTCTATAGTACGAACCCAATACTACCTTCTAGACCTATCTGTACTTTCCTCAAAGATCGACCCAAATCCTCTAAGTTACTTCCTTACTACCAAATATTGGCCTATCCGGCAAAACAACACACTCGACATGCTAACATACTTCGTAGGTTCTCCTAGGATCCACACTTCACATCACTCTTCACCGTCAACTACAGAAGAAACTTCCTCTAATACCTTCCATCTACCTCCGGAATCTAGTTACATACTACATACGCTAGATAGTTCTCCGACTATAAGGTCTCACACTACAAAGGGTGGACTCAAACAAAAGTTGAACAATAGAGTCAAACCTAACCTTATAAAATTATCTAATTCCTGTAACATGTAACCTAATGTATTCACTTAGTAGATTTCTCATATTAATGGAGATTTCTAAAATCAGAAAGGAACCAACCTTTGAGCCTCGAGTAACCAATACCAAAGCAGAAACTAATCAAGTATTTCTTTCCCAAATTCGATCCATATTAGCATGCAGTTCCAAAAGCTCAATCAACAGGTATATAAAGGCATCTCTCTTATCATACCATCATGCAATCCAGAGTAGATCCTTAGCTCAATTCTAGCATGTTGTCCACACAACACATACTACAACCGATAAACATGTATGGGTATTTTAGGAATTACTTACTTGAGCTTGGCTGATTGTATGCATTGCACCCCTTTAGAACATTCATTTTCTTTAGAAAAAAACATTTATAAAATTCATTTTCTTTCAAAAAGATTATGAACTCCTCAATTTGAGTTTAGACACAACTAAGAGTGTGCCTGAATCCCTCAAACCAAGGCTCTGATACCAACCTGTAACATCCCAAAACCACTTAGTAAAATTTTTTAATATCTAAGTCAACCCAAACCATCAATTATTCATTTATAAACCAATAAGAGTGAAAATGTTGAAAATAGTTATCACTGTACAAATCAAAATCATAGAATGCAGAACAACGGTGGATGCGGTGCAATCATGTCCGACCCTTCCCCCTTCAAACCAGAGGTACCTGATGTAATAAACATAAACTATAAGCACAACGATTAGTGAGTTCCTCAAAATACCACATACTCAACATATATAACAGTTAGAAGCTAAACTGAGTCTATTTTACCCCTGAGTCCCTTCCGACTCCTTCTGTATCTTACAACCAGTACGGGTCTATTTTACTCCTGAGTCCCTTTCAACTCCTTCAGTATCCTTCAACCTGTATGGGTCTATTTCACCCCTGAGTCCCTTCGAATCCCTCATTATCTTTCAACCGGTACTGGTTTATTTTACTCCCTACATCTAAGCCTACAGTCATATCAGTAAGAGTCACAAAGACGACAAGCATATACAGGCATATCAGCAAGTGTCATAAAGACAACTATCATCCTACAAACATAATCTAGTGGGTCAGCATTGGTGGCTTTGTCCCATGAGTACTGTGAAGAGACTCACCTCTCAAACGACAATCAACTGCAACTGCTCTCACTTCCGAATCACCGGTATTATACCTTACTTAGGCATTCATACAAGGTAAACCTTTAGCCCATCTTTACCAAACTAAGACTTGACCGAAAGTCAACTTCGGACAAAGAGTTAATGGTCAAGAAAAATTCAAAATTCCATCAACACCACTCCAATTTGTGGCCTTCCTTGGCCATGTCGTGGCCACAAAATAACAAAACAATCGACTTGTCTCCGTCGCCATGTCGTGGCGACCTAGTGCCACACTGTGGGTACTAGTCTGACTGGATTATTCGAGTCAAGGTTCCCTTAAATCATTCTTAGGGGCTCAAAATCCCAAATATACTCCTTCCCAACGTCTATATGGATAAACTTTCCAAATTTATCCATTAAGACAAGATCTCAAATCCTAGGTGCTAAAGGCCATTAAAGAGGTATAACTCATCCATTAAGTCCTTAATCACAACAGATACAAGCCCAAACATTCCATAAGGATATTAGAGGTCTTATTTTTCCCTAAAAATGTAATCTTTATTGACATACATGCCCCATGCGTGTCCTTCCTCAAATATAGGTAAAAAAGACGAAAAGGGCCTAAAGCTCATGCAAGATTTCCAAATCACCGCCATTCTTCAGATCTATGAGATATAATGTCCTTGGGGCTCCTAAGAGTCATAAAGTTGCAAACTTTATATCTTTGTTCCACTCAAAATCCATTAAAAGAGTTCATCAAGAAAAAATAACTCTAAATCTCTAAAAAAACAAGAAGACGCAATACTAGATCAAGAGCATTACAATTGGTCCAATAAGGTGTTTTTAAAGGTTAGGGAGTGTTGCTTGTTGGCCTCTTGCAATAAATCCACCCCCACTTCCTTGAAAATTACCAAATACTAGAAAATGAGCTCCAAAAGCTTCAAAAAAGATAAGGGTTAGGTTTCTAGGGGTTTGAGAGTGATGGAGGTTGAGGATAACTAAACCCTAGCCTCTGTATTCCTTTAAATAGGCCATAATGCCTAGAAATTAGGGTTCCCTTAAAATTAGCAGCCACGCCATGGCACATATGGCCAAACCATGGCATATCTTTTAATTCGCGATGAATGAAAGCATTGTCATGCCATGGTGAAGCCTCACCATGCCGTGGCCACCCAAAATGAAGACTTACTAACATAAGGGATTAATTCATACCTTGAACGGGTGTTACATTTTGATTTTCCCAAATGTTTTATCTATGGATTTATAATTAAAAATTGTTTGAACAATATTTGATAATATTATTATGACTTATTTAGAGCATTTTAAGGTGTTTTAAAGAAAGCCAAAAATCTGTGAAAATTATATAGTAACAAAAGTTTGATTAAAGTTTTTGAATGAGATGTATATTGTGTATCATATTCTTGAAAATAAGAATTGCATTTCCAATGGTCCAGTTGGATAGGACTTTGGAATTCATTTAACAAGTCTTTTGGTTAATGTGAGTGTTGTTTTTGAATATAGATGACGAAGCACACTATGTGATAATGTGAATATATGTTGGAATTAGTGTTAACTAAATATCCATTTAGATTATCCATAATACGTACTAATTCGAATACATCAAAAAGTTTTGATAAAATGTATTTGTTGAGTCGCTATCTTGAGCTTGTAAATATAACATGCATTACCAAGTATCTACTTGGATCAGATTTTGGATACCATATGATTAAAAGTCTTATGGTAAATGTTGGATTTGGTGTCTAAGCCCATAACTATAACTAGAATGTACTTGACCCGATTGTATCATGGTCTTTTTAGGTTGCCTTCACCAGTGCAATTTGATAGGATGGACTTTTGAGAATAAAGTTATTTTTGATTTATTAATATATTATAAGTATAATATATTAACTGAGAAATCATATTATTTAATTAGTATTGATCAAGAATTAATTTATCAATTTTGTGATCAAAAGAGACTAATTAAATATGTGGGGATTGGTTATGTAAGTCAATGATTCTTATAGTTGGGCTAATGATCCATGGTTATTTAGGAGGGGCTAAACCAATGAGATAATCCATGGATAGTCCATGGAGATTAACCCATGGACCCAAAGTAATATGAAAGGTCATTAGGGTTTACAAAGTGTAACCCTAGCATTTGCCACACTATAAATAAACCCCCCTAGAGACCAAAATCAGTTGACACAAGTCTCTTGGAGAGTGATATTTATTTTGTGCAAGTAACTTATTCTCTCAAGCCTCATCTTGCATATTGGTGTTTGTGAACCATTAGAGGCATCACACTTGAGGTGCTCAAGCTTTCAAAGGTCAAGAACTACAAGTGCTTCTAGAGGTAAGTACTTTAACTAGATGTATTATTCATTTGGCAATTTGTATGATCGTTATGAAAATGCTTTGTAAAATTGAAAATATTCATGTATAATTAGAGAAAACATAGATACAAAGCATCCAAGGTTGCATGTGCATCATAGGAGTGTTATAGTGCTCAAATCCCTTCAGTAGTATTAGAGCCATGTCTGTTTTCTATTATATTGTTGCATTGTGTTATTTTTAAAACTAAAAATTTGCCAATTTCGTTTCTACATGCCCACCACGACGTGGTGTTGCATCAGTGTGCAGAATTTCAAGTTTTTGGCAATAATTGGATTAGGATCATTACCCCAAACTGTTTTTTGAACCATGAAACATGTTTTTTGATATGGTATTGATCATGCTTGACCAATTAAAAGATAATTGTCATAATTTCAAGATTATTATTAGTTTATATGATTAGGATAATTTCTTGAAGATTGTTTCTAACGCCCGTAGATCCGGGCTAGTCAATTTAGAGATAATAGGGGTCGAAAACGACTTTTCAACAAAAGATTATTTAGAATAAATAATCTTAACCAATTTTATTATATGTTACAAGGTTTCCGTACATATAAAGAACGCCGAAATCCGAGTTATAACGAAGAAGTTATGACCTGTCGAAGTTTCGCGATGAAACCGGCATGACATCAGGAAGCAGAAATAGTGAATTTACGATGGAGCGATATTCAGCCTTAGCGATCTAAATGAAATTCGTAGAATTCATTATACCGAGATTTTTCATAAAAAGAACGCCCAAATCTGACTTCATAGGAGGAAGTTATGATTTTTCGAAGTTTTAGCTTAGCAGTGTACAGCCCGAAGTTCGAATATTAGATCGAGCAGTTTTTAGCCGACACAACATAAACGAGAATAAAAGATCTCGTTAATAGTAGCGTAACGATAAAAAGACAGACGAAAACGGACGTCGGATGAAGAAGTTATGAATTTTTAACGGAACAATCGTGTCCCGGCCTGTTAAAAATATAACTTTTAAAATAGATTCAAAATTAGCCGAAAGAGTCTAAATGAAAGTTGTAGAGTGCGTCCCGCCTTCACGTGGATATAAAGAACGTCGAAAACGGAGCTCGTATGAGGGAGATACGAATTTAAGTTAAGGGTGCAATTTGCGAAGTTGATGCATGGATTGATGACGTGGCCTAGCTCCCAGCCGTCCGATGAACCCACTTCAGATGAGTGACACGCCACCCTCGCATTACGCCCAACGTCCGAGCTTCGGTACGCGCCGCGTACTGCTGCCCTCTGCGGTTTCTAGACGTCCATGATGACCCACCCCCTTCGCGACATGTATTGTACGACCGAGGCTACGCCCCACGTCCGAGGACCTGTACGCCCAGCATATGTCCGAGGACCAGCCTATAAAAGGGTTGCGAGGGCTGCCATATTTTCTCACAAATTCACCTCTACTTTCTCTCACTACTCCCCTAACCCCCTCCTAAGCCTAGGTAAACCCCCTAGCACCCGAAAGAAGCCCCGAGGCTCCTGGAGTCCAGAGAAAAAGGGTCTTTCGGTATCGAAATGTCGCTCCAAACAAAGCCCGGTTTTCTATAAAACCCGCTGTAAGTGAGCTACGCCTAAGCTATTTTTAATATAGCTTCTAATTAATTATAGTAACATCATTAGGACCTTGAAATAATTATTTGGGCTATTATTATGAGTTATATAGAGTGTTGTTTAACGCTTATATAATAATAATAAAAGCTAGACTATTAATTAGTCATGGTTAACGTTAGACTAAACCCTAGTGGTATTGATACTATGGTTTGTCGAGGGAAAATTATTTTGAGATAACGAAGCATTGTTCGAGTACAGAGTCACCACCTTTCAAGTGAGTGCTTAGTCCCTTTCAAGAAATGATTTTAATACAAGTATTGATTGAATGTATTAAATATATGTTTATGTGCGAATTATTTGATGGTATCTGAATTACATGTTAAAGAACATACCTGGTTATTTATAATGATTTAGGTTAATGAGTAAACCTAAAATTTGTTATGAGGGTCATTGGGTAGTATCTCCTTATGAGTACGAGTGAGATATATACGGGGAATAGAACCCTTAAGCATTTCATTGATCCAAAAGCATGGATTAGACATAGTCATTCGTCCCTAGTCCGAGAGTATGGATTGGACTCGGTCAATTGTCGTTAATCCGGGAGTATGGATTAAGACATAGTCATTCGTCCCTAGTCCGAGAGTATAGTTGACCAACATATATGGTCTGCCACTGTGGTGCAACAAGGCGACCCCTTGGGCCCTCTTCTTTTTGCCCTCGTTTTGTACCCACTTGTGCACAAGATTAGAGAAAGTTGTGAGCTCCTTCTCCATGCCTGGTATCTAGATGATGGGATTGTCATTGGGGATTCAAAAGAGGTGGCTAGAGTGTTGGACATTATCCGGGTGAATGATCCAGGCATGGGTCTTGAGTTTAACATCAAGAAAACTGAGATTTTTTGGCCCTCCTGTGATGGTAGGAAGCTTCGTGATGATTTATTCCCAACGGATATTGGGAGACATTCTTTGGGGGTGAAGCACCTTGGGGGGGGGGGGGGGGTTGTTAGCAGAGATGCAGGGTTTATTAGTGGGATGGCCATGAAGAGAGCGGTCAGTGTTGTTCATTTGATGGTTCTTCTTCCACAACTATGTGATCCGCAGAGTGAGCTCCTTTTGCTTCGATCATGTATGGGTATTGCAAAACTTTTATTTGGTTTAAGGACTTGTCACTTAGTGCACATAGAAGAGGCAACTTTGTTCTTTGACAAAGGATTGCGCAGGTGTATCGAGGATATGGTGGTATGTGGAAGCCCCTTCTTCGGAGACATCCAGTGGCGTCTGGCTTCCTTACCTATTCGTTTTCAATGGTTTGGGTTTGTACTCAACATACAAGGTTTCCTCCTATGCATTTGTAGCCTCGAGGGCCCAATCGTAAGAATTACAAGACCACATCTTACGTGACAGTGGCATATATGGTATGGACTCTATTTACCTATGTGTTATGACTCATCTTTGCGATACGATTCCAGTATCGAATGTAGTAGTTTCACTAATAAGTACACCACCTCCCCCCCTAAATCCCAAAAAGCATTGGCGTGTGCCCTTTTTAGCAAAATCGTCAAAGATATGGAAGTCGACTTCGACATGAGTGTTAGACAGAAAGCAGTTTTTGATTGTCTTCGGGCACCTCATGCTCAAGATTTTCTGCTAACTATCCCTATTGAGGGCCTCGACCAACATATGTCTCCTGTAGAGTATCGAACTATCCTCCGTTACCGCCTCATGATTCCTCTATTCCCAACTAACAAGATATGCCCAGTTTGCTGTAAGCCATGTTTGGACACTCTTGGTGAACATGCAGTTCATTGTAGAGAGCTCCTTGGTTTCAAGTACCGACATGATGTGGTTAGGGATGTTCTCTTTTATGTTTTTCGGCGTGCTTGTATCTCTGCGAAGAAACAAGCTCCCGTGAACTTTTATACGGACCCGCAGGATATAAGATCTACCCTCAGGTCGGCTGACATTTTGGTATTTGGATGGGTAGGAGCGAAGCACGTGTGTGTGGATCTTAACGGGGTCTCTCCTCTCGACGGTTTGAGGAGTGGGTGTTTCACAACAGGACACGCCACTTTGAAAGTCGTTGCGTGCAAAGTGGCAAAGCACGAGAATGCATGTATAGAAAATCAACATGTTTTTGTACCTTTTGCATTTGATACATTTGGTTTTCTCGCACCAGAGGCCATGGATCTCCTCAACGGAGTTCGAAGGGCCACGCATTCTAATGTCATATCTCCTAGATCCACATATGTTGTTTTCAAAAGAATTAGTTTTGCCACCCATAAAGGGCTAGTGGCGCAGCTTGTTGCCCATTTGCCTTCCGTCGATATGTATTGAACTGTATTTAGTTAAATTATACCCAACAAAAAGGAATGATAAAAACAAGAATTCAATAAAATTCAAACATTAGTTTATAATTGTGTTCTCCTTTTGCATGTTTAGAACCTACTTCCTGGATCTCAATTTATTCAAACTCCATAATCGGTCATACTCTTTGGAGTGATTATGGAGTTATGATTTTCATGAAGTGTTAGTAGATTGTCTTTAGTGATTAGACAAAACATGGAGAATGCGACTAACATTCATGAATATTTGAAATGGAGATTTTAAGTATAGGAACAACCCACACTTAGAGTGATTACTTCACGTATTCTATTATGAGTAATTCAGAGATGATGATATATGTTAATCTTAAAATGGAGAGAAAATGAATTATTTTCATACAAGTTGGTTTTGCTTTGGTCTTGCTCAAATCCTATCCATAACTAGTAATTATAATGGGTGAGTCCATAAATGATTTGACAGGTAGACAAAAACTGTGTTGTTGAAGTTTATTTGTTCCTTCTACCTTAAAAACGTATATGATATCCTTGGACCCCTCGATGATTTTGTGTTAATATCTTATGTGCTTGGTTGGGTCTGGACTGAATTGATGTGTTCAATTAATAGTCTGATTTGATCATCAAAAATCAGAAATCAGAAATCGAGAAAAATAATGTTGAACCGTTAGGTTGTATCATAATCCATGACTCAGTTCAAAATGATACTTTGTAGAAACATAGGAATAACTTATCACTTATCTAAGGGCTCATACTTGATAAGATCAAAGTTCGGCAGTTGCTATGGAATGCATGCTTTGTTGGTTATTCAAAGATTATTTGACCAATAATAGTTGATAAATTATCCAAGTGGAAGATTGTTGGAAATAGGTGTTCAATGTCACAACTAAATTGGTATAACTTTAGGAATAATAACAAACTCCTTTTCGGGTTGCCCTCAAGAGCTAGAATAGCTAGACTGGATTTAGGATATTAAGATAATTAGTTAATTTATTTATTACATGTTAATAAATTAATTGAAAACTAATTAGAATTAATTAGAATTAAAGGTGCACATACTGAATGTTAATTATTCAAGAGCTGAGCAAGGTGACCATTTTAGAAACCCTAAAGAGGGTGGAAAGTTTTAGGGCTTCTAGGAGGCTTCCAGAATAAATCATGGTAACAGATAAGGAAATGATTTGAATCTAGATTAAATTTGATTACTTACTTGATTCAAATCTGCATTTCCTGCAAGTTACCTCAGCTATAAATATACCCTTTGAGCTTCATAATTTTTGTTCCTAACCTTCCCCATACTTATATAATTTGATGTTTCTAGTATCGTCTATCCTTAATATTGTAGTGTTTTAATGTTTTAAGTGTGTACCATTAGAGGCATTCTACTTTGGGTGTTAGTCATTCCAACCGATTGCAAAGAGTTCGAGATCTTCAAGTGGAACAAGTATATACAATTATACTTAAGCAGTTAGTAATAATATCCCTTTTTATAAGTCAAATTTGTAGTTTTAAAAGTATGTTGATATAATAGTAAAACTTAAATCATATGGTGCATGTACACTTAGGATGATTTTTGAAAGTTTCCGATTCCTTGATCTAGTGTATAGTTGCACATACAACCAAACACAAACACCATGTGTGAAAACAATATATATAGACTTGTACTCCGGATAAACTCATCTCAGTCCAAAATTGTACTTCGAAACCTTCAAGGTATGTAAAGGCTTCTAACTGTTGGTACTATATGCTCAAAAATGAACATAAATAATATTGCCAATAACATATGATGCTATAGGGTCACACCAATTGTAAGTCCCCAAATTTGCTTGTGTATCAATCAGATCCAGTTGATGGTTCGGAATCCCAATCAATTGGATGATTTCATATCAAAATAGAAGAGAAGGAGAAGAAGAATAACTTGAGTCTACGATGTATTCAACGTTGGAATGAAGCTCCTTACACATAGATTCATACACACACACACACACACTCTTCTCTCTAACTTTCTCTCACACCATACAAACACACACTTAAGCACCTTGAGAGTTTTTCACTTCACCCACCTAACACCTATATATACATGGGCTACAAACACAAGGCCTAAACCCAATGGACCAAAAACAAAAATGGACTGAAAACCCAATGCTAGACCGAAAACTCATGGGTTTTCGGTCCAAGCTACAATTTATCCCAATATTAGTTTTCGGCCCAAATGATAAAATAATAAATTCTTAGAAAAGCAAATTATAAACCAATTTTAGACCCAACAATCTCCCCCTTTGTTTATAGCTTTCTTTTCTAATTTACCCAACAAGCTCCCCCTAAAAAGTAGTTGGCATTTCTTGTCAATCTTCATTGGGAGCTTGGCTTCAGCTACTATCTTCAAATTCTTCACAACATCAGGATGAATATATGAATCTTCTATGAATGACTTCATCTTGAGCAGTTGGGCATTTCTTCAAAATTTGACTTTGAACGCACTTTGGGTGAGGAAACTTTATGTATTGATTCTTGAAAGATAGCGCTTTCAACTTGAGAATCTTCAGAGAGAATATCCGAGAGAACTAATCTTCTGGATCACTTCAACAGGTTTAATATAGCAGCAAACTGATTGAGGAGGCTTCAATGCAATCCGTATCATAATCTTCAATTTCAGCTTCACCTTGCTTCTGGGGTTGACAAATTAAATATTGAAAGAATAATCTTCATTTCTTGTTCCTTCGAATGAGAATTCTTCGATGCTCACGGATGAAGCATTGGCTCAAAAATTTTCGACACAGTCTCCATGAGTCTTATCTATACCTGCAATCACTTTTCAAGACAAAACAAAACTAAAAGAAAACTTAGCACACAAAAAAATATTTTTGGATTTTTTGAATTTTTCTGATTTTTGTTTGATTTTAGAATTTTTTTTTAATTCTCCCCCTAAATTTGTGCATAGAGGAAAACTATGAACAAATTTAACAGAAACAAAAATATTTGGGATCAAAGTTGTGAGACATTCTGAACTCATTTATCAGTACCTTCACCTTCATGAATAGATCTGGTCAATTGCCGGTATTGTGGTCCACTTAAACACGACGAGTATTGAAAAACTTTTCTAAATAAACCATTTAGCTGACGACGACCACAGGTATTGTTGTCCACTTAAATTAAGCAGCGAGATCAACAGACAACCTCTAAATGGTTCGATTTTAATTGCACTAGAACGTGTTCCCCACTTTCCGATATACCCTGGTTATCAAGAACTTCCTAAGGAATCCTTACTTTAGGTGAGTAAACAATTATTAAGGAGGGAGGATAGATTTATAATACACATTATTAATTAGAGATTTAGAGGGATTGAGAATTAGAAGGTTGCATATGCTGTGAACCAGGTCGGATTATGAATCACGCAAAGGAGATAGCATATGGCTAACAGATAAGAAGAATAGCATATATAAGATTCATAGAGACAGAGTTGCATATGTTGCATTCCAGGTCGGATCTCTTCTAGTCACGCAGAAGAAGCAACATATGAATAATAGATAGAAAGCAAGAAAATAATTTCCTACGGACCTGCTTTATCAGAACCCCCAGTCGCCTTATCAGAACCAGAATTAAGGACATAAGTCCGTACATCAAGGAAAAGTTAAGCCACAGTTCTAGATGCGTATTAATTTAGTGTATCCCATGGGTTTCCATGTTTATCTCACTGCTCAATCTACCCGAGCGTCGTATGGTCAGTCCAAACAATCCTATCCAAATCCACACTGTCAAATCCTTCGTGCCTACCAGCACATTGAACACAGAGTTTAGACAATTCAGATTCAGTCCCTTACACAGGTTTGGACTGCCCGTTATCACTTTCTTGATATCACTTCCCAAACAATACTAACGAAAAAACTATAAGAAAATAAAAAATTATCTTCAAAATGAATTAGATAAAGATAAACTCAGGAGTATAGAGAAGAAAACTCAAACCGTAATTCACCGATTCAATTTGCATCCAAAGGTCTGAGAACAGCACGCATAATCTCAGATTAGATCTGAAAATTCTTGACTTCGTTAAGCAAAAACCCCATGTGATCCTCTCCTTCCTTCCTTTCTCCGACAAAGGACACATGCTCTCAAACAAAGTTCTGAGTGTTGTATAGTTGAGAGATATCTCCTATCAAGTGCCTGGAACAATCACTATTAACAAACCAAAGTCTGATGATATGACTCCATAGCTGCTCCGAAACATAGCAGGATCAGTGGGTCTTTGGAACATAGTCCATTCTGAAACTAGGTTGACCTTTGTCATCTTTGCAAGGTACTCTCTCCCAATACATATCCTGTTTATCACAAATAGAAGATGTAAAAACATTAGAGTCATTAGGTGATTTGGGAGATTGATTCTTTGGTTCCCATCTGTAGTCGGGTTTAACCCATTTCTTTTTCGAGCGGATGGGTGGCTCACTACTTGCTTTTGAACTTGAAGTTGGATGCCGAGATGACTTTGACTTAACCGGTCTTTATTTCACTGGAGCATCTCTTGAACTAGACTTATGGGCCAGCATTCCCTTCTTGACCTTGGGAGTTGGATTCCTGACCATGTGGGATTGATTTTTGGCCTTCGTGGCATTCCAGTCGCTATTGTCTAAATGTTCCCTCGAAGGGTTTCTTTTGGGATATCTCCCACTTGGCCCGTTCTGCCAGCCGCGTGCGTAGTAAGGAACGTATGCACGATTTGAACAGTTTTGGCAATGTGTCCAGGTGTTCCACAGTGAAAACATGTCTTTTTCTTCACTGTGAAGTTCTTTCTTCCTGCCCCTGGTGGCATGTCCTTGCCTTGTCTCTGGTTGTTCCCACATGCACACTTATAGCATGTCGTCGGTTTCGCTTGTTTTGGAGGCCTGTATTTCTCAACAGCAGGTTGAGCAGAAACAACTGAGTTCGAAGCAACAAATTCAGAGTTCAAGGAGTCATTAGATTGTTTAATAGTTTTCTCCTTGTTCTCATCCTCTACTACTTTACCTGCACAAGTAGTAGAATCATTAGTATCGTTCAGCTCAACACCCTCAGTTGGCCCTGATTGTTCAGTCTTAACTGAAGCTAGAGCAAGGGTTTGGCCATACTGAGCAGGCATTTCTTCCTCATTGGTCTCAAGGGGTGGGTTATAGTTGTCATCAAAAGGAGGTGGCACACTGTGATACCCTAGACCCTTGGTTTGATTATCTTTAAAACTCAATTGATTTTCTACTAAGGACTCGACTGTCTTACTTGATGCAGTATAGTATTTGAAACTAACATATATTTTTTCACACTTAATTTTCAAGGTTTCAAGTTTTTCAGTCACAACAACAAGTTTTCGTTTGATGTGATCATAATTCTCACACTTATTGCTATAATCTTCTTGCAGTTTTCGGAAATCCTTGATTTTGTCTTCTAATTGTGCTTTTAATGGTTTTTGACATTTCCTAAGTGTATATCCTTCATATTTAAGCTCCTCATTTTCGCTTTTAATTAGATCTATTGATTCTCGTAAAATTTTAATAGTTTTAACACAAGATGGAGAGCAACCGGATTCATTTACCTAAATTGATGCGGAACTTATTTTTTTTTAAATATGCCCTTTGACTAAAAACTTAAAAGTCAACCTTAAAAAGTCAAACTCAAAAGTCAAACTTGAAAAGTCAAACCGAAAAGCTAAATTTGTAAATTTTAAAGTTAAATGAAAAAGTCATAGATTAAGGTCAAAGGTTAAACTTGAAAGTCAAAAGCAAATTTTTAAGGTCAAAAGTTAAAATAAAGTCTAAAAATAAAAACTAAAATTTTTGGGATGAAAATGAAATTTAAAAATAAAAGAAATTGATTTTTGGGGTTAACAATGCCAATTTTCGAAAGTAATAACCGAGAAGGGAGTCTCTAAGAATTAAAAACGGGAGGAGAAGAACATCAGGTTTGCTAGAGCAGTTGGTAGGGTGCTTGGATTAGTTGGGAGGAGACCCGGGTTCGACCCCCGACACCTCCAACTTCGCTTCTCTATTTATTGGATGCTGCTGCGAGGACGAGGCTTGAATGCGATGTGATGACGAAGGTGCGAAGCCAAAAACGCGAAGCTGCTGAGCCATGGATCGAAAGCTCGGACTGAAAATGTCGGACCGAAAACCTCGGACCGAACACGTGCGAACCTCGGACCGAAAGCTCCGGCCGAGAACTCCGACCGAAAACGTGACCGAGAACCTCGGAAATCGCTGGTTATGACAAAAAACAGCGTTTTTGCTCCTTTTTGCTCCAAAACTCGATCAAAAACTCGTTTTTATGAAAAACGCGAAGAACAAACCCCCCTTATTTTGCCAAGATCTATCCAAAACGCAAAAATCTCTTCAAAAAAAGATCAAATAAGCTCCAGATCTAAAAACAATGATCGATACACCCAAGCTCTGATACCATTTGTAAGTCCCCAAATCTGCTTTTGTATCAATCAGATCCAATTGATGGTGCGCAATCCCAATCAATTGGATGATTTCAGATCAAAATAGAAGAGAAAGAGAAGAAGAATAACTTGAATTCATGATGTATTCAATGTTGGAATGAAGCTCCTTACACATAGATTCATACACACACACACACACTCTTCTCTCTAACTTTCTCTCACACCATACAAACAGACACTTAAGCACCTTGAGAGTTCTTCACCTCACCCACCTAACACCTATATATACATGGGCCACAAAAATCGGGCCTAAACCTAATGGACCGAAAACACAATGGACAGAAAACCCAATGCTAGACCGAAAACTCATGGGTTTTCGGTCCAAGCTACAATTAATCTTAATATTAGTTTTCGGCCCAAATGATAAAACAATAAATGGTTAGAAAAGCAAAGTATAAACCAATTTTAGACCCAACACCAATAACAAGTAGACAACAATTTATGGTTTTATATAATGAATTGATTCATAGTAAAATGTCATAACTCATGCACCTATTATTTTGTGAAAAATAATATTTTATCTTAATTCATATGGTATGAATTTAGTTAAGAGTGTTAGATACATCATTTATAGGTTAAATGATTTAAATAAATTCTACAACTTTGTTTAATGTAAAAGTTACATATATATATATATATATATATATATATATATATATATATATATATATATATATATATACATATATATATATATATATATATAGAGAGAGAGAGAGAGAGAGAAAGAGAGAGAGAGAGAGAGAACAAAGATCAACTAAGAATGAAAATTTGGTAGGAAGATAAGGTATTTTTTATATAGATATTTTTTCGCAAACAAAAAAATAAATTTTTAGATGATTCACAAGAAAAAATTCACAAAAAATGCCTTAATGATTCATTTTTAAGTAGATCAAGAAAAAATTTCACTTTTATAATAATTTTAGTGAATATCAACAAAATCATCGTGAATATGAATCCTCGAGATGTTTTTTCTAGAGTTTGTTTTGTAAATCATGTTATTTTTTATTCATCTAGTGATTCATTTGTTTTGTTTGCCAAAAAATATGCTGAAAAAACTTGTTACCTTCTTTCCAAAAAACATTTCTTACAAGAACTACATCATATATATATATATATATATATATATATATATATATATATGTATGTATGTATGTATGCATGTATGTATGTATGTATGTACGTAGATATATATATATATATATATATATATATATATATATATATATATATATATGTGTGTGTGTGTGTATGTATATATATATGTATATGTATGTATATATACAAATAAAAATGTTATTTAAAAGGATTGGAGTTTATATTTTATAAAGAGGTTATAGTAACTTTTATAAATATAAACGTACGAGCATAAGACACACACACACATACACACGAACACACACAGACACACACACATAGACACACACACACACACACACACTCTCTCTCTCTCTCTTCTTAATTTTTGTACAACCACTTCCAAAGGTGTCCAATGAGGTTTGTTTGCCTCTTTTTTCTTCCAATGCATGTTCTTTCTTGAATGGTTCAATGCTCATAATCAAGTTGGATGACTTCTAAATGGAGATTAATGATAATAGACTTCATTTTTCTCTCGATTTTGGAGTCTTGGCCTAAAATACACATACACATACTCTTTCTTCTCTCTAAAGGACCAGGAAGATAAAATGCAAACAAATTCACTCTCTCAAAATATCAATTTCATATTTGACTTTTATTCTTATGAGTTTTGTGTCTTGAAATAGTGAAATTGGAGCATGTTGGTGGATTATATCTATAGAGAAAGTCTCGATTTCCCTCTGGCCATCATCACCATCATTCAAACCTCCCAAAAGGATTCAAAGGCTTTAATGGTTGTAATACTTAAAACCCCCTATTTTTGTTTCATTTAATCTTTCATGTTCATGTAAAGTCATCCTTTGGTGGTTTCTCCTATATAAAATATAAAAGTCTGACACTGCAAAATCTCTTGATTTTATGGTTTTATTAGAATTGAATAAAACTCTAGCAAGTGACATCAGAGCCTTCTTTACATGCAAGTATAGATTTTATGGTTAAAATGAGAACTTTGGTTTTTGGAAGCCATGGACGATTTTCATGCTTGTATGAAATTTTCATGCATGGCTTATTTGGAAACATGGAATGCTTGTTTTAAGAGTGAATATGTTATCAAAGTTATTTTTATAACTACACGCATTTGATCACATTGATGTTGTCTTAAAAAACAAAATATTATTTGATAATTTTTGTATGATTATATGTGCATCAACAAGCCATGGGCCAACTGTTGTGTGTTATTGGATGTTTTGGATATGGTTGTAATATTAACTATTTATTCTGATGGTTTGTAATAGTAAATATGAATTTCTTTATTTATTTTTCTTGTAGGTATTAGATTAGTTTGTAATCTAGTATAAGTATTTTAAAATGTAACCAAAAATGAAGATGGATCCATTTTGAAGATTGCAAAGGGTTAAACTTTGTTAATATTAATAGTAGTGGAAAAGGCAACCTTGTAAAGTGTTGTTGATAAGTGTTGCATCAAATTCTATGAAGCTAAAGCTACAACCCCAAATAAAACCTTTTATGTGAAGTGTTGCATGTTGTTGGAACGACTTTGATTTAATAGAGTATTCAACATATTGCACACATTAGATGTTTCTGCAAGTGGGAGATTCAACAAGACCGTCTCTTGAATATTTTGTTCAATATTATCCCTTACGAAAAGGACTTGATATTTCATGTATGGCTCACATGAAAGATCACATAGGTATCGCTTGGTTTTTACAACCATGTCTGTGTGTGTGATTATTGTATCTTGTTATTTTGTTTGTATGTATGAAAATAGGATTTCGTATACTAGAAAAACCAAATAATTAAACACATATCATCATGGATATTGTTATTTTTAAAAAAAATAATTTTATACATAAGATGCTAAAACTGGATTTTCAAATAAAAGAGATCTTTTATTCTAAAAATATTCAACTTTTAGAATGGTAAAATGGGATAAAATAGAGATTTTAAAATTCATGAAAAACTCCAAGTCTAAAATAATAAAAGGTTATTGAAAGACTAATATTGGTTCGAAACACATACACTCAAAAGTTAATACAAGATATTAAAAGTTGAACTAAAATGAACCATAAAAGAAAATAATTTTTTTTCAAAAATGTACCATGTATTATTTTATGTATGCAATATACATGATACAATATGTTTTTAAAACTATAATTATAAAATAGATTAATCCCTTTTAAAAACACAAATTAATGTCGTCCTCTTAAAAGACACCCACTCATCATTTGTATGGTCCTTGTGGGATAAAGGTCACCTAACCACTTGGATTTATCTTTTGATGTTCGAGGTAGTTTAGGAATTTGTAGTGGGGCAAACGTCACTTAACCACTAGTTATGTGCCGATTCTGCATGCCTTTTAGGATGAATGACTTGATTGAGAATCTTTTATGATTAACGTCACCTATGCATTATAGACCCAATGTATAGAGGGATCAAACACGCCAATTAACAAAAGATTTAAAGGATCCAATACAACTAGGAATTACATTTGTATGTGATTGGTAATCGCTACCTATCTAGTTGAAATAAATAAATAAAGGTCACCTAACCGATTATTTGATTTGCAACGTTGGATCCTAGAGTCTAATTAATTAATGTTTATGAAAAGAAAAAGGTATTACTTATTAAATATTTAAAACATCAAAAATACTAAATGAATTTTGTTAAAATTTTGTAGATGAGAACAAAATCGAATATTGTTACCATGCATCACCTTAATCTTGTTGATATACGTGAGCATATAACATTCAAAGGATACAATTTCTATGACCGTCTTCATGTTTTGAAAGAGAATCTCGAAAGAGATCAGAAATTGTACACTATTAAAGGATTTATTATTGAATAGCCTGATATTACCCATAGAACTAAACATAATGTTTAATGGAAGCATTACAATTTTCCTGAAGATGTTTCAGAAATCATATTGGGTTCAATTATTCTTCACCTATGGGAGGAATTAAAAGGATTAGAAAAATTTTACATGTTTCGTCAGATGAAGCAAATATTCCTAAGATATAGAGCTATTTGGTTTGAACCTGATAAAACACAGGAAGAATGCAAGGCATAATAGAGTCAACCTATATCCTCTACGATGCCATTATATCATGGAAAGGACACCTTTAAGACCAAAGACTTCAAGAGGGACCACATATATGGATGATGTTTCTTCAGTGGAGAAACAAGACAATAGAAGAGGAACTATCCCTCTTATCTGAAAAGAAAGTCTGGAGAGACTAGTACTTCATGTATCTACTACATAGAACATATAATTTTCATTTAACAGTCAAGTACTTGGTACTTAATGTTAATCTATGATTTGTAAATGGCATGTGGATATATCAAGAAGCGTAACCGGATGAGCTCAATCAAGTTGGAACTACACTCTTGGAGTTTAGTTTATTTATGCTTAGAACACAAAGTACTTGCAATAAAAAACATAATTTGTTTTGGAACAATGTATGTTTTAAATTTAGCTTCTCTCTCTCTCTCTCTCTCTATATATATATATATATATATATATATATATATATATATATATATATATATATATATATATATATATATATATATATGTCTCAGTTAAGTGATTAAATATTTGATTATTTACTTAAATAATTTTTTATAACGATTAAATTCATATGTTGCAATGATTAGTTCCTATTTTTTAGAACTATATCTCTTAATAGTTTTGACTAAAATTGGATTTGAATCAAACTTATCGATGACATTGTTATCTTTATTATATAAATGAAATACACATATTCGAACTTCAAGATATGGATTTTGAAGGTAAATAATGTATTTTATTTGAAATATGTGAATCTTATTAACATATAAAAGATTTTTAATTGTATTTTCACTTATCTATATAGAAAATAGTTAATAAGGAACTATACACTATGATGTTTGACTTCCTTTCAAATGAATGTCTAGATTTAGTACAAAATACCTAATGAACATCATTAAACAACTATAGTCGGTGTAATTATATTTTACTTGTTAAAAGATTATTATGAAACCTTTATTGAAGTTTTCACATATAAAGTTGTGATACAGATCAGTAATACCATCTAAAGCCTTAGAGATAATAAATGATGATCTAAACGTTACTTGATATGGTTTACTTTATAATATGTAGAAATTATCTTCCTTTATTCTTTTGGGAATATGACTAAATCACAATCAATTGTATTTTTAAATGAAAACACCAACTAAGAAGTAAATAAAAAACACTTTATAAGATTTATATGAAAATGCTTCATCCTTATCGTACTTAATGTTTTCTGGATTTGAAGCATATGTTAGATTAAAGCTTCTAAATCCAAAATCTACTAAATACATATTTATAGAATCTTATTAAAGCTTGTTTAAATTATTTTATACAAGTTATCATAAAGCAAGCTTCTAATGAAGGACGAGTTATCATAAAGCAAGCTTCTAATGACAAAACGAGTAGGAGACACATGAATCTTGAAGTAGTGTAAGAACCATAACATGATGGTGTAGCTGTTGGCACTAGTTTCAACAAGAAATTGTTGAACATGAATAACAGATATTTATAAACACAAATTGTTATCATATATGATAGATATCATCTAGAACATGAGAAGTATGGAATCTCAAATTGATGAGTTATTCTTGATGGTTTCTGGCAAATCAATCGGCTATCATAACGCTATATCAAATCTTGAACCTGATAAATATCTTAGAGTCATGAATATTGAGATGCAATCTATGAATAATAATCGATATGGCATTGATTAATTTTCCTCCCAATAGAAAGGCTAGATTGAGTAAGAAATTCTTTTTGAAAGAATACAAACATGGACATCTATACACATTTAGCAAGACTTGTTGTTAAAGGATTTAATCACACTTGTGTTAATTAATCTGATCAACCCTTTCCTCAAGTAGCTATGATTAAATCGACAAGGACACTATTTACCATAACTACATATTTTTTATTATGAGATATGGAAAATAAATTTCATTAAAATCTCTTTTCTTAATAGAAAACTACTTGGAAGATGTCTATATATCTTATCCTGGAGGTTTTCTTAATCTATGTTATCCTAAAAAAATATGTAAGCCTTAAGATCCATTTGTGGATATAAAGAAAACATATCAAGGATAGAATTGTCATTTTAAATATGAAAATATAGGGTATACATTTATAAAAAAAATGAAGATAACATCTGTGTTTAATAAGAACTAATGGGAGCCATAATGATATTCTTAATCTTATATGAATGATGCATACTTAATCATGAGAAACTAGATTTAGACCATGAAAAGCTCTTTCTCCTTGATTCACAAAGTATTTATAAGATGAAATACTTAGGAAAGATAAGACTTATTCTTGGAATGTAGAATCTATAGAGATAGATAAAGATGAATGTTAAAGTTTAAAAATATTTTTGCATATAGTGGTAGTATCTTGAAAAAGATCAAGATGCAAGATTACTTTGGAGGACTATTGACATTGCCACATGACACCTGTAGGGACTCAGTTATGATGGATTATACGGAATTGTAATGATCAAGTTAATCTAAAGCAACATTGAAGAATGAACCATGCAAATAATCCCGTTTAAGCTCTCATTAGATCTAGTAAGCTATTACAAAGTGGGTATTTAACAATTCTCTCACTAAACTAATCTCACAGAATGGTTCTTACATAAAATGGGAGACATTCACTTCCTATTTAAAGGAAAGGTTAAACCCATTACACATCACAAGTGGGTAAGTTACATGTAAGGAGAACTTTGCATCCTAACAACACCATTTGAATATAGCCTCAAAATGACCAAGCCAAATTTTTTCCTACATAAAAATGATTCATATTCTATTTGATTTGACAAATTAATCGATAATTTATTCCACATTAGCCACAAGAATAGGTATATGATTATGATATGAACATATCATAAGATACCAATTAGATGCATGGGTAAGACATTGGATGGCTATAGGGAGATTCTTAGAGTACTTAAGACGAACTAAGAGAATGTACATGAGCTAATCATTTTTAAAGAAGATATTTATCTAAAGAGATACGCAAGATGCTGATTTCAAAACAGATTGATACAATTATGAATTATAATTAGATTATGACTTTATTATGGAATGAAGAGTAAGTTTTTTTTCTGAATGGGGTCCAAGAAAAACTTAACTACACAATTTACTACAAAATAAGAATACACTGTTACTTTAGAATTTGAAATCAAATATAATTGGATGAATGAGTTCATTGAAAAACTAAGTTGAGTGTTTCCATTTAGGGATAACCTTGAAAATTTTTGTGACTTTAAGAGTTTACTTAATCAAGCTAAGAGACTCTAAGTCACGTCATAAGACCAGTCATATTCTCCAATACATTTAACTATACTTAGAATATATTTAAATATGGAGATGATCGTATTCGCATAATTCACACAAATAAAATTTAGTCACAACCAGTAATAAAGACCTTCTTTTAAGCTAAATATGAGTGGTCACACTTGACCTGTAAGACTTTGTTATTGTAGAAATGGGATTTAATTTAGATGTTGGAACATTGAAAGCAACAATTATGTAATGAATTTGATATATGGAGATATGATGTTTTCATTAATAATTGTCGTGTTCTATATTAGCATGTTTAATCCTTGAATAAAACTAATTATTCTAAAATATCCATAGTCGATCGTATTTGTGGGAACAAATATGACGGAAGACTATTATGAATTGGATTGTTTGAATTTCACAAGATGAAATTTGTAAAAGGGGTTGCAACCAAGTTCATAGCTACATGCTGGGGAACAAGTACAGGACATGATTCGCTTCAAGATCACTTCATGGATCGTCGTCATACATGACTCTTGCATAAGGTAGTAGCTTTGTATCCTTAGATCTAAGATGCATATTAGGGACTCGAATGTGAGGAGTATTGTGCTTTAATACGGTTCTTCCCTACTACTTAACCAAGAAGTCATAAGGCCATCATTAGGTACAATATGATAAGCATAAGAAGCACATGTAGTCAAAGTGGGATTTTTTTCCTCTTATGTGTTGAGATTAAGACATATAAGGTGCCTGACTAAAGTTGAACACCAAATGAGAATGATTATGATCCATGTCTCATGTTTAACATGATGTCCAAAACAAATGGATAACTGAAAAATCACCTAGTTACATCAACTGAAGCTATGAGCTTTTGGGAAGTGAATGTAGTTAAATGACATTTTTTTAATGTGTTATTGAGGCTAGTGAAATTTTTTTAGACATTCACCACCATCTATATCATTCTATGATTCAATCTTTCACGAGTGGGAGATTGTTGCTACTATATGATCAAGAATGCAACTATATGCTTGTAAACATATGATCCTATAGGGTCACACCAATAACAAGTAGATAACAATTGATTATTTTATCTAAAGAATTTGATTCATAGTAAAATGTCATACCTCTTTCATCTATTATTTTATGAAAAACTAGTAAAGACCCCTACACTACTTTGTAGGTTTGAAACAATTTAATGTGTTGAGAAAGTGTAAGATGTAAGTTTTATGATCGATGATTTGTTTTACTGCTAATTATTGGTTGTTTTGAAAAATATTGGAGAAAAAATGCAATTAAAGAAAATTTATTATTTTAGGGATTAAAACTGTCAAAACAAGAAAATAAATGTGAGCAAAACTAGATAAAAGTGGACGACTAACCAAATTGAGGTAAAAAAAAACATGGAATAGGCTAATGACTCAGCCATATAGTCAGAAATTGACAAATGTTGAGGCAAAAAGGCATACAAATAACATATATTATTTTAGGGACTAAAAATGTCAAAACAGACAAAAAATATGGTAAAAGTTTGAAACATAAAAACTTTATTATTCCTAAAAACATTGGGAATTAATTATATATATATATATATATATATATATATATATATATATATATATATATATATATATATATATATATAATATTGTATCTTAATTCATATGGTATGAATTAAGTTAATTGTGTTAGATACGTCATTTATAGGTTAAGTGATTTAAATAAATTGAACAAATTCATCTATCTATCTATCTATCTATATATATATATATATATATATATATATATATATATATATATATATATATATATATATATATATATATATATATCAATCTATCTATCTATCTCTCTCTCTCTCTCTCTCTCTCTCTCTCTCTCTCTCTCTTTCTTTCTTCTTAATTTTCATCCAACCACCTCCAAGGGAGGTCTAATGAGGTTTGTTTTCCTCTTATGTCTTCTAATGCATGTTCTTGAATGTTCTAAAGCTAATACTGAAGTTGGATGACTTGTAGATGGAGACTAATGATAAAGTTTTTAATTTTTCTCTCCATTTAGAAGTCTTGGCCGGAAATACACATACACATACTCTATTTTCTCTCTAAGGGGTTAGGTAGATAAATGCACACAAATTTACTCTCTTGAAACAATAAATTCATATTTTATTTTCAAGCTTAAGAGTTTTGTGTCTTGAAAGAGTGAACTAGCATTCAATGGTGTTGGAACTTGTTGGTGGATTATATCTATAGAGGAAGTATCAATTACCTTTTTGTCATCTTCACTAACGTTCAAACCTCCCGAAAGGATTCAAAAGCTTCAAAGATCGTATTCCTTAGACCCCTAATGGTTGTTTCATTTAATCATTCATGTTCATGTAAAGTGATCCGTTGGTGGTTTCTCCTTGTTCAAGTATTTTATATAAAATATAAAAGTCTTCCGTTTCAAAATGTATTGATTTTATGGTTTTATTAAATCTTGAATTAAACAAAAACCAAACAGTAACACCACCTTTCATCTTTCAGAATGCATAATGAACTCAAATATCACTTAAGAGCAACACAAGGTGTATCAAAAATCGTATTTAGTGATCCACTATGTAGTCTTCATGGCTATTTGTCCAAATCATTCCTACTTATTGCTAATTGCATCAAGGATTATTCCATTCATGACTTAATATTTAAGACCCTTTAACATTAAAAGAGCTATAAGCTCATGTAGAAATTAAAATCCTTATTAAGTCAATAACTTCTTAATGGTATTTTACATTACCCATAATCATCCTAATGACCTTATGATTACTAAATAAGGGTTTTATTCAACATAATAAGATATTTGAATGTTCCATTCTATTGATTCAGTTTGTGATTCCATCCTAATTACAGGATTACAAATCCAAAAGTGTAGTTATGAAACTTTCTTTTTTATAAAACATTTGGAAGTAAAATTAGATCTTTAAACCTCTACTAAAAATTTAAATACCTACTTTTTTGAAATAATTTATCGTATTCAAATGTATACAAAAGGTTTTTGAGGTGAACATTGATATTTAAAAACATTTCATTTCATTCCAATGGTGGATCACCATTGGAATAACTAATTGTTTTATAAAATCATTCATGGAACAATGTAATCATCATAAGGATCATCACAAATGAGCAACTAATTCAAGGACTCTAACTAGGATCTAAACTTGATTCCAATTCCATACAAAAGGCTAATTTACAAATCATCATTGCCAATGTACAACTTACATGGTAAAGTGATGAACCATGGATGATTACCACATTCTACTCACACCAAATCATAGTCACATATTTATCTCAATGGTGTAACTTCATATTTATGGAAGCCTAGGGTTAGAAAACCTCAAAATCTCCATTAAAACCTCAAATAAACATCTAAGATGGAAGTTATTGTTTACATAATGATAAAGGTAGGATATGAATGCTATAAACTTAACTAATTCAAATATTAAACATAAGGTTTCAGATTTGGAGGATCTTACGAATTGTAGATTCGAATTTAAGAAGAAATGGAGGGGAAAAACTACCTTCCAAGCGAGGACATGAAGAGATATGCTCAAAGCTTTAACAATTAGACATAAAACCTCTAAATCTCCATGTAATGGAGATAAATCATCTAAGAAAGCCTCCATATTTGAGATTTCGTTAAAGTGAGAGGAAAAGATGAAATGGATGCTCTAGAAACCCTTTTAAGTTCCATAACACAACTTTTGACCACTAAGGTTTTAGGTTTGACATCTTAGAGACCATTTTAATAATCAATTTAAATGCATTTTCATTTCTACGCCTTTTACCCCAAAATTTACTATTTTTATAGAAATTAAGTCTATAAAATGTTTGAATTCTCCCTTCAAGTTTAATAAATTTGTTAAATTTAGTCCCCTAAATTCAAAAGCTCACAATTAGACCACCATTTTGACTTGGAAATTAACAAGTACTTTTATATTTTCTCAAATAAACACTCACCTATGATTTTCTAGTCCTATTTGGACAATAAGAGTCAGACGTAAACTTTTACAAATCAACAACTTTTGTCCTTTATTCATAACTTTCTCAATTTGACTCTATTAAATATCTAGTTTATTTCTTTTATAATATTTATCATATATTTTATTTATTATATTTTTTCATATTAGTTTTGATATATATATATATATATATATATATATATATATATATATATATATATATATATATATATATATATATATATATTCCCTAAATTTTTGTTTTTCACTAAAAATGCAAAAGCTTCTACGCCCATTTTATGGATGTTAGATCAATCATGAGGGATAATTTTGATTTGGGATCTGAATATCTTTGTAAAGGAGAATGTTTTTTATATTGCTAATATGGTTATCGTAATAAGGGGCACATGTTTGTTTTTTATATTGATAATATGGTTAATGTAATAAGGGGCACATGTGAACTATAAATTTAGTTGTTTTACGAAGAATAAAAATAAATTATGGAAATTTATTACTTTGTTAATGAACTATGATGGTGTTGAATCCTTGTGAACTTCTTTTTTATAAAAGTTTACCTATAATTTTTTATAACTTTATTAAAAATACAAAGTTGGTGGAAGTTCCCATATATACAGATTCAAATTCACTAGAATTAACAAAGTTGTTGACAAATTGGGTTGTTTAGACAGGTTCTTAGTATCAAATGTAATGTCTGTGTTTTCGGGCTTGTCATTTTTTTTAGCAATATAATAGTCTAGGTTAACCTTTGTAACCCGTTTTGAAATAATAAGAGTGTATTATTTGAGTATTATGTGTTTTGTGCTTAATTGCTTAATTATGTGGTTTGATTAATTAAGAATAAAAATAAGCGTCAAAATTTAAGTGTAAAATAAACTTGATATCTTTGGATAATATTGTAGTAGTTGAAACGAGGATTCCGAATATATAAAGAGCGCCAGAATCTGACTTCGTATGAGGAAGTTATGATTTTCTGAAGTTTCGACTTAGCGTTATGCAGCTCGAAATACTCGCTTTGAGATTGAGCGGTTTTTGGTCGACTCGATCTAAACAAGAATCGAAGATCTCGTTGTTGGTATCGAAGCGATGAAAGGTTAGGCGACAACGGACGTCAAACGAAGAAGTTATGAATTTATAACGAAGTTTTTCTGTCCCGGCCTACTAAAAATAATTAATAAAAATAAAGTCAAAATTAGCTGACGGAGTCTAAACGAAAGTTGTAGAGCTTAGTCTCACCTTCACGTGGATATAAAGAACGTTGAAAACGGAGTTCGTATGAAGAAGATATGAATTTTCGAAGTTTATTAAATAATTAATAATTAAATTTAATTATTAAATCCCGGTATTATCCGAAGACGAGTCATCGGACTCATCCGAAGTACGCCCCGCGTACTAGCTTACGCCCAGCATACACCGAGGTATGTCGACATTCGCACTCTAGTATTTTGGATACGTAAGCTGACGATCCGAGGCGTACGCCCCGCATACCCTCATACGCCTCGCGTACTCCGAGGTTCCAGCCTCTATAAATAGGATCCGAAGGCAGCCGACTCCTTTGCTATCTTTCTCCCATCTCTCTCCCGTTTTACCTCGATTTGCGTGCCAGAAGTACCCCGAAGCCCCGGTAATATTCTCGAGCCCCGAAGCAAGTCCCGAGATCCCAAAGATCCCGAGAAGTGCGATTCCCGAGCCGAAGCTCTGTCCACGAGAAGTTCGATTTTTGTAGAGATCTTCCAGATCTGCTGAGGATTACTACTTCTGTAAGCAGTAGTGCTGTCCGATCATCTTCTGATCAAGTGAGTGTATACTACCTTTCATAAACACGATAATAATACAAGTATGGTTTGAGTGTATTAAGTATATCGTTGTTTATATGTGTGAGTGTGTAGTTACTTTCTTCTAACGCATAATTATGAAGTATTTTATACGGAATACATATTATGTGTATAATTTTGTGGTTATGTGTGTGAATGTGTATTCACTTTCTTCTATCTCATAGATATGATTTATTCTCTATGAAATACGTGTTATGTGTGTGTGTGCCTCATCTGTTATGTGGAATATGTATTGATTAAAGCATGCTATACAGGTTTTTAAACTATGTATAAACATGTATATTTTTATCTACTAATATGTTGGGTAGAACATGGGTAGATAGTTGGTGTGTAATAAACAGATGAGAGGCCTCGTTGTTGTTTGATTTAGTCATCTAGCGGAGTTTAGATGACGACCACAGACTTTTCTAGACAGTCTTGTAGAACATTAGCAGGCTCGCCACCTGTAGGTGTTAATGAACTTGGGTGTTCATTCGCTGTACTCCATCCCCCTCATGGTTGCCTTATTTGACTTATATTGCTGAGGAACCCCCGAAGCATGTGTTGTCGCCCCGATGAAATATTCTTAGACTAGGTCCCTTGTGTTAGTTATTTTAGGGACATAAAGTGAGAATAACGGGAATGGTAATTGGGTTATTGTTGGTTGGTGGAAATTAAATATAATTATTTATTGTGGGTTGAAAACCCTATATGCTCACCAGGCTCCCAAACCTGACCCACTCAGTTTTATTTGTATTACAGGAAGTGGCGCGAGGGCATTAGATGGATGAACCATCAAGTTGTTTTGTTTACAAGTCTGTATATGTATATATTTGTTGAATGACTTGTAATGTTAACGTTTATGCTTTATGGTCTGTATCAGAACATGACACCCCGAGTGTTGATTATATAATGAAAATACATTTCTTTTATGAAATGCTTTGGTAAACCTTGTTTTATCACGTTTGTTTTTGGGAACAAATTCTGCAACTCTTTCAAATCAAAAGGATTTACTCTGAAATTATTTTAAAAGCATAAATGAAAATCGGTCTTTTCTGTCCGAGATTTTGGGGATGTCACAGTTGGTATCAGAGCATTAGTTTAAGTGAACTAGGAATTTGTAGGATTTCTAGACTTAAACTTAGAATGCTAAGTGAAATTTTGAGATATGTGTCTGTTATGTTTTAGACACGAGCACTAGTTTATTTTAGGAAAGTTGCCTAAAATACTTTATGTGCTAAATGTTATATGTTGCCATATATGATATTATTTGTTCGGATCTATGGTCTGTTGTCGACCGGATCTAGAAACCTTATGTTTGTAGGATTCTAAGCGTACGTCTACGATATTAGAACTAGCATCTAAACGTTTCGGAGTGATAAGGATGATTTGAATATCTATCGTGATTGAGGATCTAATTTCACCTTATTCGGTGTATAGATCAAAAATGGTGAGAACAAGAAGTGGAGTTGGAAATGTTGATGAAAACAGGAATCAACCACCAGTGATTGAACAAATACCTGTCGTAGCAGCAGCACATGAGCCAATAACCATGGCTGGTGTGCAAATGATGATTCAAGCGATGTTGGATCGTCAGATGGATGAAACTAGACGGTTGCTTCAACAGAATCGTGAAGAACTGTCAATTCGTGTGGAAGAGCCTGAATTAAATGAAGGGCACTCGGAAGGTGGAAACTTCAGTGGGTCTGTTGGTCAAGCCAACCCACCGATAGTTAGGCAAAACAACCATGATGGAAGGAATGATGGAATGGGATGCAAGTACAAGGACTTTCTAACTTGCAAACCATCGACCGTCAATGGAAAGGAGGATCCGATTGGAGTTATGGATTGGATCTCCGAAATGGAGTTAGCTTTCATGACTTGTGGCTGCAAAGGCAAGTTGCAGACTATCTATGCAGTGCGTCAGTTCCGAGGTGGATCCGTTCGTTGGTGGAAGAATTTTTGGTGCAGTTCAAACGCAAGTTCTGTTCGGCCCAAATTTGTTGGAGTTGGAGAATAAGTTTTTGGCATTGACGAAAGGCAGCATGTCAGTTGATGAATAAACCAATAACTTCACCGATAAGATGGAGTTTTCCTTGCGTATCGTCCCAGACGAGCTGACAAAGGTAGACCGGTATGCGAAGGGACTCCCATGGGAGTACGAGGTGCCAGTACGTCAGGCACATACTCTAAAGGCAGCTATCTGGGCTGCCAAGTCTGTTGAGAACATGATTAAGGGGAGAACCAACGACAAGGTTGAGGTTGGTGAGAAAAGAAAGTTTGAGGGAACATCTGGTTCCGGTAAGAAAAGCAAACTTTCGAAATCTGATTCGAAAAAGTTTGGTGGAGGAAAATGAGGCGAAGCGAAGTGGTGTGATAAGTGTAAGAAGAAGCACTTTGGGAAATGTAGCGAGGATGTAACTTGCTACAAGTGTGGAAAGGTTGGAAATTTTGCCAATGAGTGTCTAAACAACAAAATTAAGGAGACAGCTAAGCCCAACATTCCACCAAAGCCGAAGGCGAGAGCCTTCCAGATGACACTCGAAGCTGCGAAAGATGAAGCTGATGTCGCTTCAGGTACCTTTCTCGTAAACGAATTACCTGCTCAAATTTTGTTTGATTCTGGAGCCAACTACTCCTTTATTTCGCATGAGTTTGGTAGAAAACTAGCTTTGCCTGTTGATAGACTAGATGATGTTTTATTAGTCGAAGTAGCTAGTGGCAAGTTTGTACCTGTTGGCCATCGTATGAAAAACATCTTAATCGACCTTAATGGGAATAAGTTTCACGAGGAATTATTGCCTATCGAACTTAATGGTTTCGACATCGTTCTGGGAATGGATTGACTTAGCGGCAATGATGCCAAAATTTTATGCAAGAAGAAGATAGTTAAAGTAAACCCGCCTGGGAAGGATTCATTTATGGTGTACGGGGACAAACGGCGAGTAAATTCTGGAATCATTTCCCTAATGAAAGCCATAAGGTGTTTGACCAAGGGATGTACATCATATTTAGCATTCGTGATCGATGCTAAGAAGGAAAAGAAGGTGATGCAGAGTATTCCAGTGGTGTGTGATTATCCGGAAGTATTTCCCGAAGATCTTCCTGGATTACCACCTGATAGACAAGTGGAGTTCAGAATAGACTTGTTACCAGGAATCACGGCAATAGCAAAAGCACCTTATCGATTAGCACCGACGGAGATGAAGGAGCTGATGATGCAACTTTAGGAGTTATTGGACAAAGGTTTCATTAGACCTAGTTCATCGCCCTGGGGAGCTCCGGTGTTATTCGTGAAGAAGAAAGATGGAAGTATGATAATGTGCATTGATTACAGAGAGCTGAACAAGGCAACAATAAATAATAGATATCCGTTGCCGAGGATTGATGACCTATTTGATCAATTGCAAGGTTCGAGCTATTTCTCGAAGATCGATCTTAGGTCAGGATATCATCAGCTAAAAGTAAGAGAGCAAGATATCGAGAAGACTGCATTCATAACTAGATATGGACACTACGAGTTCTTGGTTATGTCGTTTGGACTAACCAATGCTCCGACAGCATTCATGGATTTAATGAATAGGGTTTGTAATCCTTTCCTTGATAAATCTGTGATAGTGTTCATAGACGACATTCTGATTTACTCGAAAAGCCAAGAGGAGCATGGCAGACACTTGCAAAAAGTGTTAGAAGTCTTGAAGAAGGAGAATCTGTATACAAAGTTCTCGAAGTGTGATTTTTGGATTCGTGAAGTCCAATTCTTGGGTCACGTGGTCAACCAAGAAGGGATAATGGTTGATCCAGCAAAGATCGAAGTTGTGATGAAGTGGGAACAACCGAAAAGTCCCACGGAGATCCGAAGCTTTTTAGGATTAGCCGAATATTACCGAAAGTAAGAGAGCAGGATATAGAGAAGACTGTATTCAGCTGAAAGTTATTTTTCAAAGATCGACCTAAGGTCAGGATATCATCAGCTGAAAGTAAGAGAGCAGGATATAGAGAAGACTGCATTCAGAACACGATATGGACACTACGAGTTCTTGGTTATGTCGTTTGCACTAACCAATGCTCAAGCGGCATTCGTGGATTTGATGAATAGGGTTTGTAATCCGTTCCTTGATAAATTTGTGATAGTGTTCATAGATGACATTCTGATTTATTCGAAAAGCCAAGAGGAGCATAGCAGACACGTGCGAGAAGTGTTAGAAGTCTTGAAGAAGGAGAAGTTGTATGCTAAGTTCTCCAAATGTGATTTTTGGATTCGTGAAGTCCAATTCTTAGGTCACGTGGTCAACCAAGAAGGGATAATGGTTGATCCAGCAAAGATTGAAGCTATAATGAAGTGGGAACAACCGAAAAGTCCCACGGAGATCCGAAGCTTTTTGGGATTAGCCGGATATTACCGAAGGTTTATCCAAGGCTTTTCTTCGATTGCTAGTCCATTAAGAGCTTTGACCCACAAAGGAGCTACTTATGCTTGGAATGATAAGTATAAAGAAGCATTCGAGAAGCTAAAGAAGAAACTATGCGAGGCACCGATACTTTCTCTACCCGATGGAGTTGAAGACTTCGCTGTTCATAGCGGTGCGTCTGGGTTGGATTGGGTTGTGTTCTGACCCAAAGAGAAAAGGTGATAGCATATGCGTCTCGACAGCTGAAGGAGCATGAGAAGAATTACCCGACTCATGATTTGGAGTTGGCAGCGGTAGTTTTCGCTCTGAAAATATGGAGGCATTACCTCTATGGCACGAAGTGCAAACTTTTCACTAATCATAAGAGTCTCCAATATCTCTTTAATCAGAAGGAATTGAATATGAGGCAACGACGCTAGCTAGAATTACTTAAAGACTACGACTATGAGATACTTTACCACCCCGGTAAAGCTAATGTTGTTGCTGATGCTCTCAGTCGGAAGGTCAATCTTGAAAGGAAAAGGCCCAGAGCGTTGAGAATTGAAGTTGTCTCGACTATTTTGGAAAGTATAAAGAAAGCTCAAAGCGAAGCTTCTGAGAAGAATGACCGAAAGGAGGAACGTTTAGGCAAAACGTTGGTGTTCGGTGTAAACAGTCATGGAATGAAGGTGTTCCAAGATCGGATTTGGGTACCTAAGTTCGGAGGGATAAGAGATCTTCTGATGGAAGAAGCTCACAAAACCATGTACTCGATTCATCCCGGTAGCACTAAAATGTATAGGGACCTGAAACCCTACTACTGGTGGCCGACGATGAAGCTTGATGTTGCAAAGTATGTGGCTGAGTGTGTGACTTGTGCGAGAGTAAAGACACAACATCAGAAACCGTACGGGAGTTTAGAACCATTGCCTGTGCCTATGGGTAAGTGGGAAGACATTGCTATGGATTTTGTCACTAAACTGCCCAGAAAAAAGAATGGTCACGACATGATTTGGGTGATCGTTGATCGATTCACTAAGAGTGCGCATTTCATAGCTGCCAAGGAGAAATGGTCTATGGAGAAGCTTGCGAATTCTTACGTGAAGGAAATTGTGAGGCTTCACGGTGTTCCGTTAACGATTGTGTCGGATCGTGATAGCCGTTTCACCTCGAGGTTTTGGAAAAGTCTACAAGAGGAATTGGGTACCAAGTTGTGTTTAAGTACAGCTTACCATCCGCAGACTGATGGTCAAGGTGAAAGAACGATACAAACACTTGAAGACATGCTGAGAGCATGTACCTTGGAATTCCTAGGTAATTGGGATGAACATTTACCTTTGGTAGAATTTTCCTACAATAATAGTTTCCACTCGAGCATTAAGATGGCACCTTACCAAGCTTTGTATGGACATAAGTATCGTACGCCGTCTTTTTGGCTTGAGGCTGGGGAAAAGCAGTTTATGGGACCGGAGATGGTTCATCAAACTGCTGAAAAGTTGAAAATAATTAGGGAAAGAATGTTAGCAGCTCAGGATCGTCAAAAGAGCTATGCTGACAAAAAGCGAAGACCGATGACTTTTGAAATTGGAGATTCGGTTTTGCTTAAAGTCTCATCGTGGAAGGGACTTATAAGATTTAGTAAAAGGGGAAAGTTGAGTCCAAGGTTTATTGGACCGTTTAAAGTTCTTCAGAGGATTGGGAACCAAGCTTACAAGCTCGAACTACCAGAAGAACTGAATGGAATTCATAACACTTTTCATGTGTGTTATTTGAGGAAGTTCACGGCGGAAGTTCCCGACATGATTCCACTTTCGGAGTTGAGAATCGATGAAAACAAAAGGTTGATTGAAGAACCAGAGGCAATTATTGACCGAAAGACTAAGAAGTTGCGACACAAGATGGTCGAGTTAGTGCTTGTCCGATGGAAACACACGAATGGGCCGAATCTCACCTGGGAGACGGAGAGTGACATGATGGGTCGCTATCCGCATTTGTTTGTTGATGTGTGATTCCGGGGACGGAATCATTCTAAGGTGGAGAGAATTGTAACGCCTGTGTTTCTGCGCTTGTCATTAATGTTGATATAATAGTCTAGGTTAACCTTTGTAACCCGTTTTGAAATAATAGAAGTGTATTATTTGAGTATTATGTGTTTTGTGCTTAATTGCTTAATGATGTGGTTGGATTAATTAAGAATAAAAATAAGCGTCAAAAATTAAGTGTAAAATAAACTTGATATCTTTGGTTAATGTTGTAGTAGTTGAAACGAGGTTTCCGAATATATATAGAACGCCCAAATCTGACTTCATATGAGGAAGTTACAATTTTCTAAAGTTTTGACTTAGCGGTATGCAGCCTGAAATACTCGACTTGAGATCGAGCGGTTTTTAGCCGAAGCAATCTAAACGAGGATCGAAGGTCTCGTTGTTGGTATCGAAGCGATAAAAAGTTAGGCGAGAACGGACGTCAAACGAAGAAGTTATGAATTTATAACGAAGTTTTTCTGTCCCGGCCTATTAAAAATAAATAATAAAAATAAAGTCAAAATTAGGCGACGGAGTCTACACGAAAGTTGTTGAGCGTAGTCTCACCTTCGCGTGGATATAAAGAACGTCGAAAACGGAGTTCGTATGAAGAAGATATGAATTTTTGAAGTTTATTAAATAATTAATAATTAAATTTAATTATTAAATCCAACATTATCCGAAGAGGAGTCATCGGACTCATCCGAAGTACGCCCAGCGTACTAGCGTACGCCCCGCGTACAGCGAAGCATGACACACCTCGCACTCGAGTTCTTCGGATACGTAAGCAATGACGATTCTGAGGCAGTACGCCCCGCGTACTCCGAGGCTCCAGTCTCCTATATAGGATGCGAGGGGAGCCAACTCCTTTGCTATTTTTCTCTCTTCTCTCTCTCGTTTTGCATCTATTTGCGTGCCAGAAATACCCCGAAGCCCCAGTATTATTCTCGAGCCCCGAAGCAAGTCCCGAGATCCTGAAGATCCCGAGAAGTACGATTCCCGAGCCGAAGCTCTGCCCGCGAGAAGTTCGATTTTTGTAGAGATCTTCCAGATCTGCTGAGGATTACTACTTCTGCAAGTCGTAGTGCTGTCCGATCATCTTCCGATCAAGTGAGTTTATACTACCTTTCATAAACACGATAATAATACAAGTATGGTTTGAGTGTATTAAGTATATTGTTGTTTATGTGTATAATTTTGTTGTTATATGTGTGAATGTATATTCATTCTCTTCTATCTCATAGATCTGATTTATTTCCTATGAAATACGTGTTATGTGGGTGTGCCTCATCTGTTATGTGGAATATGTATTGAATGAAAATGATATATAGGTTTTAAACTATGTATAAAAATATATATTTTTATCTACTAATATGTTGGGTAGAACATGGGTAGATAGTTGGTGTGTAATAAACAGATGAGAGGCCTCGATGTTATTGTTGTTGTTGATCTAGTTATTCAGCGGAGTATGGATAACGACCACGGATTCTTTCTAGACAGTCCAGTGGAACGCTAGCAGGTTCATAACCTGTAGGTGTTGTGAACGATGTGTTCACCGGTGTACTCTATCCCCCTCATGGTTGCCTTTAGGATATCTATTGTTGAGGAAACCCCTTAGCAGTAATGTCCGTCCCAATGAAAATCCTAGATTAGGTCCCTTGAGATAGATGTTATTTTAGGGACGTAAAGTGAGGATAACGGGAATGGGTAGTCAGGATAGTGATTGGTTGGTTTAATTAAATATAATTTATTTATTGTGGGTTGAAAACCCGATATGCTCACCCAGCTCCCAAGCCTGACCCACTCAGTTTTATTTGTATTACAGGAAGTGGCGCAAGGGCGTAAGATGGATGAATCATCGAGTTGATTTGTTTACAAGTCTGTATATGTATATATTTGTTGAATGACTTGTAATGTTATCGTTTATGCTTTATGGTCTATATCGGAACATGACATCCCGAGTTTTGATTATATAATGAAAATGCATCTCTTGATGAAATGCTTTGATAAATATTATTTTATCATGTTTTGTTTTGGGAACAAATTCCGCAACACTTTTAAATCAAAAGGATTTACTCTGAAATTATTTAAAAAGCATAAATGAAATCGGTCTTTTTTGGCCGTGATTTTGGGGATGTCACACTTTTCTGGCCGAGATTTTGGGGATGTCACATCAAACGAGGTTATGTAGGTTTTTCCTGATTGGTATTTCATTGTCTTTAGTGGAAAGCTTTTAGATCATCACCTCTTTACATTGAAAAGTAAGTATAGTGATTTTGACTTCATTCCTTTCAAGTTCTTTGATTCATGGATGGAAATGGAAGGATTTGATGTTATTGTCATGATCAATTGATTGAATTCTATTGAAGAGTTTGTGCAAAATTTCTAATAAAAAATTTGTTCACAAACAATTTATTATGTTCAAATAAAAGTTTAAATGTTTAAAAATAACATTGTCATTAAATTTGGATCACTAAAAGAAAAAAGACATAACCAAGAAGCAGATATAAAGAAGGCTATATCTGGTCAAAAAAATATGCTGATAATGGTGTCAAGTACCAATAAGTTTCCAAAGAGAGATTTTTCTTGACAAGAACATTTTGTGATATTGAGAATCTCGGTATGCTTGATGAGGCCCATAAAGAAAAGATAAAAAAGGCTATTGTTGCTACACATCCTCATGGATTTGTGATAGTCTTCAAGTGATTGATCTTCCTAATGCAAACACAGGATGACATGCAGGGGCGGATGCAGGAATAAGTATTACTAGGTGCACAAAAAATTATAAAATAACAAAAAAAATTACGCATGCATTAAACATAACAAACTATTGTAAACAAACTTCGTGAAGGGCAAATTGGTCTTTTCATGGGCAGGTTCTTCGTCTCTTGGAGTTTGTTTCCGTGTTGGTTGTGGTTGTACAAAGTTTTGAAGGCATTATTACCAAAATTTCATTCTGAATTAATGCATTTTTATCGGTTCCATTGTTTAAAGCAAAATATAATATACAAATGCCAACTAATAAATGCATTTTTATAAGTCTATAAATTTTACATTGAGAAGAAATTAAATAGAAAATTATGAAAGGCCTGTTGGGTTAATCGGTTCATTAGTCATAGCTCACGTGCATGGCTGAAACTTTGATTTAATAATTATTATTGTTTTATGTTTTATGTTATAGATAATAGTTATTAGTTGAATTGGTATTTGCTTTGACCTGATTCAAGGAGTTGTACAGGTCTTTAGGAAGAAAGTAGTATGGTTTGTTTCATGTGAATCTGTGAATTCACGTGGGCATTAGGAAGCTATATAACATATATTGATATGAATAAGAGTGTGCTTTGTAGTCCTCTATATTTTATCTGTTGATTTCACATACATATATACGTGACTAGTGTGTGTTGTGTGTGTTTTGTTAAGGACCTGTGCCAACAATTGGTATCAGAGCCTAGGGCTCATGAAGAGGTACAAGGTCGTTTTGAAGGTCGACTTTCGAAGGGTAGGAGCTTTCGGGAGCAGAGCTACCATCACAACGGAAGTCGGGTGATTGGCAGTGACCTTTTTTGTTGCGGGGAGCAGAAAACTAAAGGTCTTATCACACAAGAAGGTTCGAGATAGCAGAGGTTGTGAAGGTGCTGGTGTTTGTCAATGGTTAATGGCAGAGAAGGTGTTTCAGTTGGTGGGTTTCTTTGCCGGCTGTCTTTAGTTTTTGGTGGTGTCCGACAAGGTGGTGATTCCGACGGTAGGTTGTGGGTATGTCACCGGAAAATGGAGAGAGATACCGAAGTTGCGTGAGTAAACGAAAAGAAAAGATCCATCAAAGCAGGTGGCTTTGGGTTTGTTTCGTTTTGCAGGTGAAAGAAGACGGGAAAAGCAGGTTGCTTTGTTTTCTTGATCGATGAAAAAAGTCTCTCGTTTCACAGAAGTGTTAGGAGAAAACGGATTATGTGTGGTGACAAAAAACAGTCGTGTATGCAGGACTTTGGACGTAACCGAGGTGAAGGTCGGGTGTCCGGGAAAAGTCGGGATTGTATGGAGGACTTTGGATGTGACCAAGGTGGAGGTCGGGTGTCCGGGAGAAGTCGGGATGGTTCTAGAAGACGGGGATTCCGCGTTGTTGTGAGTGAACAGTATGAACAAACCGATTAAGGGGTGATTGTTGGGTTAATCGGTTCATTAGTCATAGCTCACGAGCATGGCTGAAACTTTGATCTAATAATTATTATTGTTTTATGTTTTATGTTATAGATAATACTTATTAGTTGAATTGGTATTTGCTTTGACCTGATTCAAGGAGTTGTACAGGTCTTTAGGAAGAAAGTAGTATGGTTTGTTTCATGTGAATATGTGAATTCACGTGGGCATTAGGAAGCTATATAACATATATTGATATGAATAAGAGTGTGCTTTGTAGTCTTCTATATTTTATCTGTTGATTTCACATACATATATACGTGACTAGTGTGTGTTGTGTGTGTTTTGTTAAGGACCTATGCCAATAAGGCCATGGGTCACAAAGAATTTGTATATAACTATGATATACCCAATTGTGTATGAAAATATATATTAAATATGAAGAATATTGAAATGAATTTTAGCTCGTGGGAGCATATGTGTGCTAATGGAAAAAAAAATGATTTTTTATCAAATGGTTGTCAAGTTAATGGAAAAGTAAACGATTAAATATAAGAATTTTAAACATCGAGGAAGGTGATTTAGTTGAGTTTTATTGAAACGGCACAAGGTATATCAACCAAGCGGTATGATTTTGTTGGCCAGAATTTTTTGAGGGTTCATAACCAATACTAAATAAAAGGAAAAGTGAATGTAAAAATAAAAAGTCCTTACTTCAAGGTATGATTTTGTTTTGTTCGCTAGAGATTTTTGAAGGCCCAGTAACAAATATTAATAAAAGGAAAATGGATGTAATGAGTAAGATTTGAACTCGAGCCCTTTTCCAAAAAATAGAACTTTAACCTACTCCTTTAACCAACTTAGGGGTTGTTTGATTGTGGACTTACTGGGTCCGGTCAGACGAAAATATCTGACTCGGCCCAATCAGTTTGTTTGCTATGGGTAAAAATACCACTTACTCGGTCCATTGATATCTGACCCGGTCATTAAAAAAATGAAGCTGACCGAGACAAAACATTTTCTTTACCCTCATGTGCCCTTCTCCTTCTCAATCCTTAGTCTCGTTCTTCCTTCAGCCTCCCACTTTGTTCCTTCCAGAATCTCCCATATGTGTGAGGATAGTCGATTCATCACTGGGAATGTTGTCCATCCTCTTGTTCCTTCTCTTTTTCGGGTGATATGAAGCTATGATGATTTACGATTCTTCGTATACAACTTGGTTGATGCATATCGAAGTGATTGATTTCCTACTGAATTCGTTTTGGGTTCCTGAACTTCCGCTTATCAGGTATGTGCTCTTAATTTCAACTGTATCTCAAATGCCTTTCTTATTTCCTCTAATGTCTTTCTTATTTCTTTTTGTTTTTTTTATTTCTGAAATTAGATGCATATATGTATGTTTTTTTTTCTGAAATTTGATGTTATTTGTGTATGTATTTTCTAAAATCAGATGCTTTTTGTGTATTTATTTGCAGCAATTTGATGTCATTTATGTATGACAGATCTATCTCTTTCGATTTTGACATAATCACAGGTCTGGAGTTGTCTAATACAAAACTTGCCCCTGATCATTTTGGCATATTTGTGATGGAAATCTAGAAGCACTGCAGAAAGATGGAGCTGTAGAAGGGACAATCTATAGTCTAATGAAATTTGGGGACAAGGATTATAAAAAACAAAACAAGGTTAATGGATTTTTAATGACATAAATCTAGCTAACACATGGTCTGTGTGTAATTTCTATTGATTCGTTTAGCAATTACAAAGTTTATAGAATGAAAAAAGAAAGCCAAAATGAATTAAAGTCCAACGATTTGTTTGAAATATTATACTGTAGGGATTCTACAAAAGATTTTTAATGGTTATAACACTCAAATATATGTTTAGTTAAAAGTTTATTTTGGAGGATTGATTTCATAAAAAGAAAATGACATTTTTATTGGTTTAGACTATTCATCAGTTTTGTTCAAATATTAAATCAAACATACATTTAATTCGGCTCAAAACAAAAAGAAGGGTAAAATGGTCATTTTCAGCAGCCAACACAGTCAGTCAGATGCATAATCAAACAACAAAGTTTCAGTCAGAGGCAGATGCAGTCAGAACGTCAGACCCAGTCAGGTCTTGACTCAGTCAGAATTAACTCAGTCGAAAACTATCAAACAGCCCCTTAGCCATTTAACTTTTGGTTACACATATGAACTAGAATAATAATATCTTTGTTTCTTTATAGGTGCATAATAATAAAAAAAGTTTTTTTTTTTTACATTAATATGAAAAAATCCAGTAGTTGCCGGTGCAACCCCGTGCAACACTATAGATCCGCCCGTGATGACATGTTGCAACAGATACAATTGGTTTAAAGATTCAAAATGTTGTTTACATTAGGGATGAACATAGACGGCTAGTTACCTTATTTGTTTGGAACTGAAACCAACATTTCCTGGAATGTAAGAACCTAAAGAGGTTCTTGCACTAGGTACTTATAAGTTTTAAGCATTTTTTTACTATTTTCCATTAGAACCATTTCAAATGGTTAACTACTAAAAACTTATATAAATATAATCCATAAAAATGAACTTCACGAAAAAAAATATATACTAGTAGTTTGAGGCAATCTTATGTCTAAAAAATGTGCATATCTATGTTCACGAAGCTATAAATAAAAATAAGAAGCATTATAATTTTTTAATGATTTAAACTCATGCTTTCGAAGTTAATAATTACATTGATAATATTAAAAGTTCAAGTCAATATACTAACAAAAACTATATATATATATATATATATATATATATATATATATATATATATATATATATATATATATATATATATTGTAACGGCCCATTTTTCACGTTCAAAAATTTCATTTTTCAATCAATATTTAGTAAAATCATTTGTAAATAAACATTGTCTGATCAATCCATTTCATAAACATATACTATATCTAAAAACCAAAACATGTAATCAATCAAAATGTCAGAGTACAAATCCCAAAATGTCTCGTGGTGCGGAAAACAAAAGCATGTGTGTGATGCGCCGCTACCGCGCCAGCTCCTTCCCCTTGACAGAAGAGGTACCTGAAACAACAATTGAAAACCATAAGCACGAAGCTTAGTGAGTTCCCCCACTGTACCACATACCATATATCCACATAGCAGACAATTCTGAGGTGCCCGACCTACCCGATACGGCCATTTCGGGTGCCGACCTACCCGTGCGGCCATTCTGGGGTGCCGTCTTGCCCGTGTCAAGCTATTCTGGGGTGCTGACTACCCATGTCAAGCCGTTCAGGGGTGCTGACTACCGTTCGGTCCTAACGACCGAACCTCGGGGACTGTTCCCCTCCTATTACCACTAACACATATAACAGATCATACTGGCATATAAACATTTCATCACGTACTGTCAGACATAGCTGGGGTGTCTGACCTACCCTTCGGTCCTAACGACCGAACTCTACTACTATCACATATAACATATCATGTCAGCATATAACATATCAGGTAGTAGCAAACCTAGATGATATCACAAAGACAATCATTTAACATACAACTCCTATTGATGAGCCGGCATTGTGGCCGTAGACCCACCACTACTGGAACGTAACTCACCTCAAAGTAGCTGCTGATTTGAGCGGGAACTGACTGTCTACTGTTGCTGCTGCTGTTCCGGAAGTCCTCCGACTATAATTCCTACAAAACGTTCAGTCAAACACTGCTAGCTGTACTTAGGGTAAAATGACCATTTTACCCTTGACCAGGTCAAAGTCCAAGTCAAAGTCAACTTCCAGTTGACCCGACTCGCCGAGTTGGCTTGCCAACTCGTCGAGTCCCTACCCATTCGATTGTCCTTAATCCCATCTCTACTCGTTGAGTTAGGCATTGACTCGACGAGTTCTCCTTCAAAACGGATGACCAAAGGTCCTTCATCCTACTCGCCGAGTTGCATGAACAACTCGTCGAGTTCATCTTCATCTGATGAACACTCTATGCTGCGTCTTGCCGAGTTGTATGGACAACTCGTCGAGTCTGTTCTTGAGGTAAGAAGATTGCCCTGGACTCGCCGAGTCAGGGCATCGACTCGCCGAGTCCCTCCATGGATGAGTCTGGCTTCCGACTCACTGAGTCCACCCATGACTCACAACTCCACTCAACAAACACTATAAAGGGGAAAACTCGGGGACTCACGACTCGACTCGCCGAGTCCGATGAACGACTCGCCGAGTCGTTCACATGCAATTACTATATACTCAATTTTGCTTGAATCCAGCTCATGCCATACATAGATCTGGGTTCTTAGGGCTTGATTAACACGTAAAGTTTCCAACTTTATGTGTAAATAAACACCAATGAAGGTTTTAGGGCTCAAAATGCACTAAAAGAGTAGATCTAGGGCTTTCATGCAATATGGTTCCATAAAGGCAGTAGATCCGAGCTCCTGGGGATCAATCATGCCTAGATCTAAAGGTTAATTGACTCATTACAACCCCTAATCCATTGCCAAGCTTGGGAAAATGGTTCAAGAAGGACTTTAATGGTGCTCTAAGGGACTTTAAGCATAAAAACAGAAGGAAACTGATTTATGCCTCAATGAATCTCTGAAATATCACTAAGATATCTGGCCTCCTTCTTCTCCTCTTGTTCTACCCTCCTACTTTTCTCAAAATCATCAAAGAAACACACACAAACACTTAAATCACAAAGGGGAAGGTTAAAGTTTGGCTAGGGTTGCTCTGAGAGTGCAGGGGGCTAGCTTGGGGACGCATATGATGGTTTAAATAGGGTGCAAACCCTTGAAATTAGGGTTTCATCCAGACAGCGGGGACTCGCCGAGTCCAGAATGTGGACTCGCCGAGTCGCCAAGTTAAACGTGATCAATGACCTGACTCTACTCGGCGAGTCTGGCCTACAACTCACTGAGTCCAAGGCTAAAAATGTAAATTACTTAGATAGGTCATACGTACCAGGAACCAGGTGCTACAAATCTCCCCCACTTATTTTAGACTTCGTCCTCGAAGTCTGCTGCTCGATCCTGAAACAGCTCGGGGTAATGTTCTATTATTTCTTCCACCGGCTCCCAAGTCCACTCTGAACCCTTCCAGTGCTGCCATTGCACCTTCACTAATTCCACCCTCTTGTTCCTCAGATCCTTCGACTTCCGGTTGAGGATTGCGACTGGGCGCTCAATGTAATTCAAGCTGTCATCAATCTGAATATCTTCTAACGGCACCACCGTTGAGTCATCCACCAAGCACTTCCACAATTGGGAGACATGGAAGGTGTTGTGGATCTGACTGAGTTCGGCTGGCAGATCCAACCTATATGTCACCTTGCCCACCCGGGCTACAACCCTGAACGGTCCAATGTATCTCGGGCCCAACTTGCCCCGCTTCCTGAATCGAATGACGCTCTTCCAAGGCGACACCTTCAGGAGGACCATATCCCCGACCTGGAACTCCAGGTCTGATCGGCGCTTGTCGGTGTAACTTTTCTGCCGACTCTGCACAGACTGAAGTCTGCTCCGAACCCGCTGAATCCTCTTGGTCGTCTTGAGCACCACCTCTGTTCTCCCCATGACCCTCTGGCCCACTTCACCCCAACATATCGGTATCCTGCACCTCCGTCCGTACAACATCTCGAATGGAGGACGGTCAATACTCGTGTGGTAGCTGTTGTTGTACGAGAACTTAGCCAAGGGAAGATAGGTATCCCAGCTACCACCGAAGTCTAGCAGGCACGCCCGCAACATATCCTCTAGAGTCTGGATGGTCCGCTCGCTCTGACCATCCATATGCGGGTGAAAGGCGGTGCTAAAATGTAGACGAGTGCCCAACTCATCATGAAAGTTCTTCCAAAACCTGGAATTGAACCGCACATCTCGGTCTGATATCACTGACACCGGCTCCCCGTGTCGCGCCACTATCTCCCTGATATAAATATCGGCCAACTTTTCGGCCGAGATACTCTCCTGGATAGGAATGAAATGGGCGCTCTTGGTCAATCGATTCACGATGACCCATATCGAATCTACTCCTCGCGCAGTCCTGGGAAGCTTTGTGATAAAATCCATCGAAATATCTTCCCATTTCCACAACGGGATATCCAATGGCTGCATCTTGCCGTGCGGTCTCTGATGCTCGGCCTTGACCTTCCTGCAGGTCAAGCACCGCTCGACGTACCAAGCCACATCCCGCTTCATGCAGGGCCACCAATAGTCTAGACGAAGATCTCTATACATCTTCGTCGCCCCTAGATGAATAGAGAATCGGGATTTGTGCGCCCCCTCCATCAAGATCTAGCGCACGCCTCCGTGACATGGCACCCACACCCTACGGTGTAGTGTCAATAATCCTCGGCTATCATAATCGAAGGAGGTGACTTGACCCACTATCCGCTTGCTCTTACGATGCTCCTCCTTCATGGCCTCCTGCTGAGCTTCCCGAATCTGCTCTATCAGGGGAGTCACCACCTTCATCCTCATACACACATCCCTGATCGGCGTCGCCTTACGGCTAAGCGCATCGGCCACCACATTGGCCTTCCCCGGGTGATAAAGGATCTCGCAATCGTAATCCTTCACCACGTCCAACCACCGACGCTGCCTCATGTTCAGATTCGGTTGATCCATGAGGTACCTCAAACTCTTGTGGTCCATGTAAATGGTACATCGAACCCCGTAGAGGTAATGTCACCAAATCTTGAGGGCAAAGACCACCGCCCCCAACTCTAAATCATGCGTCGGGTAGTTCGCCTCGTGAGGCTTCAGCTGCCTCGAAGCGTAGGCGATGACATGCCCTCTCTGCATCAGTACCGCGCCCAACCCTGAAATGGATGCGTCACAATGACCAAAAAATCCTCTACTCCCTCGGGCAGGGCTATGATAGGCGCCTCACACAATCTCTGTCTCAGAATCTCGAACGTTGCCTGCTGCTCAGGCCCCCTTCAAAAGACAACGACTTTCTTAGTCAACTGCGTCAGGGGTACGACTATCTTGGAGAAATCCTTAATGAATCTCCGATAGTAGCCTGCTAATCCTAGGAAACTCCGAATCTCGGATGGAGACTTCGGAACTTCCCATCTCATCATGGCCTCTATCTTTGCTGGGTCAACCAGTATACCATTCTGGTTGACAAGGTGCCCAAGGAATTGCACCTCGCGCCACCAGAACTCGCACTTGGAGAACTTAGCGTACAAGCTCTCCCTCCTTAGGGTCTCCAAAACCTCTCTCATATGTTCCTCGTGATCATCCTGCGTCTTGGAATAAACCAAGATGTCTTCAATGAAAACTATCACATACCGATCCCGCAACGGTCTACACACGCGGTTCATGAGGTCCATGAACGCCGCAGGAGCATTGGTGAGCCCAAACGGCATCACCACGAACTCATAATGGCCATAACGCGTCCGAAACGCGGTCTTCTACACATCCTCCTCTCTGACCCTCATCTGATGATAACCTGAACGCAAATCAATTTTGGAGAACCAAGATGCTCCATGCAACTGATCAAAGAGGTCATCAATCCTCAGGAGTAGGTAACGGTTCTACACCGTTACCTTGTTCAGCTCCCGATAATCTATACACATCCAATGCGACCCGTCCTTCTTCTTTACAAACATAATCGGGGCTCCCCAGGGTGAACTGCTCAGTCTAATGAATCCCTTGTCTAGCAGCTCCTGTAGCTGTGTAGACAACTCCTGCATCTTAGGAGGAGCCAACCGATACGGTGTCGTGGCTATCGGAGCCGCACCAAGAACTAGCTTGATCCTGAACTCTACCTGTCGCTCCGGAGGTATCCCTGGAAGCTCCTCTGGGAACACATTTGCGTAGTCTCGCACCACCGGGACCTTACTCACCGTCGCCTTACCCGCCTCCTAGGTATCCATAACATATGCGACATATCCCGCGCAACCCTGCTGAAGGTAGCGCCTAGCCCTCGCTGCTGAACATACTGTGGGTCCACGTTGTGGCCTCTCGCCGTGGATCACCAACTCTCCCCCACTTGGGGTCCTGATCCGCACTAGCTGTTGTGCGCAATCTGTCACCGCCCCATTTGGGCTCAACCAATCCATGCCTATAATCACCTTGTTCCCATGCAACGGGATGGGAACCAAATCCACCAAGTAGCACTCCTCGAATAACCTCAGAACACAATCTCTGAACACTGTTCATGCCCGCACTGATCGATCATCGGCAATCTCTATCTCTAAAGGGCAATCCAACATGCCCGAAGACTCAGTAAACTTCTTGCTAAGAGCAAGAGAAACAAACGATCGGGTGGCACCCGAGTCAAACATCACCTAAACAGGGATACCGCTCACATGGAACGATCCTAACGCATATACACAGAGCCCACTTCAATAACATAACATCATAAAAATAAAATAGAGGGAAAGAATCATACCTGTCACCACATCGGGTGCGGCGCATGCCTCCTCGGTAGTCAGCTGAAATACCTGGCTCCTCACCACTGGAGCCTCTGCCTTGCCGTGCCGGCTATCAGTGATCTGCAGGGTCGCTGGAGCTGGCGCCTTCACTGTCGTTGTTGTTGCTGTCAACTGGGGGCAATTGGCCTTCTTGTGGCCCCTCTGGTTGCAGTGGAAACACAGCATCTCAGACGTCTGTATCACAGGTGCAGGGGCGGTACAATCCCTGCTGAAATGCCCCGTCTTGCCGCACTTATAGCAGCCCGACGATCCCAGTCTACATGCCCCCTCATGAGGCCTGCCGCATTTCCTACAGCGGCTCGGTCCTTGTCACAACTAGAAATTTTGTGTCTTGTAATCACTACACTCAAGTAAAATGTAGAATCAAAAACTTAAGAGCATGTATGATGCTTACTCTATGACAACAAAAATTTCAATCCAATACACCATACAAGTACTACAAATAGTCAACAAGCAATTGGAAACCCTAGAAGTTCTTGTTAGGTCCATTTTGGGCTAGGACTTCCTTATTGGACTCAATGGACCAATAAGCTTCCAATTTGACTATCATGGGATTAGAACCTTTAAATGGGCTCTAATTGGACCCACATTCATTTATTACAACATTTTGGGCCATATTGGGCCTAGAATGAAATAAATTAAATATTATGAACCATAATTAACCTAAACTAGCCCAACAAAGTATAAAAATCACACTTATATTTTATAGGGCCAACAATCATCAAACCTAACTCTAATATGGGCTTAGGGGCATTAAAGCCCAATACTCTCCTTTTTCCTTCAAAATCTCGGCCCAAAGCCCAAATCCAAGGGTGAAGAGTTGACTATTGGAGTGCCACCTCACTTATACCTCACATGCCTCCATGCATGGACCAACATGTATCTAGAAGTGTCACTTCCACTCCCTCTCTCTTCTTCTCCATGCTCTCGGCCGAACACAACACACACACACTCACAAAAATTTGTTCCACTCTCTCTAATATCTTGAAGAACATCTCCTCCCTCCTTCTTTAAAAATTTCGAGAATCAAGAGCTTTTCAAGGAGGCTTTTCCCACAAACACATCATCTAAGGTAAGTTGATGACTAATCCATGATCTAGCTACTTCATTTCATCAAAAACCTCTTCTAAATCTATTCCAACTTGTGATCATGCACCTTAGAAGTCACTAAACTCGAGATCTACCAAGGAGACTTGCTAGGATCGAAATTTTCCCCTTTTCTCTCTTCAAAACCGAAACTACAACTCAAGGTGAGCTTCATACCCCCTATTTTTCAGTTTTTATAAGTTTTGTGGGGGGGGGGGGGGGAATACAAGCAAATGTGTAGATCTATGAGTATATGTATGCTTTGTATGATTTCTATGTTTATTTACATGTTCTTATGTGATTATGGCGTTGAAACTAGTCAAAAAGTCCTTAAAATAGAGATTTGCATTAGGATGTATGAAACAAGTGTTAAACATATTATTATACACAAATCATTTCTAGAAAAATAACCAAGTTGGTTAATATCAACTCATTGGGCTAAAAATCCCATTTTTGGACTTAAAATGTTAAAAATATAAGGTTAAAGGGCCCAAAATGACAAAATACAAATTCTGATGGATGAAATGAGTCAAAACAGTTTCAATAATGTATTTTTCTGGAAATATTCTCTTTGAAGGATTAAATGTGAAATTTTTAAGCATAATGGGCCAAAAATGAATTTTTCGGCCCAATAAAGCCCAATATGCGAGATTTTCAAATTAGAGGGCCTGAAACTGTGATTTTCTGTAAAACAGGGGACTACTAGTGCTCTAAGTCCATTTCAAGGGTTAAAAATGCTTTTCATATTTAAAAGGGACCAAAGATGCAAAAAATTTCTATTTTGGGCCAAAAGTGTAAAAACTGCGAAAATAAGGGCTTTAGCCGAGAAAAATTTCATTTGATGGACTAAAACTGTTTTTCAAATAACTTTGAGCTGAAAAATAACTTTTCTACAAGTTTTGATACTAAAGTGTCAAGAAAAATAGTTTGAGGACTAAAATAGAAATTTATTTTATACAAAGGGTTAAATGTGTAAATTATCCAAAAGAAAGGGGCTGCAATAATGAAACATCCTAATGTTTTAGACAATAAATCCGACATGATGAAATACTAGCACTTCGACTATCGGCGAATTATAATACACCTTCAACACCAAAAATCGTTATCAAACGAATTGATTCGGTCTCGAATCAATAATGAATCCGAAATTACTAACACGACGAAACTTCAATACACACGTAGAAAATTTGGGAAGTCAATACACACGTGAGAATACACCAGACGTCGATACACCGTCTTTGGGCCCAAAAGTTTCAAATTGTGTTTGATGGGCCTAGCTAGCCCAATGACATGATCTTTAGGCCCGAAGGAAACTCGCTTACATGTAGTTGGGTCTTATATGACCCAATTTCGTGTAAAAGGACTTTTACAAGCTTTGTGTTGTTGGACCCCAAGAGCCCTCCGGTGCTGCTAGTAAAGTCGAGAATTCACCAAATGCGAGTCGGGCTAAGGGCCCTTCGCATTCACGATAGCCTTGAACGACTTACGAAAAATATCGGGGCTTCGCAACCTCTTTTCCTCCTTGGTTGTGGGGCTACAAGAGGTCCGGGTGATTGGATTAAGTGAATAGTGCGAGCGACGCCTAAGGGATCGTTTGTATGGTTGTAAACTAGTCATTTTCATTAATGTGTGTTTATAACAATTCACAATCCATAATTAATCCAACATCACTGGGACTCAACGAATACACCCGTCGTAATGAAATAACAATACATAAATCATTTGATGCAAAGTATTAGTAAAACATCGGGTTTTTCCTAGGGTTTTCAATAAATACACCTACGAGATTACATACCGAGTTTTACAAATTATACTTTTACATTTATAGAAACAAACAAGCATACTTACGGATCTTCACACTTTTTATACTATGCTCTTTTCAGAAAATATCGGATTTTCTGGTGATTTTCAAAACAATACAAACCACTATATTTCAAACATTACTTATGAACTCACCAACATTTCATATGTTGACGTTTTTCAAAATACTTGTATTCTCAGGTAACAGGTAAACCGAAAAGGAAAAATGTACTCAGTAACGTCTTGCTGTTGTTTTAATTAGTACCGAACAATTTACTTTTGGGCATGTAATATTATGGATCAATGTACTGAATGTAAACGCTACCAGTTGTAATATTCCAATGCTTGGTAATGTATGATGTTATGTTTAATGTATATTCATTGTGATGGTATTCAATTGAGTCACAATAGCCCTCGGACGTTTCCGCCGTCTGGTTTGGGGGTGTGACAGTCCTGACTGGCCTTTCGGCCTACCATTTGATCCCTTGGGCCTCTTCCCCGAAGCCCCTCCTATCTGCCCCTCCTCTGCCTTCCTCTTCCGTATGTGCTCCAGATCTATCTCCCTCTACCTCGCCCTGGCAATCATAGAGTCCAAGGTGGGGCAAGCTGAAAAACTGACATGCTCTCGAATATCAGCTCGGAGCATGTCATGGTAGCGGGTTCTCCTCATGTCCTCATTACCCGCATACTGGGCCACCAACAATGCCCTCTCCCGGAACTTGGCGGTGATCTCCACCACAGTCTCTGTCGTCTGCCTCATATCCAAGAACTCCTTGGCCAGCTGCTGAAGCTCGACAGCCGGCGCAAACTCCGCCCTGAACCTGGTCACGACGTCCGACCAGGTCATGGCCTCGACAGCCGAGGCTCCCAACGAGTCACCAACGGACTCCCACTAATCTCTAGCTCGATCTCATAAACACCCTACTGCAAACCTTACTTTCGACCCCTCAGGGCAGAAACTAGTCAACTGTGCAGACTCAATGTCTGCAATCCACTGCCTGGCAGCTATGGGGTCCTTCGCCCCGTGGAAATCCGGCGCACCACTGCCCCTGAAGTCCTTAAAGGACAGTGTGCGAGATCCCGACTGGCCAGATGCCATGTCGCCCCTGAATGCCCTGAGGCGATCCTCCATCAACTCAACTATCCCTTCCTTGATCGACCCGAAGATAACGGGGGCGACTCAAGGATGCCCCTGGCGATCTCTGACGCGATGAACTCGCGTAGCCCCTCATCTACTGGCTCGGAACCTGATCCCGAACCCGATCCCTCTCCTGAACTGCCAACTACTGGCCTCGAGCGTAGTATCACCATTATGAAATACATAAATAACAACCGTTAGCGATACTGATACTTCTTGAGGGATCACATCTACTACAAGTTCCCTGGTCTCATGTTGGCCTTCCTCTGTTTGGGTACAGATCCTCTGCTTTCAGTAGTACGGGCCCATACTACCTTCTTCAAGGACTGCCTCGACTCCACCAGATCCCTTTCACTACTGTTGATCACTGTTATACTCATCCTAGGCTTGCCCCAGGGAAATCTCTGACTCCACACTACCCGGTCCTCAGCTGCCGAAGGCCCCTTTGTAATACCAATTAGCCATTACCTGAATACCATCACATGTGATGAGGCTCAGATAATCCTTCGAGTAACAAACTCGTCCCTACCATGGTTAGACTCAGACAAGAGCTGCGCAATAGGGCCAAATCTAGCACTCTAAGATTATTCAACCCTGATCACAGGTGACGTGACATATTCACCTATTGGCTAACTCCCATCACTCAAAGTCCCACGAAGCACAAAGAAGGAAACATTCATACAAAAGGAGATAATTTCAAGCAATACCGCTCTCATAGAGAGAAACTGAACTAGCATACAGTGCTAACCTCATACTAAAAGGCATAACCTAAACAGGCTATCCTACTGCTGTCTACTCAATTCTAGCATGCAATTTTCGTACACTGAAACACATAAAGCAGGCACATAAGGCATCACTCCTAGATCCTTAGTCCTATTTTAGCATGCTGTTCTACTGAAACTGATAAACATAACATAACATAAACTTGTATAGGTACTTTGGGGAATACTTACTTGAGCTCGGCCGGTCGCGCACATCACACACTCTGTTCCTTCTTAAAAAATCTTTACTTAACCTTTTAGAAAACATTTTCTTTTTCAAAATCGTTTAATCCCTCGATTTGAGTTCAGACACCCCCGAAGCTGCGTCCGAATCCCTAAAACCAGGGCTCTGATACCAACTTGTAACGACCCATTTTTCACATCCAAAAATTTCATTTTTCAATCAATATTTAGTAAAATCATTTGTAAATAAACATTGTCTGATCAATCCATTTCATAAACATATACTATGTCTGAAAACCAAAACATGTAATCAATCAAAATGTCAGAGTACAAATCCCAGAATGTCTCGTGGTGCGGAAAAAAAGCGTGTGTGTGATGCGTCGCTACCGTGCCAACTCCTTCCCCTTGACAGAAGAGGTACCTGAAACAACAATTGAAAACCGTAAGCACGAAGCTTAGTGAGTTCCCCCACTGTACCGCATACCATATATCCACATTGCATACATACTGCCAGGCAATTCTAGGGTGCCCGACCTACCCGATACGGCCATTCTGGGGTGCCGACCTACCCGTGCGGCCATTCTGGGGTGTCGTCCTGCCCGTGTCAACCCATTATGGGGTGCTGACTACCCATGTCAAGCCGTTATGGGGTGCTGACTACCCTTCGGTCCTAACGACCGAACCTCGGGGACTGTTCCCCTTCTACTACCACTAACACATATAACAGATCATACTGGCATATAAACATTTCATCACGTACTGTCAGACATAGCTAGGGTGTCTGACCTACCCTTCGGTCCTAACGACCGAACTCTACTACTATCACATATAACATATCATGTCAGCATATAACATATCAGGTAGTAGCAAACCTAGATGATATCACAAAGACAATCATCTAACATACAACTCCTACTGATGGGCCGGCATTGTGGTCGTAGTCCCACCGCTACTGGAAGGTAACCTACCTCAAAGTAGCTGCTGATTTCAGCGGGAACTAACTGTCTACTGCTGTTGCTGCTGTTCCGAAAGTCCTCCAGCTATAATTCCTACAAAACGTTCAGTCAAACACTGCTAGCTGTACTTAGGGTAAAATGACCATTTTACCATTGACCAGGTCAAAGTCCAAGTCAAAGTCAACTTCCAGTTGACCCGACTCGCCGATTTGGCTTGCCAACTCGTTGAGTCCCTACCCATTCGATTGTCCTTAATCCTGTCTCTACTCGTCAAGTTAGGCATTGACTCGACGAGTTCTCCTTCAAAACGGATGACCAAAGGTCCTTCATCCTACTCGCCGAGGTGCATGAACAACTCGTCAAGTTCATCTTCATCTGATGAACACTCTATGTTGCGACTCGTTGAGTTGTATGAACAACTCCTCGAGTCTGTTCTTGAGGTAAGAAGATTGCCTTGGACTCGCCGAGTCAGGGCATTGACTCGCCGAGTCCCTCCATGGATGAGTCTGGCTTCCGACTCACTGAGTCCACCCATGACTCACAACTCCACTCAGCAAACACTATAAAGGGGAAAACTCGGGGACTCGCGACTCGACTCGCCAAGTCGTTCACATGCAATTACTATATACTCGATTTTGCTTGAATCCAGCTCATGCCATACATAGATCTGGGTTCTTAGGGCTTGATTAACACGTAAAGTTTCCAACTTTATGTGTAAATAAACACCAATGAAGGTTTTAGGGCTCAAAATACACTAAAAGAGTAGATCTAGGGCTTTCATGCAATATGGCTCCATAAAGGCAGTAGATCCGAGCTCCTAGGGCTCAATCATGTCTAGATCTAAAGGTTAATCGACTCATTACAACCCCTAATCCATAGCCAAGCTTGGGAAAATGGTTCAAGAAGGACTTTAATGGTGCTCTAAGGGACTTTAAGCATAAAAACAGAAGGAAACTGAGTTATACCTCAATGAATCTCTGAAATATCACCAAGATATCTGGCCTCCTTCTTCTCCTCTTGTTCTACCCTCCTTCTTTTCTCAAAATCTTCAAAGAAACACACACAAACACTCAAATCACAAAGGGGAAGGTTAGGGTTTGGCTAGGGTTGCTCTAAGAGTGCAGGGGGCGAGCTTAGGGGCGCATATGATGGTTTAAATAGGGTGCAAACTCTTCAAATTAGGGTTTCATCCAGACAGCGGGGACTCGCCGAGTTGCCAACTTAAACGTGATCAATGACCCGACTCTACTCGGCGAGTCTGGCCTACAACTCGCCGAGTCCAATGCTAAAAATGTAAATTACTTAGATAGATCATACGTACCAGGAACCAGCTGTTATATATATATATATATATATATATATATATATATATATATATATATATATATATAAACTGGTTCCAGCAGGTACCTAGTGGGTAGCAATTCTGGAAAAAAAAATCTAAAACCGACGGTTCCAAGGCGGTTTTGGTTTCGGTACCGGATACTCGGTTCCGATGCTCACCCCTAGTTTATATAAAAAACAAGAACATATAGTTTTGTTATGTGAGGCTAAATTAGGTTACTACATTCAAAGATAGTTTTTATCTCCAAGGAATAAAGGAGGCGTCCAGTGACAAAAGTTCTTGATGGCTACATATTTCTTTCATGAAAATAGATTAATACCTTATAAAATAGACAAATCTTTGATTTTGTTGAGCGGTTCTTTACAAAAGGCAAAATTCCAAGTGGGTGCAATTTTTTCTATATAACTTTGATATTTAACGTTCCAAATTTGGTTAACATTCAAATTTCAAGCCTATTAAATTAATTGGAGTTTAGTATAATACCATTTCAAAGATTTTTGCTAACAGACTAGCTAAAGTGGTGGAATCGTGAACAATTGATAGATTCCATACGCTCCCTTGTTGGTCAATAAAGTAATGCATTGGTAAATATTATGATTTTCGAGATTGACTTTGTTAAAATATATGATTCTCTTTCTAGGAGATATCTTGAGCACCAGGTTATAACATTTATGGGATTTGGTTAGAAGTCGATTCATTGGATTCGAGTGTGTTTAATGTCTGCTAGGTCCTTAGTTTTGATAAATGAGATCCCGATAAAAAAAAATTCATGTTAAGCATGGCCGGGATCAAGGGGATCAATTACCTTATTTTGTAACATCCCAAAAAATCATAGTAAAAATTTTCATTTTTAAAACCATGTTAATAATCCATAAATAATTCAAAACATTGTTCCAAAAGCCATAATGGTAATCAGACTATCCCAAAATCATTTACCAACAAAATATCCAATGATGATGTGTGTTGAAATCAGACAAAGTAATTTTCCCAACATCTTCATTTCTTATATCATTAGAGGATTAAGAAACAGAAGGCTTTCATATACTTACAATAGAAACCTTACTACATAAACCCTAATCTACACTCACAACTTTATCACTCAAAGCCTGGCCTAATCAGATCAACTGATATTACACCAGAATGAGGTATTCAACTCATCTAGATCAAAACAAGGTAAAAAACATTACAGACTATCACGATATGATCAAAGATTGAGAGAAAAAACAAGAGAAAACCCTAATCGTATGAACTGGAAGATGAGAGATCATCTCTGTCTTCACTCTCTCTCTTCTTTTATATCAGATACTCAAAATACGGATCCAACCCGATCCAAGACCTTGACCCGCGCTTTCCTTCCCTGCATTTACAATTTAATCCAAGAAAACATATTTTGTACACAATATACCCTACATTAACTTAATAAATAAATATGAGATTGTTTTTATTATTATTTTCAACATCCCCCCTCAATCGAAATATTTATTTTTCTTTCTTAAAAATATCAATAAGACCCATTTTCTTAGACAGAAAATCATGTTGTTTTATGCTCAAGGATTTAGTAAGAATATCTGCATTTTGTTTAGAAGAACTGCTCTTAATTGATTTTAAAACACCATTAGAAATTTTGTCTCTAACAAAATGCAAATCAATCTCAAAATGCTTTGTTCTTTCATGGAACACAGGATTAAGAGCTAACTTAATTGTTGAATCATTATCACAAATAACAGAAACTGAAATGAGATCTTTAACTTCTAGTTCAAACAAGACTTTTAATACCCAAATTATTTCACAAGTAATAGACCCTATAGCTCTATATTCAGCTTCAGTAGAAGATCTAGAAACAGTAGACTGTTTCTTACTCTTCCATGATATAAGGCAATTATTAAAATAAAGCATGTATCCTGATACAGACCTTCTAGTAGTCAAACATTTAGCCCAGTCTGCATCAACATACCCTTTTAATTCAAACTTATCAGATTTAGTTATTGCTACTCCTCTTCCAGGACTACTTTTTAAGTACCTTAAAAGTCTAAAAACAATTTTCAAATGATATTTCATAGGTTTTTACATGAATTGACTTAGTACTTGAACAACATAAGAAATATCAGGTCTAGTAACAGTTAGATATATAAGCTTACCAATAAGTTTCTGAAACTCAGTTTTATTACCAATTTGTCTCTAAAGGTGGATTTACAGGTTTACACCCAAGCATACCATATTCATGTAACAACTCTAAACAATACTTTCTTTGATTTAAACATAAGCCATTATCAATATTTACCACTTCAATTCCCAAAAAATATTTAAGAATACCAAGGTCTTTAATCAAAAACTGAGTTTTCATAAAATCCTTAATTCTTTTTAATTCAGTTTCACAGTTACCAGTTACTGTAATATCATCTACATACACAAGTAGTACAGTTACTGTACCATCGAATTTCCTAATGAACAACGAATAATCATTTATACTTTGTTGAAAACCAAACAAAAACAAAGATGCACACAACTTCTCATTCCATTTCCTAGGTGCTTGTTTTAAACCATATAATGATTTAGTAAGTTTACAAACCTTAGTATCATTAGCAGAAAAATATCCAGGGGGAAGGGACATATAAACATCCTCTGTGAGATCACCATAAAGGAAAGTATTATTTATATCTAATTGATATAAAGGCCATGAATTATGTACAAATAAAGAAATAATAATACGCACAATAACAATTTTAGCAACTGGAGAAAAATTTTCCTCAAAATCTATTCCTTCTCTTTGATTATAACCTTTAGCTACTAAGCGTGCTTTATACCTTTCTACTTCACCATTTGATTTATATTTAATTTTGAAAACCCATTTACAACCAATTGATTTTCTGTTTTTTGGCAAATTAGTTATTTCCCAAGTATGATTTCTATGAAGAGCTTCCATTTTTTCATTCATAGCCTTAACCCAATTTGCATCAGATAAAGCTTCTTTATAACTTTTAGGTTCAACAGACTTATTCAAATTAGAAACAAAACATTTTGTATCAGTATCAAGAAAAGAATAATTAACTGATCTTTCTATATCGTACTTATATTTTCCTTCAACAATATAATCAGCAAATTTAACTGGCATATGTGACTCTCGCCTAGACCTAGAAGCACCTAAAGACTGCTCAACAGAGGGAATTAAGGGTGAATAACTATTTTCCTCAGACACACCTGAAGAAGAAGAAGCAGAACCATCTGTAGGAGGAACAGTTTCCTCGCCACTACGGTTGACTGTCTCAATAGAGCTAACATCATCCAGGTGAGTGGCTACATCAACACCATCCAACTGAGATTCTACTCTCAGCTCATCAGGATTGATATAACCATTCAAATAATCATTAGTGTCAAATACATCATAGGAAAAAGGATCACTAGGGCCAAAAAAATCTAAAGTTTTATCAACAATTGTTGATTTTAACTTGTAAGGAAATACAGATTCATAAAATTTCAGATCCCTGGACATAAAAGAAGTGTTAGTGTCTAGATAAAGAAATTTATAAGCCTTTTTATCTGATGAATATCCTAATAAAATACATTTTTCAGCACGTTCTAAAAACTTATCAGTAACATTTTGTTTAACAGCAAAACAGAGACTACCAAATACTCTTAAATGATCAAAACTGGGAGTTCTTTTAAGAACACGTTCATAGGGAGACAAGCCATTTAAAACAGATGTAGGCATTGTATTTATCAAGAAAACAGATGTTAAAACTGCATCTCCCCAATATTTAACAGAAACTCCTGACTGAAACATAAGTGATCGTACAACATTGAGAATGTGTATGTGCTTTCTTTCCACAACTCTATTTTGTTGTAGAGTATAGGCACAAGATGTGTGATGAATGACACCACGTTCTATGCAAAAAAAATTCATTTGGTTATTAACAAATTCAGTACCATTTATCAGAACGAATAGTCTTAATATTAAAATTAAACTGATTTGATAGAATATTTACAAATGACTTAAAACAATCAAAAACTTCACTTTTAAATTTCAAAAGAAAAACCCAAGTGGCCCTAGTAAAGTCATCCACAATAGTTAAAAAATACTTAAACCCCTCAACTGAAGCAAGTCTATAAGGTCCCCAAACATCTAGGTGAACCAATTCACCAAGTTGACTTGATCTATGTTGACTAAAAGAAAAAGACTCTCTGGTCTGTTTGGCTTTATGACAAACATCACAAGGAGGAAGAGACTCATTTCCAAGTTTTAGTTTATCCTTTAATGTGTTTAAATCCTGGTCAGCTGGATGACCAAGTCTACTATGCCAAGTTAACTTTGAAACACAACATTTAGAGGCGGTTAAAATAGCAGAATTACCTGAGGGAACATGATCAACATAATGCAATCCCCTAGATTCTCTACCATTCTCCACCTTCTCTTTTGATTCTGAATCTTGAATTTTACAATTATGCTTAGAAAACACTACCTCACATCCATTATCCTTACAAAGTTTGTGAACAGAAAAAAGATTGACATTAAATTCTAGAACAACAAACACATCAAATAAAGTAAGATGAGAGGATAACTGAATATTCCCTATCTTATTTATAGGTGCAGAAGATCCATTAGGATGTTTTACAAGAAGATTAAGTCTAGACACATCCACCATGTCTTGTAATTGTGACTCAGAGGCTATCATATGTTGATTTGCCCCAGAGTCAACAATCCAACTATGAGAATTACTCGAACTAACAAAAGAATTACAACATTTAAACATAGAAGTACCTACCATTTTTGTAGCAACAGGTACATTTTCACTAGTAGAACTTTCACTAATGAGACGAAGAAACTTGGAATATTGATCACTTGTAAGATAGTGAACATCACTATAATGAGCAGACTCAGAAGGAACTACAGTAGAACTATTAGAGCCAACAGAGGATGAATTTACAGAAAATGACTTATTTTGACTATTACTTTCATTCTTTTGTTTGAAATCTTTTGGATAACCAATCAATTTATAACATCTTTCTATTGTATGACCTTTAAGATTATAATGTTTACACTGTAACCCTTGATTTCTAGACCTAGTTTGACCATGTCCTTTTTTAAAGTCACTAATCTTAATATTAAAAACAAAGACATGTGGTTTAGACGAGGTATGAGAGCTCAAACCATTCTTTTGAAGAGATTCTTCTCTAGAAAGAATAGAAAAAGCACTTTTGACATTAGGTAAAGGTTCCATTAAAATAATATGACTCTTAACTTGATTATATACCTCATCAAGACCACTAAAAAACTGCTTTAGTTTCATTAATTTTGAATGATCACTAAGCTTAGTAGCAGCCTCACACACACATTCAGTTAAACTAGTTAAACCATCAAACTCCTTCCATAAAGAATCAAGTTTACTGTAGTAATCAGAAAGAGAAGAGCCATTTTGTTTGAAGGTATTAATTGGTTCATGGATATTAAAAATCACAGAACCATCAGCCTTATTATAAGTCTCAAACAATTCATCCCAAATATCTTTAGCCTTATCTGAATAAACATGACTAGCATATATAGTTTTAGAGATTGACCCTAATATCCAATTACACACAACAGCATTAACACGTTCCCATTTAGCAGATTTTGATTTATCAGTGTTTTCAAGAGTAATAGTACCATCAACAAATCCCAATTTATTTCTGGCCTTAAGACCTCGAGACATAGCACTACGCCACAAATGATAATTTTTATTACCAGTCAACTTAATTGTTATTATAGATGTAACTGCATTATCAGAGGGATGAACATATAAAGGGTCATCAAAATCAACCGGACTATCTTTAAGAGTACCACTCCCTTCAGGTGTTTCACCAGCCATGGTTATTCACAGAAAATACACAAACACAAACTAGCAAACAAATAAACAACAGAAAACAGACACCAGTGTTGATATAACGTCCAGATGGTCACCACAATATGTCGAGGCCTATGACAATCAACACAGAGTCAATAAACCAAGAATCAATTGTAAGAACACAAACAACTAACTGGTGTACTCAAGACAACAACCAGGATCTCACACATTTACTACTAAAGAAACAGAAAAAAAGGAACAAGAAACCCTCACAGTGCAATAGGCAAATGAGTTAGTTCGAAATCGACTCCCTGAATCCATTCCCTACAAGGGTTTATCGGTGATGAAATCCGACCGGAAGAGGATTATTTCAGATTAGAGGGATTAATCGACCGCTTCCAAAGTTTAAATCCAAAAGATCGATTACAGCAAGATCTGAACATGAACAACAACCTGCAAGATGAAACAAAACACTCGCAGTACCAGGATCTTAAATAGCCACTCTAAATAAGGGAAAAAAAACCTAAATCAACTCAGATTCAAATAGAAAAGAGCTTAAACAAACTGGAAGACAAACCTTTTCAAATCGTTGAACGATGAACACCACAACTGAAGCGTCAGGATCAAAAACAACGAGCCTTACAACTCTGATACCATGTTGAAATCAGAAAAAGTAATTTTCCCAACATCTTCATTTCTTATATCATTAGAGGATTAAGAAACAGAAGGTTTTCATATACTTACAATAGAAACCTCACTACATAAACCCTAATCTACACTCACAACTTTATCACTCAAAGCCTAGCCTAAGCAGATCAACTGATATTACACTAGAATGAGATATTTAACTCATCTAGATAAAAACAAGGTAAAAAACATTACAGACTATCACGATATGATCAAAGATTGAGAGAAAAAACAAGAGAAAACCCTAATCGTATGAATTAGAAGATGAGAGATCATCTTCGTCTTCACACTCTCTCTTCTTTTATATCAGATACTCAAAATACGGATCCAACCTGATCCAAGACCTTGACCCGCGCTTTCCTTCCCTGTATTTACAATTTAATCCAAGAAAACATATTTTGTACACAATATACCCTACATTAACTTAATAAATAAATATGAAATTGTTTTTATTATTATTTTCAACAATGTGAACAATCACACCTTCGCCTTGTCCCGATCATCTGATGTACCTGAAACCATGAAATCAAACTGTAAGTCAAAGCTTAGAGAGTTCCCCCAAAATAGCCCATGCAACGTAACATATACAAACATACATGATGGGTCCACAGTCATCGGACTCGATTACCCCTAAGCCCATAATATAAGTCTTGATTGCCCTCCTTGAAATATCCAGTATGCTCAAGAGTCATATTAAAGTGATGTTACTAATTAATATATGATACTCATGGGTCACACTAATAACAACTTCATAAAATTGATTACTTATTAGAAATTGATATTAATAAATATTCAGTAAACTCTTATAATAAATTAGAAATGATTTATATCTTGGAAATAATAATTCTCATTAGCATGTAACATATTAAATCATATGGTATGATTTATTAAGTCATGTACAACATTCTGGACCATAAGGACCTTTGTATTTTACCAAAAGGTTGAGTTCTATATTTTATAAAATAAATTTTTAAAATTTATAAAACAAGTTTATAAAATTTATAAAACAAGTCATCATTTTATATCTCAAGACCATGGGTAGTAAGAAAGAAAAGGTTGAGTTCACTCTATATCTTAAGACCATGTCTTAAATCACGGGGGACATTTAGGTCTAGAGAAATGATGAGCTAAAAGTAATAAGTTTGTTAGGTAAAGATTATGCGAAAAGGCTTTCACTCTTTCTCTTTTGAAGACACCAAAAACATAACATGCAGTATGCATGTATACTCTCTCCCCTTTGTTCATCTTTTAATTGAGGATTACTTGCATCTCATGTTCTCTCTTGAAGTTCATATTTGCATATGAACTTTAAGCTTAAGATTTTTTTTACGAGACTAGCATCTTTAATGAAGTTGGATTATTATTGGTTTCTCAAAAGTTCTATATTATTCATCAACTTCCAAGTCTCCCAAGAGGACCCAAACAACTAAAAAGGTTGTTATTTCTTCATCTTCTTCTTTGGTGCTTGTTTTCTTTCCAAACTTTGCAAGAAGATTCATGGTTGGTTATAACTAGTTTATAATTGTTCAACATTAATCAAGTCTTCCCTTGCTAAAATCTTGCTTTTGAAACTAATTTTTGAATAAAAAATTGAAAAATTGCTATCAACAGCTACCTTGCAAGTTCGGTTAGATTTTTTTGATTTTTGGAAATCTTAGTTTTTGGAGAATATGGATAACTTGGTTTTGTATAAAAACAAGTTCATACATATTTTCTATGACAACTTTATAATTGTTATTTTTTTATGTGAAAAAAGTGTCATGCATCTTTTGTCATATAAAGTTGTCTTAGAAAAACAAATGTTGTAATGAGAAATGAAGTTGGAGCCATTCTTTGAAGACCAAAGAGCAATTTTCGAGTTTAAGAGCATGTTGAAACTTTGTGACAATTTTTGAGAAGTGTTACTAATGTTATTTCTTAAGGGTTGTTGGCTCACAAAAAATGTCATTAGTTGGTTATGTTCATGCACATTTATTTTTATACATGTTTGTGTTGTTTATTTTATACAATTATTATGTGTGGTTGATAAACTAGTTTTTCACATGCTAAAATAATATTTGGACAAAATAAACATCACATGGAGTTTGGTTTTAAAATTTTTATAATGTGGACATAAGAGGTAACAAGTTATTGTTTTAAAATAAAATCTGATTTTATAAAAACGTTAATAACGTCAAATTTTAAACTACTCAAATATAAGTTTTAAAATGGTAATTTTTGTAACTTATATAAACTCCAAATATATAATTAACAAAACAAATTTTTATTAAAGATATAAAAGGTTCAAATGCACTCAAACTTAATGCCGGTTATTCAAATTGAATAACGTCAAATTATATAAAAACTAACTCTTTATGTAGAACATTTAAACATGATTTTCTTTTGAAAAATGGTACCATGGTTTATTATATGCATGTAATAACCATGATATCATGTGTTTTTAAAACTAGAAGTATAAACATATAAAAGACTCTTTTAAACCTCAGTTCTATGCAATCCATATTGAGGAACACTCGCATGTCTCTTGTATGCATTAGTGATATAAATGTCACCTAACCGCTTGGTGTTATCTTTTGATGGTCGGGGTTGCTTCACGATTTCTCTAACCAAGTTATAAGCTGATTACACATGTTTTTCAAATTGGATGATATGATCGGAAATCTTTTGTGATGAAGGATACCTAAGCAAGAGAGTTCCGAGGTATATATGGGATCAAACATGTGTAATAAAATTTGTTATTAGCGATCCCATAAATCTAGGAATTATATACTAAAATATAATTGACAATCAATATCTATCGGGTTGAATTCAAATGGATGGAATAAATGATACCTAACCATTTATTTGTTTTGCAACTTGGATCCTAGATTTTGATAAGTAATGTTTTTCGAAACTAAAAGAGTATTAATTATTAAAGAGTTTAAATATTAAAAATACTAAATGAATTTTGTTAAAATTTTGTAGTTAAATAATTCATTCTCACTACCATGAATTCTCACTCTTCCTTAATGATTTAGTGAAACACTAAAATTCACTAAATAAAACTTCAATGAATGGGTTCATTTCTGAAGAGACAATCTCGTGAAAGATATGAAATCGTATACACTTAAAGGTCCTAGTCCTAAACAATTTGCTTTAAGCAATAAACTTGAAAATGATACATAGTAAAGGTATCATTGTGATGTTAAAGATGTTTCTAACATCAAACTAGGAATAGTTATTCCTGACCTCCAGGAAGTCTTGAATAATTTAAACATATCTCTAATGATATAATGGGTTAAGAAATATACCAATAAATATGGTGATATTTTGTTTTAAACTAGTTCAAAAGTTTGGAATAGTGAAAGGCTAAAAGAGTCACCTTGCGTGATCTAAGAGGCCTATGTTTTATGGATTAAACACTTTTAAGCTCAAGAAATTTAATAAGGCCCACATAGACGGATCTTATTTCTTTTGTGGAGAAATTTGACACTGGAAGAGGATCTGCTCCTCTTATCTGGAAAGAAAGTCTTGAAGAGACAAGTACTTCGGGTATATACTAGATAGGACTAATACTTTTTATATAACACTTAGGTGCATGGTACTTAAATATTAATCTAATATTTATAAATGGCTTGCAGATATTTACAAAAGAGTAAACAGCTGAGCATAATCAAGTTGGAGCTACACTCTCAGAGTTTAGTTTATCGATTATGATAGGAACATAATGTGCTTAAAATATAAAACAATGTTTAGTTTGGAACAATGTATGTTTTAATTTAGTTTGTCTAAATATATGTCTCGAATATCTTAATTTATAAATGATTGACTATTTACTTAAATTTTTTTTCATAAAATTATTTTTATGAGACTAGATCTCCTAATAAGGATTATAAAGTGAATATCAATGTTCCATAAATAACAAGTTCTTTACGCAAAATAGTTTTGACTTAAACTTGTTTTAAATCAAGCTCATCTTTGATATTGTTATCTTTATTATATAAATGAAATTCACATATTCAAATTCAAGAAAAGGATCTTTGAAGGCAAATAATGTAGTTTATTTAACATATGTAAATCTTATTTATATATAAAAGATTCCTAATGATGTTTTCACTAAGTAGTACATAAAATAATTACAAAGGAACTATACACTATGGTGTATGACTTCCTTTCTAATGAATGTCTAAGATTTAGCACAACATACCAAATTAACTTTATTAACAACTATAGTAGTTAAAAATTATTTTTTACATAATTATGAAATATTTGTTAAAGGTTTCAAACATAACGTTAAAATACAAACCGGTAAGAACTACCTATGGCCTTAATCATTATAAAGGATGAATTAAATCTTACTTGGTATGATTTAATTTCTAATCAGTAGAAATGATCTCCTTTTATTGGGATAACACCTAGAACACTATCACTTTTACCTTGGGTACAAACACCAACGAACTAGTAGATATTAGATTTTCTTTATAAGACTTCGTATGGAAAGGCTCCATCCCTATATTTCTTAAATATTTTATGGATTTAAAGCCTATGTTGGAATAAAGCTTTCAAACCCAAAATCTACTAAATACATATTATATAATACTATAAATGTGTCTTAGATCATTATATGAAAACCCACCAAGAATAAGTTATCTTAATCCTCTGATATCTGAGTTAGCAGAAAGCAAGCTTTTAATGACAAAGCAAGTGGGAGGTACATGGAACTTGAAGCAACTCAAGAACCATTACCTGATGAAGTAATTGTTGTCACTAGTTTTAACAAGGATTTTTAAACTTGAATAATGGCTATTCAAAAACACAAATTGTCCGCATTCGTGGTAGAAATCATCTATTACTTGAGAAATGTGGAATCTCTCATTGATGAGCTTTTATTGATGGTTTCTGGAAAATCCATTAATTACCAAGATGCTATTCTACATCTCGAATCTTATTAATGACTTAGAGTCATGAGCATGAGATGTAATCCATGTATGATCATCAAGTATGGTCTTGATTGAACTTCCTCTCCATAGCAAGGTTAGAAGGAGTAGGTGATTCCTCTAGAAAGAATACATTACACGGATAACCATACACATTTAAAGCAAGACTTGTTATAAAATGAATTTTTCATACTATGTAATTACTATGGTCCTTATCATACTCATGACAATGACTATGATCAAACATTTTTCACAAGTAGCTATGATTAGATCAACAAGGATATTATTTACTATAAATCATATTCTTAATATGACATATAGCAAATAGATTTGCTATATCATACTCATGACATTGACTATGATCAAACCTTTTTCACAAGTAGTTATGATTAGATCAAAACGATATTATTTACTATAAATCATATTCTTAACATGACATATAGCAAATAGATTTCAAGAAAGTCCGGTTTTCTTAATAGACATCTAATTTAAGATATCTATATAGATTAGCCTGTAGGTTTTCTTAATCCATGTTATCCTAGAAAAATGTGTGAAGATTGAGATCCACTTGTGTATATAATACAAACATCTCAATGTTGTAATCATCATTTTAATATGAAATCACAAGGTGTGCTTTTATATCAAAATGAATAGAACATGTGTGTTTACTAAGAACTACTGGGAGCACAGTGACATTACTAATCTTGTATGAGTGAGACATACTTAATCATAAGAAATTACATTCTGACCATGCCAGATTTTTTTCACCTTGACTCGAAATGTGTTTCTAAAATGAAAGACTTAGGAAGAAAAAGATACATTCTTGGAATGTAAAATCTACAAATATGGATAAAATGAATGTTAAAAGTTATATATATATATATATATATATATATATATATATATATATATATATATGTATATATATATATATATATATATATATATATATATATATATGGTCAATATCTTGAAACGGAACAAGACACAAAATTCTTTTGGAGGAATCTTGGCATTATCACGTGGAACTTATTTTGAACCTGACTCAAAAGGACCTAGCTCATAGGTTTGAACTAGCTGAAAGGATTTATATTCGATTTTCTTGCTAAATGAATCCATCATTTAATCCATATTATGCATAATACATTATATATGATCATGCTATGAGCATATCATAATATACCAATGAAATACATGGTTAAGTCACTGGATGACTATAGAAACATTCTAAGAGTACTTTAGAAGAACTAAAAGAATGTATGTGAGACAATTATTTTAGAATAAAATCCTCATGTAAAGAGCTACAAAATATTTTGATTTCTAAGCGAATATAGATAATTATAAATTATAATTGGATTATGACTTCATTATGGGATAAAAAGTAAGTTTACGTGGAATGAGGTCCAAGAAAAAATAAAGTACACAATCTACCACAAAATAAGAATACACTACTTTAGAAGTTGAAATCTAATAAGATTGGATGAATGAGTTCATCGAAAAACTATGTCGATTTCTGCCATTCAAGGACTACATAGAAATCTTTGTGAGTTTGATCGTATACTTGATCAAGCTAAGAGACACTATGTCACGAAAGAACACCAATCATATACTCTAAAATATTTAACTATACCTAGAGTAAAGTCAAATATTGAGATGATAGTATTCACCGAATCAGACAAATTAAGTTTAGTCGAACTCATTAATAATGTCTTTCTTCTAAGATAAGTATGAATGGTCACACTTCAGCTATAAGACTTTATTTTTCTAGAAATGGGATTTTGATTTGGATTTAGTATTTGGATATTGGAACATTATGGCAACAATTATTATATAATGTTTTCATATACTGGGATATGATCGTAACATCAATACTTGTTGTGTTCTATATTAACATGTTTAATCCATGAATAATGTTATTATTCTAAAAGTTCATAGTCGGTTATAATTATGGGAGAAATTATGAAGTAAGACTAATATGAATTGGATTGGTTGAATTTCACCGGATTAATGTAGGTAGTGGGTTGTAACCAAGTTTCATAGGTACTTTTCAGAGAACTTGTATTGAACTGACATGCATCAAGATCATCTTATGGATCACTATCATGAATTAGACTTGATTAAAAGGTACTACCATTGTATCCTTAGCACTATAGATAAATAGTGGGACTTAAGTGTAGGGAGTACTATGATTAGATATGGTCATCCATTGGTCCTTAACCGGACAGCTATAAAATCCATTTTCAAGTATGGTGTGAACTATGCAAGAGGACTATGTAGTCAATATGGGATTTGTTCATTTTTTGTGTTGAGAGATAGACATATAAAGTGCCTTACCAAAAGTTGAACACCAAATGAGTCTAATCTCGATTCCTATCTCATGTTCAACATGATGTCTATGACAATGGGATTACTGATAAACTTACCTTATACACCAATTGTAGCTTTGAGCATATGGGAATTGGGTGTTGATAGAATGGCACACAACCATATGTTAGGAGAAGTGAAATGTTGCTAGACATTCACCATTGTCTATATAAGTCTAATAAAAACCCAACTCTCTCGGCCCTCAACTTATGTCTGGATTGCTCCCAAGCCTACAAATTAAGTCTGGATTGCCCTCACGTCCCTCAACTTATCTCTAAATTGCTCCCGAGCCCACATCATAAGTCTGGATTGCTCTCTCGACCCTCAACTTATGTCTGGATTGCTCCTGATCTTGTTGGATTCTGCACAAAGCAGTATCCCCTCAACCCAACCACACCATGTCGACATATTCAACATTTAAACACATAACCAACAAATAGATAATCATGCAGATCTACCAGTCTAAAAGAAAACTACAACATAGCAACATCATATATACCTGATCCGGCATTGGTGCCTTCGACCCATGAGTACAGAGAGGTCCTAAAAAAAACCTCATCCTGAACCTAGCCATTGATACAAAACGTGTCCCTACCTCTTCTTTATCTTCCCGAATGAAAGAACCCAAGTCCTTCATCTCTGATTCCCTAATTACAACTATAAACTAACTATCCTATTGTCTTTAGATACGAACTCCAAGTTAATTCACACTTGAAAATATTTCTGATAACACAAGCGGTTCTCCCCGACTTGGAATCAGCCACTCCCTAACTACTTCAAGAATTCCATTATACGTCCATGCATGCTTAACTACGGAGTTCAGATGGGATCCAATGCATTAGTGTCGGTATGATCACATCCACAATGCCGCCGATTGATACAACTCAAAAATTATGAAACATCCTCAACCACTGAACCAAACCCATGCAAAAGTGCATCCATCATACCCTGAAGTAGGATGATAATCAATAATAACTCTACCCTTACCAATGATGGAGATTGGTTCAACGAGTAAACCGACCCTTCAATTGATATTCAACCTAAGCGACACACACTCCTCTTAACTCTATTTTGTTGTCCCATAAGGGACAACCGGCTAAGATCTATTCCATTGAAGTCCAAGACCTTTACTCGATCCAATTATGGCCCGCTATCCTAATAAAAGAAACTTCCAAAACTAAGTGTTACAACTCTCCCCCACTTAAAGTAGATTTCATCCTCGAAATCCGTCTTGGTTAGAATCCATGAAACAAAGCCAACATATTCCATAAGCTCCCTCTAACCAGTTTGAAATCAAGGAATCTTATAGAGAAAACTCGATGAAATACTCATAAACCCACAACTACCAATAAATAACCAAATAACTTGAAAATACTCAACTGCAACAACTTTCTTTCTCTCCCTAACTAGCTGATGATCATCCACTCTTCATACTTATCCCATGTCTCTAACCAGGAACACCACCAAACTGAGTATAACAATACTCAAAATATTCCTATCAAAAATTTCAACCCAAGCTCAGAAACCGCCAAAAAGTTCTTAGATACACACTTGACTTCCTGCCATTTCATCACCATCCCACCGCTCTCACGAGTGTGTCAGTGGTCAACCCAGAAGAAAATCTTAGGCGACATACATATTCCCATGCACTCAATATATAGTTGAACTAAAAATTCATCCAAGGTTCCTACAACTAACCCTAACACTGGCAACTCGACTCACTTGAAACCAATCTCGCAACAACAAATAAGGAGCCACTGATAAAAATGGTAATTTATCCAACAAGTCAAAATCCTACCAAAAACCAACCCATACCCGTCGGCTATTGAGCCATCAAAAGTATTCCCATAGTACTCAAAATTACCAATTATGCCAAAGACCAAAGTAGTTACACCATGTGGATCTCCATGACATAACTACTGACCCAACACATAAGTGAAAGCCATGAGGGCCCACGCCACGTCGTAACACCATCCAACCAATGGAATGAGAAGCTCATGGTTCCACACTGTTCTTGCCATCACTAAATCCCAGCCACGAAGATTCTTGATCAGTGCCTGGTAGGCACGACCATCATCCCACCAACCTAAAGGAATCCAGTCAACATCCCACTTAACACTTACCAAAAACCAGAAAATCCATACAACACTACAATACGCAAACCTTCCACAGTCTCACAACGATTCCTGGTATGACCTAACTCATTCTATAGAATTTTACGAGCCAAGTCGTAGACATATAGACTTCCACACCCATTTACCAACCAAGTGAATGTTATGACTACCCTGTAGTCTTACAACACTTCCATAACTTCCATGGTCCTATCCCATAGTGTTGCTAACCACCTACAAGAATACCTAATCAAAGATCAATAAGAGTTGAGCCCCCAACATGTTGAACCCTATCAGACGTTCAGGTAGTGCTACAAACCCCAAAGCCTTCATCAGACAAGAACAGGCATAGAGGTCCTAACACAACCCTCATACTGAACCTAGACCTAGATCTAAAATGTGTCCCTACCTCTTTTTTACGTCCCCGAATGAGATAATCCAAATTCTTAATCTTTGATTCTCTTATTACAACCAAAAACTAACTATCCACTTGTCCTTAGATACGAACTCCAACTTAATTCACACTTGAAAGTATTTATGATACCCCCAAGCGGTAATCCCCCACTTGGAATCATCCACTCCCTAACTACTTCATATTAATTGAGGAGTTGATGTGTAACATCCTGTTTCGGATCGTTTTGTGATTCAGCGATCGTCGGCCGCAATCCGAGTATGAGAAGGTTTTGAGGCTTTGAAGGAGAAAGGTTTAGCCCTTTTTTAGATAGGGATAAGGTAGGTTGTGTGATGAAAGGTTTCGGGTTGTGCTTTAGAGCCCAAGAGTATCGATGAAGGCGTTGGCTCGATCTTTTTTGAATTTCGGGTTTTTGTTCGTGGAGCTTTGAGGCTGTTATGAGTTGTTAGAAGGGTAGGGCTTCTCGCCACCTTTCTGTGGATATAAGTTTCGTCAGGAACAGAAATTACAACGAGGAAGTTATGATAGTTGAAGTTTTAGCAAGTTTAGTCCTTATTGAGAAATGGGTGGCAATTCAGTACGCGGGGTGTAAGCATGTGTACGCTCGGTGTACTCATGTGCGTAGCAGGAACGCGGAGGCCACCTAGTACGTTGGGCGTACTAGGCTTAGAGTGTAAACCATAAATGACTTGTGTGTCCCTATTTAAGGAAAATTATGGCCTCATTTCCAGCCTCCAACTCCCCTCAAACCCTAAATCCCGTTTCCATAGCTTATGTGGGTATTGTGGCTTACTGAGTGTTTTTATGGAGTTTATTTGTGACGAAGGAGCCTTGAAGGAAGGAGATTTGGTGTCCAATCTTTTCGATATGAGTTATACTCTTGTTGGTGCATCTTCCAGAGTACTAGAGGCCGATGTGCAACAACAACATTTATAGGATCTGTTCTCATCCAAGGTGAGTCTTCTTACTATACTTACCTGAGTGGTAATTTATGTGTGACCAGAGGGTCTTATTCAAGTTATTGACCGGAGGGTCATATTCGTGTCATCAAACCGGAGGGTCCTATTCACGTTATTGACCGGAGGGTCTTATTTGCTTATTTTCTTATACTCATATATGTGTTATTATGCATTCTGTCTTTGTGACCTATGTTGTGATATCATTATGTGTATGTATTGAGATACGACCGAAGGGTCCATCCCGAGCTGTGAGACCGGAGAGTCTTCACTAAGACACATGAACGGAGGGTCCTTATCGAGATATAGCCACGAGAGGATAATTATTTGTGTATGTGGTATTTTGGTGAACTCACTAAGCTTCGTTCTTACCATGTTGACTTAAATGTGCTTTAGGTACTTCTGTAGATTCCAGGAAGGTGGAGGCACGAATATACACATCTGTCGGCTTATGGAGATTTGAGGATTTTGGGATATTCTGATATTGTTTTGATAATAACTTACAATTTATATGATGACTTGAATTTATGAGTAATAATTTGAGAATTAAAAATGAAAATTTTTTCTTGAAAATTGAGGTGTTATAATTTGGTATCAGAGCCTTGGTTTGAGGGATTCGGGCACACCCTCGGGTACGCTTGGAATCAAACTGGGGAGTTGATAATTTTCAAAAAGAATGATTTTTCATCACATGATTTTCCGAAGAGATTAAAGAGTTTTGAAAGCAGATCTGAAGCGGTGTGTACAATCATCCATGAGCCCGAGCGGTGATTTCCCAAAATACCCTTACTTGATTATGTGTGGTTATTATGAGCTCATAGAGCTGCATGGTCGTTTAGGGCTAGGTATCTGCTCAGAATTGCATGCTAGTGTGCCAGCTTAGGTGAGATGCCTTTTATACCTGTTATGTGAGCTGGTAGTTACAAATCTCCAAGGAGCTGAGAGGTAGGATTGCCTGAGTTCGGTAATGCCTTTTGTGTTGTGGATAAAGCAACTGGAATTAGATGCTAGAGTGGTTTTATGTGTTGGTGAAGGCTGCTCGATGCCTGAATGCTACTTGCTTTGTGATTTGGGGAACTCATGATTGATGCGAGTAAGCTAGAATAGCTAACTCACATTATGGGGAGTTCTTCAGTAGCTGATGGCAAAGAAGTGTGAGAACCTAGGAGAGCCTAGAGAGTATTTTCAGTCTGATGAGTGTGTTGTTTAGAGACGAGAATTCGTTGGGGAGCGAGCATGTGAAATGGGATTGATCGATTGGGAAAGTTGAGCAGCTACTTAGAAAATCTGGGACGATCCTTGTGGAAAATATGGGTAAATATGGAAAGGTAGTATGGTCCCGTACTACTGAAAGCAGAGGACCCATACTAGAAACAAGGAGAATTCTAGAGGTTCTAAGAATCCGATTGAGGAGAGATAACATGGTTTGGGTACCATGATTCGTAGCAGAGTGTGTTTCCGTCTTTACCAGTTATCCGACTGTGGTTGTTCAGACGGAGGGCGAATATGGTAAATTGTGGTGCGAGAGGGCCATGTCGGTCGAGATTAAATGGAGTATAACTTGCGAGTAAAAAGTGATCTTAGGTCTCGAGAGATTTGATTGGTGAGGTGCTAGTTGGAGTTGTAGGACTCAAAAAGGAAGTGGAGATGATGCGTGTGAAGGATTACAATCTGAGTTGAGTGATTGGCCGATGGATTGTGATGGAAAATTATATGACGAGGATTAATTTATTCCCGCTTTCCTTTTTGGAAGGAAGGGTGAGTGAGCTTCTGATTTCAGAGATTAGAGGAAGACCCTGTGGGGTACCAAATAGTTGTGGTATTAGCATCAAAGGGATTTTTGTGGTATGAGTTCCTTGAGTTATTTCTTATGATGAGAGGGAGTTATCAGTGGGCACTATGACAGAAGAGGAGAAGGATGTGCCACAAATGATCATGGTAAGGCGTATTCTAGCAACAGTTCTAGGTAACCAGGGGGAGTATCTCGGGACGACGACTTTCGTTGTATATGCCGCAAATCGACTGTGAGAGAAAGGTCTTCTGTTTGCATGCCGATTCTTGCGATGGAGTGTTGGTTGAGGAATCAGAGAATGAAGTGTGCGATAGTCCATTAATTCCTGATAAAGAGTCATTGCTATTTTGGGAATGTTGAAATATTTGTCTGTGCAGCCGAATGAGATTTTGGGTGGCTGGAGGTAGTCACATTGGGAAGTTTCTGAGGTTTCCATCTTAGATTCTGAATACTTGGAGTTTCTTGGTCTTTATCTGGAAGGTCATCGAGTGCTGCATGGTACATTCCAAGAGTCGGGTGTGGTATATCTGGTGAGCCAGTCTATAGTGTCGTCTAGTTGGTATGCCAATTGGCAATGGTTCGAACCCTAAGTGGGGGAGAACTGGGTACTTTGATGTGAGGATCATCACTTCTGTTATGTTGCAGTTCAAAAGATTGTTATATGACACTTGTGTCTAGTGGTAGTCAAGGCAAGATACAGAGCAAGATGATGAATGTTGTGTGTGCTCAGGAAAGAATGAGTGTCTTCACGACAAGTAGCCATTGGTCAGAGATCTCCTTGTGTTCAATGTTTCTTTTGGGTTCGCCAATGTCCGAGTTTCGAGGATGCTGAGTCGTTGAGTTGAAGTTTCGATTGTTGAGAGATTTCCTAGTTCAATTTATAGATTGATATATATATATATATATATATATATATATATATATATATATATATATAGTCCAGGACGGACAGAAGTTGATCAACTTCAGAGTCAGTAAGTACAGTTTCGCATGGGTTTTCATCCGTAGAGGATGGGGTTTTGGATTTCCATCAATGCGTTCTCAGTCATTGATGATTTCTCCGTACTTCAAATTATGAGTTGGAGTACTTCAAAGGTTTCGAGTTGTGTATGTTGAAGATCAATAGTCGTAGCAAGCTATCATGAGATTTTGTGATGGTGTATCGTGGTTCCCGAGCATGATGCCCTGAATTGCTGGATTGTAGGATTATTATAAGACTCAGGTTTGTTTTGATGGTAAGTGGGGCATCGAAAAAAATATATATTTGTTCTAGTTGTGGACATATCAGCTATTTTTCGCCAGACGGGGTTGTCCAAGGGTGTAGACTTTTATTGAGGGAAGATGCTTTGCATGCGATAATCTTCATCAGGAGTAATAATGCTTAATCTAGGTAGATGTGTGCACCTATATAATTTGGGTCGCGGAATATGAGTTCAGTGAATTCGGTATGGAGACAGCTTGATAATGACAATGTCGGATTGTTCGGTAACCTAGCAGTTGCAGGGCTGTATGAGAGAGGGAATGGATCAATCCAAGTGGGAGTAATCACTTAGGACTTACGGGAAAGACCGTGGGGTGAGCCCATCGTGAGTGAGGGGCCGTGGTAAGACTGTGGGGAGCCGTAGCATTCACTAATCAGTGGGAGAGTGTTGTAAGACTTTATGGAGTCGTAGCATTCAATAGTCAGTGAGAGAGTGTTGTAAGACTGCGGGGAGTCATAGCATTCACTAGCCAGTGAGAGAGTGTTGTATGACTGCGGGGAGAAACGACATTCACTAGTCGGCGTGTGATGCAGAGGGGTTCTTAGGCTTGGGTAGCCTTACCATTTGAGACTTTGGGAACCTGGTAGTCAGACCAGGTGCAGGACCAGGGTTTCAGCAATAGTCGGGAACCATTATATCTCGAGTTAGGGAGGGGTGGTCGCAACTCGGAAGGGTTGGAGTGTAATGCATGTGTAGATTCGTGGATCTCGGGTCATGAGGTGAGTATCAGATCGGATATGAGTGGTTTCATTTTTGCTGTTGGATCGGACTCTTATGCTTCAGTTCGACTCTATCAATGTAAAGGATAAGCAGGTTGGGATTTCAGATTTTCAGATGGATTTCATTTTGAGTAGTTACGGTTTCCATCTAACGTTTTAGACCTGGGTGGGCCGGTTCGTTTGGCTTGGGGAGGACCACAACACGCATGGAATTAGTAAGTGGTAGACGACAGAGGTCGGAGGAGAGGCGTGACTTCAGATTGGTTGTAGTATTTGTTTGGGGTAAAGCGAACTTCATGATTACTTGTGCCATATGATGGGTTGAGATAGCTATATTGGAATGAAGGTTGTGGAGTCATTTTGTCGGATGTGCAAGGGTTGCCTTTTTGAGGTTCAACTTTTGGTTCCGGAGTCGATCTTGTATTCAGATTTGGTGTTAAGCGTTGGGAGATAGTTGGGGTTAGGTTGTGAATATCAGCGGATAGTTCCGGACGGGCATGGTCATTTAATTCGGGGTTGGATCTGAATCATCCTAGGTTGGAATTGGAATGGTTCTGTCTAACGGGAGGTTAGACATAGTGTAGAGTTTCGGCTCCATGCGTATCCACATGTTATTCTTTTAGTGTTTGAGGGCAGAGTATTCAGGTTCCTTCTTTAGATGGGTTCTAGTAGCAGTATCGGCGATTGGTCCTTGGTGCAAGGTGACACCTCCGTTCCTTTTGGGTTTCGGTAAGGATCAACTCGTATGTCAGGCATAAGTGATCAGCAGTTAATTATGGTCAGCGACTTGTTCCATTAGTCGAAACAAGATAATCAGGGTTGGAAGTGTTTTATCGGGTCTGTTATTCGATAAGCGATTGACATGGTGATGTTTCTTCATGGGCGGTCTATCGTGGAGAAGGACCATGATATAATCCAGGGTTTGGAGAGACAAACATGGTTTCTACAGCGGTGAAAGGGTTCGTTTTTCATGAGGTTGAGGGTTTCCGTTTGGGTATGGTTGCCTCGGGGAGATCGTTTATGTTCCGAATAATCGGTTGCGCTTCTCGGGTTGTTTGATTTGATCTGAGTATTGACAAGGAGCAATTTCGAGGGCGAAATCAAATCCAAGTGGGGGAGAATTTTAACATCCTGTTTCGGATCGTTTTGCGATTCAAGGCTCTTGGGCCGCAATCCGAGTATGAGAAGATTTTGAGGCTTTGAAGGAGAAAGGTTTAGGCCCTTTTGGATATGGATAAGGTAGTTTGTGTGATGAAAGGGTCTGGGTTGTGCTTTAGAGCCCAAGAGTATCGATGAAGGTGTTGGCTCGATCTTTGATGAATTTTGGGTTTTTGTTCGTGGAGCTTTGAGGCTGTTATGAGTTGTTAGAAGCGTAGGGCTTCTCGCCACCTTTTCATGGATATAAGTTTCATCAGGAACAGAAATTACAACGAGGAAGTTATGATAGTTGAAGTTTTAGCAAGTTTAGTCCTTATTGAGAAATGGGTGGCAATTGAGTACGCGGGGTGTAAGCATGTGTACGCTCAGCATACTCATCTGCGTAGCAGGAATGCGAAGGCCACCTAGTACGCTGGGCGTACTAGGCTCATAGTGTAAACCCTAAATGACTTGTGTTTCCCTATTTAAGGAACATGATGGCCTCATTTCCATCCACCATTTCCAGCCTCCAACTCCCCTCAAACCCTAAATCCCGTTTCCACGGCTTGTGTGAGTATTGTGGCTTATTGAGTCTTCTTATGGAGTTTATTTGTGAAAGAGGAGCCTTGAAGGAAGGAGATTTGGTGTCGAAGCTTTTCGATCTGAGTTATACTCTTGTTGGTGAATCTTCCAGAGTGTTAGAGGCCGATGTGCAACAACAACATTTATAGGATATGTTCATCATCCAAGGTGAGTCTTCTCACTACACTTACCTGCGTGGTAATTTATATGTGACCGGAGGGTCTTATTCGAGTTATTGACCGGTGGGTCATATTCGTGTCATCGACCGGAGGGTCATATTCATGTCATTGATCGGGGGGTCGTAATCGTGTTACTGACCGGAGGGTCTTATTTCCTTATTTTCTTATACTGAGACATGTGTTATTATGCATTCTATCATTGTGGCCTATGTTGTGATATCACTCTGTGTATATATTGAGAAATGACCGGAGGGTTCATACCGAGGCGTGAGACCGGAGGGTCTTCACTGAGACACATGATCGGAGGGTCCTTATTAAGAAATAGCCACGAGAGGCTAATTATTTGTGTATGTGGTATTTAGGGAACTCACTAAGCTTCGTGCTTATCTTGTTGAGTTAAATGTGTTTCAGGTACTTCTGTAGATTCCGGGAAGGCAGAGGCACGATTGTACACATTTGTTGGGTTATGGAGATTTTAGGATTTTGGGATACTCTGATGTTGTTTTGATAATAACTTACAATTTATGTTATGACTTGAATTTATGAGTAATACTTTAAGAATTAAAAATGAAAAATTTGTCTTGAAATTTGAGGTGTTACATGATGGCATCTGTTGCATTAGTCCGAGTATGATCACATCCATAGTACCGCTGACTGATACAACTCAACAATTCTCAAACATCCTCAACCATTGAACAAAACCCATGCAAGAGTGCATCCACCACACCCTGAAGTGATAATCAATAATACATCTACCCTTACCAGTGATAGTGATTAGCTTAATGAGTTAACCGACCCTTCAGTTGATATTTAACCTAAGCGAAAAATACTCATCTTAACTCTATTTCTTTGTCCCAGAAAGGAAAATCGGCTAAGATCTATTTCATCGAAGTCCAATACCTTTACTCGATCCAATTACGACACATTATCCTAATAAAAGAAACATCAAAAAGTAGGTGTTACAACTCTCCCCCACTTAATTTAGATTTTGTTCTCGAAATTCATCTTGGTTAGAATCTTTGAAACAAATCCAACATATTCCATAAGCTCCCACTAACCATTTTCAAATTAAGGCATCTTGTAAAGAAAACTCAATAAACTACTTAGAAACCTAAAACTACCAAAAAAATAACCCAATAACTTGAAAATACTCAACCGCAAAAACTTTCTGTCTCTCCATAAGTGGCTGATGTTCATCCACTCTTCATACTTATCCCATGTCTCTAACAAGGAACACCACCAAACCGAGTATAAAAATACTCAAAATATTTTGATCAAGAATTTTATCCCAAACTCAGAAACTGCCAAAATTTTATTAGATACACACTTGACTTCCTGCCAAGTCATCACCATCCCACCGCTCTCATGAGCATGTCCATGGTCAATCCGAAAGAAAATCTTGGGCGACATACATACTCCCATGTACTCAGGGTACAACTGAACTAACAATTCATCCATGGTTCCTACAAGTAACCCTAACACTGGAAAATTGACTCACTTGAAAACCATCTCGCAACAAGTAATAAGGACCCACTAAGGAACTCAACGAGGAACTGTCGATAAAAAACGGTGACTTTTCCAACAGTTCAAAATCCTACCAAAAACCGAACCATACCCATAGGCTACTGAGCCATCAAAAGTTCCCATACTACTCAAAATACCCAATATGCCCAAGACCAAACGATTTACACCATGCATATCTCAACGATATAACTAACAACCCAACACATAAGTGAGACCCATGAGGGTCCACGATACGTTGTGACACCATCCAACCATTGGAATGAGAATCTCATGGTTCAGCACCATTCTTGCCATCACTCAATCTCATTCATGAAGATTCTCGATCAGCTCTTAGTGGGCCTATAGACATACATCCATCATCCCACCGACCTATAGGAATCCAGTCTAAAAACCATAAAAGCCATACCATACTACAATATGCAACCCTTCCACAATCTCACAACCATTCCTGTTATGATCTAACTCATCATATAGAATTTTACGAGCCATGTCGTAGATATATACACTTCCACAGCCGTCTACCAACCTAGTGAATGCTACGGCTACCTGCAGTCTTACAACACTTTAAAAACTGCCATGGGCCCATCCCATGGTCTTGCCATCCACCTACAAGAATAAATAATCTTAGATCAATAAGAGTCGAACCCCCAGCCTGCTAAACCCTATCAGGTATTCGGGTTCTGCTTTGAACCCCATAGCATTCATCAGACAAGAACATGCAGAGAGGTCCTAACACAACCCTCATCCTGAACCTAGCCTTGGATCCAAAACGCATACCTACCTCTTTTTCATGTCCCAGAATGAGATATTCCAAATCCTTGATCTCTGATTCCCTAATGACAACCAGAAACTAGCTATCCTCTTATCCTTAGATATGAAATCCAAGTTAATTCGCACTTGAAAGTATTTCTGATACCCCAAGCGGTTCTCCCTTATTTGGAATCAGCCACTCTTAACGAATTCAACAATTCCACTATACACAAAGCATGCTTAACTGTGGAGTTCTTACGGTATCCGGTGCATTAGTGTCGGTATAATCACACCCACAGTGTCATCGACTAATAATACAACTCAATAATTCTCAGACATCCTCAACCACTAAACCAAACCCATGCGATAGTGCATCCACCACAACCTGAAGTAGGTTTATAATCAATAATTACTCTACCCTTACCAATCATGGTGATTATCTCAACGAGATAACCAACCCTTTGATATTCAACCTAAGCGAAACACACTTCTCTTAACTCTATTTCGTTGTCCCAGAAGGAACAACCAACTACAATGAGATCTTGACTAGAAGCTTCTGACACAAGGACCATGCATACAACCATAAAAGCATGAATCTAACAACAACTCACCATGCACCCGCTTCTAAACAATCCTATAATCCTCTCCGCCATAAAATATCACAACAATCTCGAATACCAGAAATCAAACGAACTCACACTGTAACTTCCTCCGACCCATTGTGTTAGAACCATTAAAATCAATATGGCTGATGACCCTTCAAGTAGAACACTGACTCCTCCCCCAGACTAGGCTTGCTACCTCATTGGTTGACGTCTTCCATGTCGAAGCCTAAACTTGGTTCATCCAAAAAACCCTCTAAAGACGGCTCTTGGTATACAAAATGGTATATGAAAATTCTTTGAATACTAACCCGCAATTGTAAGAGGAGCAAGCCATGGAGTTTCTCCGGATGTGAATTCAAGATTAGCAAGCTCGTCCGTGGGAGCAACATAGGGAAGGTTGCTTTGAATGGCTCAGTTCCGCATGGATATGAGAGTGGCTTCGACTTGGGCTCTTGTTAGTTCCGGATGCCCAGAGTGTGCCCTGTTTACAAAATCTTCCCACAAAGGATTGTTAACTCCTGGTCATCCTGTACCATTTCCGGGTATCAGACCAATTGTGGCACCGGAGGTTGGAGGGACAATTCCAACCTCGGACTGCTTAGGGTCTGGAATAGAGGTTCCAGAGTGTGTGCTTGATGAAAAAAGTGGGATCAAATTCGACACGTGGGTGAGGGGTGGATTATGTGTAGACTCCCCGTGAGTGTGTGTTTGTGATTTTGAAACATCAAGGAGTACCTCGGATGAGTGGATGGAAGGGGTGTTTGGACGGCCAGAGTCAGCCAGAATGTCATGAGCATCTTCCTATGGAGAGGAAAAGCTGACTTTGGTTCTCTTTTGAGGCTTTGACTTAGTAGGAGAAGTTTTCCTCTTGGCGGACTTCTTCGTCTTCTTTGGTACGGATGATGTTGCCTTGGCCACTTCCAGAATGGGCTCAATGGGGACTTGGGTAGATTGTGTTGGGTTAAACACAGTCGAAGTCTCCAAATGTCTTTGTAAATGAATTGAATCGGAAGGGACGAGGTCCATCATATGTTGAGTTAACCTCCAGGCAGGACCAAAGAAACATTGGTCTGGAATTCTAAATGATTTAACAGTCTTGAAAGGAATGCATACCTCCGGAGTAATCGTAGTAACATGGAGACGTTCGGAAAGTTCCTTGAAGAGTTGTTAAATCGTCAGAGCCCAGAACCTAAGGCTTGAAATCTCATTCTCCTTCCTCTTGATGACAAACTTGCAGAAGTCATGCCATAGCACTTCCGGAAGGTCAACCAAATTGTTGCGTCCGGAATAGATGTTGTAGACCACATATAGCCAGTACTTGCTGAGAGTATCTATACCGCCTTGCTTTCCGGATAGTCCTTGAATGATTAGATGCATCAGCACGGTCCAGAGTCCTGAAACGGCTGATTTCTTGAAGTCCTTTGCCTTGTTGTCCTGATTATACCCAATGTGATTCAAGAACAGTTGGAATTGTTCGCTAGTTGGTTCTTGAACTTTGAAATCTTTGGGGTTTTCTTTTTCACCGATCGCTTTAAGGAATGTGGATTTGTAGATGGGTACTATTCTATCTCTAATGATATTCGTTTCCAACACACCGACTACTTCTTTGATTTTTGTGAAGGCTCTGTGAAGATGATGAGTTGGAAGAGGTGGTTCAGGAACTTTTGTGAGAGGGGTGGAGATGAGGTGGTTTGCAATGAACTCAATCATTAATCTAATAGATTAATCGTAATCCACGGGGTTTAGTGAAAACAGCTGGTTGTATCCCTAAGAAATGGTTCAACCGATGTAGACGATGATGATCCCTTGGAGGGTTTCCTCTTTGCAATCAATTTCTTGGGAGTAAAGGAATTTTGAGAGTTTTTCGGTGAAGAAGATTATGAAGCCATTGTTGCAGAGAGATGAATGCTCAAAGAACACGATGAACACAGAGAGAATTTGTAGTTGGAGGTTTTGAGCGCGTAAAGAGGAAAAAGGGGGTTTTCATAGGTATATATAGGTAAAGCAAACGGGTCGGGTTAAGGATGGTAATGATGAGGGTCCGAATTTCAACCGGGTTGCATTAAATGAATAACCGCTTTTGGGGGTGGAGTTGACATGGGAAGGGAAATGTAGGGTTGTTTTGTAGCTTGAAATAGAAAACCCAAACGACGATTAGATGGTTACTTTTGGAGATGCGTAGTCGTGGAACAAAAATTAAGGAAGATTGGATAAGGATCCTCACAAGGTAATTGTTGTAAGACGTTTCGCCTTAGAAACCTTTGGTATTCTAGATGATCGATTTTGGGCAGTGTAAGATCCTGAGGATAAAGAGTTGGGCTCAGGAACATGGTCTTTTGAAAAAGGTCCGAAATAGAATTAATCCAGAGAGAGTTTAAAGTTCCGGAGTAAAAAAGAGTTATTGATTCCGGAGTCAAAGATTGATTCCAGTTCCAGAGTCAAAAAGGTTTATGATTCCGGAGCAAAAATTCTGAAATGATATTTTTTAAAGAATTTCTGGAAGGGATTTGAAAAACATTCTGGAACAGAGTTAAAAGTTACGAAAGGGCATTTTGATGTTCCAGAGTAAAATTCTGGAGCATGGTTAAAATGTGTTTCTGAGTAAGGAGAACAATACCTTTCCGGAGTAGAATTCCGGGATGACCATATGAAGTGAATTCCAAGAAGAAAATTTTTGTCACTATGATTATGTGGACTTTGAACAAAAAATAATCAGGATGAACTATACAGCTTAAAACTCAAGTGATGGTTAGAAATAAAGACAAGTAAAACGAGCCTATGTATTCCGAGAGAAATTAGTTCCGAGATGAAAAGTTCTTTTTAATATCGGAACTAATTTTCTTTCGAATACGTCCATCAGAGAGAACAAGTCTCTTGAAAGAACTGAGGATCTGGCATCATCATACTCATCTTGTTCAGAAAACCATTGTATTTGGTTTCGTCTAATGCCTTAGTAAAGACATCAGCAATCTCATCGTCAAATGGAAAAAAAATGAGTTCAATGTTACCATTTAAAACATGATCTTTTATGAAATGGTACCTTATATCAATGTGCTTAGTCATGGAGTGCTGAATTGGATTGTGTGAAATCGCAATGGCACTTTGAGAATCACAATAGATAGGAATGCATTGAAAGCAATAACCATAATCCAAAAGTTGAGACTTCATCCATAGAACTTGAGAGGTACCGCTGGCAGCAACAATGTATTCGGCTTCTGCTGTAGAGAGTGCAATGCAATCCTGTTTCTTGGATAACCAACTAACCAAACGACCACCTAAAAATTGAAAACCACCTGATGTGCTTTTTTCTATCGAGTTGAAGACCACCATAGTTTGAATCTGAATATGCTTGAAGTAGGAAGCTCTCATTTGCTGAGTACCAGATTCCGAGACTCTTTGTACCTTTAAGGTATCGAAAAATTTGTTTCATAGCCAAAAGATGAGACATCTTTGGGTTTACTTCTAATCTGGCACACAAGCATGTGGAAAACATGATATCCGGATGACTTGATGTGAGATAGAGCAGGGATCCATACATTCCTCTATACTTCTTTTCATCAACTGCTACACTTGAAGGGGTGGCAAAGATCTTCTGTTCGAAGCCCATTGGTACTTTGGCTGAGGCATAGGTGTCCATTGAGTAGGAGTTTTGAAATGTACTTCTCTTAGTGAATGAAAATTCCTCTGTTAGTCTGTTTGACTTGGAGACCAAGAAAGAAACTTAACTCCCGATTCATGCTCATTTGGAATCGATTGATCATTAGTTTAGCAAAGTCAACAATAATTTTGAATCCGTAGATCCAAAAATGATGGCATCCACATAGATTTGAACCAGCATGAGATGCTTTCCATTCGATCTTTGGAATAGAGTGGGATCTAGAACACCTCTTTGGAAACCAAAGCGCTTGAGAAAATCAGTGAAGGTCTCGTACCATGCGTGAGGAGCTTGCTTGAGGCCATAGACTGGCTTCCGGAGTTTTAACAGTAGTTCGGAAAAGAGAGGTTAACAAACCGGGGGGCTGTTGAAGATATACTTCAGAGTCAAGTTTAATGTTAAGAAAAGTACTCTTAAAATCCATTTGGTAAACTTTGCAGCCTTTGTGAGCAGCATAAGCTAGAAAGATTCTGATGGCTTCAAGACGAGCAACAGGAACAAAGTTCTCATCGTAGTCGAGCCCTTCAATCTGTGTAAATACTTTTGCCACCAATCTAGATTTATTTCAAATACTAATTCCTGCGTTATCTAGCTTGTTGCAAAATACGCATCTCGCACCAACAATGGGATGATTCTGAGGAGGAGGCACGAGAGTCCAAACTTCATTTCTATCAAACTCTGCCAGTTCTTCTTGCATGGCTGTAATCCAGTCAGCATGCTCTAATTCTTCCTTGATGGATTTGGTTTCAACCATGGAGATAAATGCCAAAAAATGACATTCGTTTTAAATATTTTTAGCAGAACGATTTTGTGCACCAGAATTAGGGTTTACGATAACTTGGTTTGGAGGATGATCCTTGGTCCAGACATGTAACCTTGGAAGTTCTTGAGCGGCAGACAATCCAACTACTACAGTAGAATTGAGTTGCTCCCCATGAATGGTTTGAACGTGAGGGTGATGCTCCCCCCTGAACTTCTGTACCATAGAGGTTTACATCATCATCAGAAGGGAACTCAAAGAAATTTTCATTTACATCAATGTTAACAGGATTGGAGTCGTCGAAATTAGCAGTTGCATCTTAGAAACCATCCACATTTGATTCAAGAGAGGGTTGACCAATCTCCCTTTCAACCTGAGAAGGTTGAAATAGTTTGGAATCAAATGGAGAGAGGGAGGGAAGAGGACTGGAAACAGGTTGAGAAACAGGGGCTTCCGAAGTTGAAATTTGCCTTGGTCGAGATTCCGAATCAATGGTGGTTTCGGAAGGTCCAAAGAGAGTTTCAAAGTCGACTTCAAGGATGGTTGACTGGTTCGGACATCCTAGAACTGAAGCATCGGACTCCATAATGTGATTTCTAACATGAGTTGGGCCAGAATTACGAACGAATTTATCATCGAATGTAACATGAAAGCTTTCTTCCAACACACGAGTTCTTCGATTAAGAACTCTGTAAGCCTTTGATTTTCAAGAGTACCAAAGGAAAATGGCTTCATCAGCTTTAGGTTGGAACTTGGTAAGCTACTCACGGTTGTTCTTTATGAAGCATCTGCATCCAAAAACATGAAGAAACAAGATTGTTCGCTTTTCACCATTCATTGCTTCGTACGATGTCATATTCAGGCATCAATTGATGATACTTCGATTTTGAGTGAAGCACGTAGTTGATACGGCTTCAGCCCATAGATAGAGTGGTAAATTTGCGAAGTTAAGCATGGAACGAGCAACTTCAACAAGAGTTCTTTTACGTCTTTCAACTACACCATTCTGTTGTGGAGTGTACGGTGCTGAGAAGTTGTGGTCAATTCCTTTCTCGGTGAGGAATTTCTCAATGGTTCCATTGGTGAACTCCGAACCATTATCACTTCGGATACGCATCATGGGATGTTTGATGAGGACTTCAATTCCTTTGATGAAGTTGATGAGTTCAGAGGTTGTTTCGGACTTTAATCTGAGGAAGAAAACTCAAGTGAACCTTGTAATGTCGTCAACAATCACAAGAATGTATTTCTTGTGATGAAGACGTTCTACAATGGATGGTCCACAGAGACCAATGTGCAAGAGTTCCAATGGGTCCAAGATTGAGTTTTCGAAGATAACAGGATGAACCTTCTTCGATTGCTTTCCATACTCACAAGCAGCACATAAATGATCATTTTCAAATTTGAGAAGAGGTAAACCTCTCACCATTTCAATGGAAACGAGATCATTCATGTATCGAAAGTTCAATGAAAGAGCCTTCGGTGCCATAACCAACTGGCATCAGGAATGGTTTTGGAGAGAAGGCAGAGTTGTGGTTTGCCAATAATTATGCTGATGTCGAGTGGGTTCATGTTCTTGTGCTTTTTGCAAAATACCACACGTCGATTTGAATCAGTGAGCTGAGCAACACTTATCAAATTATGTTTCAGATCAGCTACATAAGCCACATTTGAGATAGAGAAATTTCCATTGGTGAGAATTCCATAACCACGAATTTGAGAGTTGGAGTTGTTTCCATATGTCACGTAACCAGCATTCGGAGAAAGCTCGAGATACCACAGAAAGTTTTTCTGCCCCTTCATGTGCATGGAGCAAGCACTATCAATATACCATATTGTTTCTTGCTCCAAAGCACAAAGTGCCTACATAATTAGTGAGTGATGGAATTTTTAGGCTCCGAGTTAGATCTAGGGACATAGGCATGGGCTTTTGACTTAGATAGTGAATTAGGAACAACTTTGTGTTTCTTGGGAGTACTCTTTGAGTTCTTCGGAAACAGACAGAAGGTTAATGTCTTTTCATCTATCCAGTAGTCATATTCAATGACTTGGGGTTTGCAAACAGTTTTCTTCAGACCATTGACTTCCGGAGCGTTGGAAGCAGATGTAACCTCCGGAACAGTTGTTTCATTAATGTGAGATTTGTCTTTCCATACAAGATTCTTTTATGAAGATTTTGAAAAAAAATATTCTCAACAATTTTTGATTTGCTTGATTACACATTTGTTTTCGAAAGATTGGGTTTAAAAACTATGCCATCAGATTTAGCAATGAAAACTGATGAAACAGTCTGAGGAGAGGTGTTTTGGACAGTCATGGTATTCACACAAGATTTAGGGTGAGTGGTACTGACTAATTTCTTGGGTTCTACAGGGCTAAGAGAATAAGAAGGTCTCTTGAGGATCTTAGTGGGTGTGAAGGAGTTTTGACCATGGGTTGATGAACGAGGATTCCGAGATACACTCTTTTTGGAGTTCTAAAGGAACCTGGAATTTTGTCTAGTCTTAACTTCCTTTTTATGAGCATTTCGAGCCTCCACTTTGGAATGTACTATAACCTTCCTATTTAACATTGGTTTTCTCTTGGAGTGAGATGAGGATTTTGAAGTTTGCCCTGCATACGGATTACTAAACTTGGGATCAATGGGAACCAAACTTGTTTTTGAAGTTACTAAAGAGTCCGATTCACAAGAATCAGAGGAGACACAGCTTGAAATTTCAACTTTATCATCAAAGGATGCCTATATAAATTCAAAGGCAACAGTTTCAGTTGTCACCAGAATGATTTCTTCAACAATACAGTTGTTAGGAGGATTACTCTAAGGGACATAATCTATGCAATTTGAAACACTATGATGAAATTCCATAGTCCGATTCAGGTCCAAGTTTATTAGAGTCAAAAGAGGCGTGGAATCGGGACATTTGACAACAATTGGTTGAAACTCAGGAATTAAGGACGCAAAGTGGTATGCGATCTCATGAATAGGTGACAAGGGAGAAACAGGAGTGTCCGAATGTTTGATGTTCGGAACCTCTCCCATGAATATCAAATTTTGCAATTCTTTCAAGGGACGAGCAATTGGTTTCGGATACTCGCTTCCGAAACTAGGCGCTTTAGACCATGGATTACGAAAATTATGAGTCATGCGAAGATTCGATTCAAGTATGTCAATTCAATTATGCAAAGCATCTATCTTAGCATTGAGATGTTTGATATCAGTAATTAAGATATTTCTTTCAGAATAGGTAATTTCACATTCGTCTTTCAAAATGACACATTCATCTTTAGACATTACAAGCTCATGCTCTAAAGACTCGATTTTCAATTTTTTATCCTCAAAACGTAACCTAAGACGATTTAGTTCACACTCCTTCTTCTCATTGGCTTCTATGGCAGACTCATAGACTTTATAAATGGTGCTCATATCTATTTGGATCTAGGTCAGATAAGGTTCACAAAGAGATAGATCAAAGTTATTAGCAGTAATCAAAGATTTTACCTGTTGAACGATGCTACGGTCGGGTGGATTATTGGTGGCCATATAGCAGTAGTGTGGTTCACCAACATCATCTTCATCTTCAGAACCGGAGGACCAATAGCCTTCATCACATTCAACAGTTTATCTTGCCATGAAACACATGTTTCTTCCAGTTACCACGTCATCATCATCTCCGGATGACCAATATCCTTCAACATCCCTTGATACAATTGTTACGAAAGCTTTTTCACTTTCCGCCATTTCTTGAGCTCTTCGGGCCTAGTATGCAGAGTCCATGATCTATGGTTTTTGTGGAGCTTCAGCCAAGAAATCTTTTGCAAAGTGGTTTGCATGTCCACACTTGTGACACGCAATTTTTGGTTTATCGGATTTTGGATTATGTTGTGGTTCCGAGGTAAGGTTTGGTTTTGAGATGTTCGGTTTGTATGAGGGAGGATTTTCCGGAGTTGGTTGTGGTTTCAGAGCATAGTATGTTTAAGGATTGTTTTGGTGAGGAGGATGGAACCGATTTTGGTATGGTTTGTAAGAGGTATTGAAAGGATGTTTGTATTTCATGGAGAGGAGAGCAAACTCCTATTGGAAACGTAGTTTAGAGTCCATGGCTTCGGAATCATCAACTGGATAGTTTGGTATGGGTAAGACAGGTAAGGAGGATTGAACTTATGGAATAACTGGTTTGAAAAGGTCCGAGTGGATGTGTTTGGAAGGGTTGGTTCAAAGGAACTAACAAGAGCAAGAGGGCTTCTGGAGAGTTCCCTTATGGTTTGAGCAACATTAGACTCGTGTCCTTGAAGTTCATCGAAGAGTTGATAGAATTATAGCTTTTTCAAAGAACCATTACTTTGGAGACAAGATTTCACATTTCCCCATCCTTTACCGAGACTATTTATGAATTTGAGATTATACTCCAAGGGAGTTCGGACAATCCCATGAGCAGTCATGTTGTTGACCACGATTCGGTAACGGTTAGAGGCTAAGGCTACTGATTCACCAGGAGTGGTAGTGAAGGTGTCAAAATCATTGACAACTGAGGTGAGACGCTTGTCTTTCATATTTTCCGAACCTTCAATCCGATCTTGAAGAGTGTCCCAAATATCTTTTGTTGATTTGCACAATTTAATGTGCTCAAAGAGTGAAGGAGGAACTCCAAACACCATTTCTGAGAAAGCAACTTGATTAGCATGCAACTTCTCAATATCATATGCAGTTAGAGGAGCTGGACAAGTTTCATCTTCATGCATAAACTGAGTAGCAGCATCCCTCACAACCGTTCTTACAGGAACATGAGGACCTTCTTTGATGGATCTCCAATCGCTTCACCTTTCTCTTTAGCTAGTAAAAATCTTTCCATTCTAACTTTCCAGTGATCATATTCTTCCACACCTAGCAATTGGGCACATGTAGGGCCACCCACGCTATTTGCGATTTGCATTGAAATCATTTGTTGAGGATTAGAAGCAGCCATTGAAGTTAAGATATCTTCAAGAAAAAGTGGTATATAGAAGAACTTTTATCCTTAGCACAGAAATGGTTGATGTACCAAGGTAATTTCAAACCAACTATAATATGATCTTATGGATTCAAAGGACAACCACTCAAGCTCTGATACCAATTGTGAGAACAAGATAGATCTGATGTGCAGGGACAAGGTTTGAGAATTCAAACCTTGAGTGAATGCTTAAGATCAATGTATGCTTGCTAATAAATGTTTTAGTCAAGTCTGGATAGACTAGTCAAGTCTGAGTTAATGCATTCAACAAATAATCAAGCCATAAATGAAGAATGAGAATAAAGATCAAAGTAAAGTTAATAAATAAGGAACAAGAAGAATGTTTGAAAGGGAATTGAAGTAACTTAGTAAAATGCCAAAATTAGTGAAAGATCTGTCATCTAACTTTACATTGAAAGCTCTTATAAATATGAGTGTGTGAAACATGGTACAAGCTAGTAAACATACATAGGACCGGATAAAAGGAATGATTCTTACATTCTGATTCTCCAAGTTGACAAACATACTAAGTCCTGTGAAATGTCTAATCATGCAAAGAGATAAACATAATTAATACACAACAAGACAAAAGTAGTGACTCCAGATCAGCACACATTCCAGACATAGTCTTCATTCCGGAATGCCTTCACTTCTGAACTTCTCATCTTCTATTCTCCAGGTCCGAACAGATTCCGGACTACTCTTCACTTCGGAACACTGGTTGACTTCGGAATTGGTGATGGACTTATGATTGCTAGAGGTTCACTTTTAGGTTCCAACATATATATATATATATATATATATATATATATATATATATATATATATATAGGGTTAAGTTCAAATGAGAACACTATTTAATGTGAGAACGTGAGAACACTACTTTATGTTACTATTCTACTATGAATTTTGTATATACAACGATATGGCATTATTCATCAACAAATATATGAACAATCACACATTAATATTCACATTACAATTTTGTACGTACAACTTTATGACATTATTCATCACCGAATATATGAACAATCACATATTTAACATTCACGTTAGAATTTACTAAATTACTATATATATATATATATATATATATATATATATATATATATATATATATATATATATATCTATATATATATATATATATATATATATATATATATATATAGATATATTATAGTAGAATAGCAATATAAAATTGAATATATTCATATTTTAATTACTACAATGCTATACATATTAAATTCACAGTAGAATAGTAACATAAAGTAGTGTTCTCACGTTCTCACATTAAATAGTGTTCTCATTTGAACTTAACCCTATATATATATATATATATATATATATATATATATATATATATATATATATATATATATATATGTATGTATGTATGTATATGCAATACAATACCCTAATCAAGGGGGCTTTTACCACATCTAACATGGTATCAAGTTAGGGTTCCAAAACCCTCTAATGCTTAAGTACAACTACAACTACTGATGTTCAAAGATTTTCTTTTTCCCACGTCGTACACTTCAATCGACCTCTCCTCTTTGGACGATTTCTTTTGGTGACTACATCACTTTGATTACAGCCACTGATTTTATGTTGTCTGATCCATTCTGTTTGCATGTGTTCACTACCCTCATTGCATATCTCATTTATCGTGGTCATTCTCCTCGTCGACACTCATGCTACCTGCTGCCTCTGCATCTCGTTTGTTCATCAAATCTATTTCAACTTCATCCGTTACCACCATTCCATCTAAACTCACACTAGTTTGTTCTGTCACAAATTTTTATAACCAATTCAACTTTAAGTTAAATGTTGATGGTTCTCGATACAAACTGTGGCGTCAAACTTTTTCCAATATGTGTCGATGTACGATGAGCTATGAACATATCTCACGAAAATCCATACCCACCAGTGATGATGATGAGGAATGGTACTCCGTTGCTACCCGCATAAAATCTTGGTTTTATAGCACCTGTGATCCTAGTCTTCTTCAAATCATCTATAGTGATGATTTCACTGCTAAGAACCTTTGGGAAAATCTTGAAGAATTTTTTTTGCAACAATAAAATGTCTAGAATGCTACAGCTTCAAGATCAGTTTCACAATAGAAGAAAGGCTCCAATTCGATCTCAAAATTCTGTCACACACTCAAAAACCTTGCTGATGATCTCAAAGATGTGGACTCCCCGATCACAGAAATTGAATTGGCAATGCAAATTCTCTGCCAATTGCCACATTTGTATCATAGTATTATTGATGAATTTACCAACACCAAACCCTTCCCGACATTCTTGGAAGTCAAAAACATGCTTCTCTTGCATGAGTCTCGTGAAGCTACCTCAGATTCCATTCTTGACCCTACGCCACTAGTAAATTAAAAAATAGGCGGTCCAAAAATCGCAATGCATCCAAGAACACCAAAAAAAACTCCTGCTCATGGGCAAGTCGACTCAAAAAACACATTCGTAGGGATTTTGGGTAATGCTCCAGCTCTGTCAAGTGCTTTCGGTTTTCTGATTGCACTTGTTGCCTTTGTGCCTTCTCAACAACCTATGTATGTTGCTCCTTCGCAGTACCTACCTGTGCATTCTTACCTTCCTTCACTCCAACAGATCTCGCCTCAACAGTCACCGCATCAGCACCCTCAGGCATCCTTCAGTCCACAACTTCTTCCTCAGCAGTCGGTGCCCTTGCAGATGACCTCGTATCAGTTCCATGTAGGGAAGAGATTTGGAACCGAACCGGTTTGGAACCGAAACCCACATTACGATATCATAAGAACCGGGAACCAGACTACTGGTTCCGGTTCCAGTCCCGGTTTTTTGGTTATTTTTCCAAACATGAACTGGTTATAAATAAGGTGAAACTAATGATGATGCAATTCGTAATACATACATGTAGTTTAGTTGCCTTCTAAAAAATAGAAGACAATTAAACTTTCATATTAAAAAAAAATAAAAAAAACATTTCATTGATATGTCGTCTTTTCGGACTTGCATCATATTCAATATTTTACCAAACTATGACTTTTTACATTCTAAAATGAAGTACAAACATTAAATTACATGTTGGAAAAAAATCAAGTAATTCCGACTTCATATGAATGAGTTATAGTATTTTAAAAACCGTGATAAAAAAACATGTTGAAACAAAAAAGGGTAGCATTTATATGATGTCCTCCAGGGCTTCTATATGATTCAGTATTTAATCAACATATGAAATTTTTTTCCAGTCTAAAATGAAGTAAAAACACTAAATTACATGATGGAAAAAAAATCAAATAATTCTGACTTCATATGAGTGAGTTACAATATTTTAAAATCGGGACAGAATAAAAAAAACGTGTTGAAACAGAAAAAATGCAGCATTGATATGTTGTCTTCCGAGGTTTGTATATGATTCAATATTTAACCAAGATATGATTTGTTACATTTTAAAATGAAGTACAGAAACTAAATTACATGTTGGAGCAAAATTCACGTAATTCCGACTTCATATTATTGGGTTACGGTATTTTAAAAACTGGGACAAAATAAAAAAAAATATGTTGAAACATAAAAATAAAAAAATAAATAATGAAAAACACAGCATTGATATATTGTCTTCCAGGATTTTTATATAATTAAATATTTAACCAAAATATGTTTTTTATAGACTAAAATGAATTAAAAAAAATTAAATTACATTCTAGAAAAAAAAAGTAATTCTAACTTCATCTAAGTGAGTTACAAAATTTTAAAAATCGGTTCCAGTTTTTTGCAGAACCGAACCGGTTTTAAAACCGGGGCGGGTTTTGCTATAAGTAGAGAACTGCTAACTGAATCGTTTTATTAAATCCAGTTCCGGTTCGTTTCCGGTCTAGTTCCGAGCCGGTTTCGGTTCCAGTAGTTATAATGCTCATCCTTATATCCATGCTAGTCAACAACATCCCTCGCAGCAACTTCAGGGTTCGGCCTACCCTTCGGTCTTCACTCAGCAGGATCCATCTTTGGTCTCATCCTTCGGTGGGCATGATAAATCCACGAATCAACCATTCACGGATTTGGGATATGTTTTTCAAGCTATGTCGATTCAGCCGCCTCCTGAAAACAATTATTACATGGATTCTGGAGCCAGCTCACATATTTCCTTCAACTCAGGTAACATGTTTTCTCTAGCTCCATGTACTTCTAAATCTATAATGGTTGGTAATGGTGTTGTACTTACAGTTTCTCATATTGGTCACACTTATTTATCGCACTCATACAACCGTCTTACTTTGAATAATGTACTTGTGTCAAATAGAACGGTCAAAAATCTTTTATTGATTCATAAATTCCTGTTAACAATTATGTTTATATTACATTTAACCATTTCGTTTTACTATGAAGGACTATAAAATTGGGGCATTCATTTAGCGATGTGATAGTGTAACACCCAAAGTCAGAAAGGCCAAGAAAGGAAAGGAAACCCTAAGTTTAAGGGACGACTCGGCGAGTCCAAGGAGGAACTCGGCGAGTCCGAGCGGGATCCGAATCGAGGAGTAAGTGACCGACTCGGCGAGTCAGCCAAGGAGACTCGGCGAGTCTGGTCAGTACGAGGAAAACCCTAAATTCGGGGCTTGGAGCCTATTTAAGCACCTCATTCTCTTCCCTAGGGTTCCTTTGATGCCTCATTAACCCAGAATGCCAAACCCTAGCCACCATATCCATTGATTGAGCCAATTGTTGCCTTGAAGAGTGCATTAAAGCTTGGAGAAGGAAGAAGGATCTTGAAGGTGCAAGGAGGGGGCTATAGATCTGGGATTGGGAAGATACTTCTGAGCATTTGAAGGTATTAAGTCATTTCCCTTCCTTTAGATCTATTTTGGTTGTGAGTTTTGGGGCTTTTAGCCATGAGTAGTGATCCATTTGGGTTAGAAGTCGGATCTGGAGTTGCTACTTCAGATCTAAGCGTATTATGGTCTTGAGAAGCATAAAGTATCTGCCCTTGAGTTGATTATGGAGCCTCTTTGCCTTAAAACCTAGTTTATGGTGTATTTTTCCTAGATCTCCTTCACTACACATAAAGTTTGCAACTTTACGTGAGGAGTAGGCTTGGGAAGGGTAGATCTACAGTTTGGAGGCCATGCATGACTCAAAAGTCCTCTGCATATATGTAGATCTGAATGGAACCAGTGAGTCCTTTGAGTGGACTCGGAGAGTAGCATGAAGACGACGAGGAACACGACGACTGGGATGAACAACTCGTCGAGTCGGATGAAGTTGGGCAGGAACTCGGCGAGTTTGAAGAACAACTCAGCGAGTTGGTTGAAGATTGCCTTGGACTCGGCGAGTCTGTTCTTGGACTCGGTGAGTCAGGTCGCGAAACCCCAAACCCTTTGAGTTGAGACTCGAATCAGTGATTCGAGTGGAGACTCAGTGAGTTGGACAGGTCAGGACTCGGAAATCGGTAGACTTGGCGAGTCATGGACTGACTCGGCGAGTCGAGTCGCGATTGGAAGGACTCTGGGCTTATGAACTCGGCGTGTCAATAGGTAGACTCGACGAATAGGGTTGACCTGGAAAGTTGACCATGACTAGGACTTTGACTTTGACCAGAGTTGACTTGGTTGACTGTCGGGGGTCAGTTAGACTAAGTGTTGCATTGATATTGGTAGCTCGGGTAGCTAGTGGAGCAGGAGTTCAGAGAGTTGCCGGGCAGCAGCTAGTGGGATCATCATCGATTTCAGCCAGTGCAGGTGAGTTTCCCTTTGTGTGAATGGGTCTACGGCCACAATGTCGGCCCATGTAGTTATGAGTAGAAGACCCGGGGGTTAGCCCTAGGAGAAGTATGCTAGTATGATATTCAGGACGAGGTCCAATGATAGCGGGCGGGTGCCCAAGGAATGGTTTATGTGATTTTTTATACTTGTTGTCTGTGTGATACTTGTATGTACCTGGTAGGGAGGTGAGGGTGGGCGAGGTCCCGTACCTCACCAAGAACAGAATGTGGATTGTGTTCCACATCTCATTAGTAGCAGATCAGGGGCGAGGCCCAAGTTAGGGAAAGAGTGAGTGTGGGCTAGGCCCGTATATCACTATCAGTAGGATCATGGACGGGGTTTCATGACTCATCAGTAGCAGGATAAGGGCGAGGCCCAGGATAGGCGAGGCCTTCGGATAGGATCTGTTAGTATGTGTTTAGCTTATGTGTCGTGATATGTGTGTGTGCTATTATATGTTAACGGGCAAGGCCCTCTGACAGGTGAGGCCTAAGTGAAACAGATCTGTATTCGAGCAGGGCTCAAAGCCAGGCGGGGCCTGGAGCGGCGGGGCCGTTGAAGCGGGCGAGGCCCGAGGTAGGGGCGAGGCCTACGTTAGCGGGCGTGGCCCAGTATGTGCAGTATATGGTTATGCATGGTATGTGGTAGGGTGGGGAACTCACTAAGCTTAATGCTTATGGTTTTCAGTTTTGGTTTCAGGTACTTCCGGTAGCGGAGGGAAGAGCTCGGGGTGATCGCATGGCACACACCATAGATTTGACAGCCTAGGAATGTTTTACTCTGATAATGAACATGTGTTTTGGAAATTAAAACTCTGATTATGTTTTGGATTGATGATTTTACTTTAAGTAATGTTTATTAAAAAGAAATTTTTAGTCTTGAATTTTGGGACGTTACAAGTTGGTATCAGAGCCTTGGTTTGAGGGATTCGGACATGCTCTTGGGTGTGTCTGAACTCAAACTGAGGAATTGGTATAGATGTTTTTAAAATGAAAAGACAGTGTTGTAAAAAGAGAGTTTTGAGAAAGAAAATAGTTTTAGAAAGGAAAAAAGAATTCAGAATGAAAAGATCTTTAAAAAGGGAAAAATGGTGTGGTGCATGCAATCAGCCGAGCTCAAGTAAGTACCCCAAAATACCCATACAAGTTTATGATGTGATTATCAGTTAGTAGAACAGCATGCTAGATTAGGTCTAAGGATCTAGGGAGGATGCCTTATGTGCCTGTTATATATGATTTGAGTTGCATGATAGTGTTGATTAGGAAGTAGTGGGATAGCCTGTTTAGGTTATGCCTGTGTTTATGAGTTTGTGTTGCATGCTAGTGCAGATTCTTGCTATGAGATCATGATTGCTTGTGTATGTTATGGTTAGATTTTCCCTTGTCTGAATGTTGTTTTCTTTTTGCATTGTGAGATTCCGAGTGATGGGAGTTAGCCATTAGGTGGATACGTCATGCCACATGTGATCAGGGTTGGATAATCTCAGAGTGCTGGATTTGGCCCTATTTCGCAGCTCTTGTTTGAGTCCAACCGTTGTAGGGACGAGGCTTTTACTCGAAGGATTATCTGAGCCTCGTCACATGTGATGGTATTCAGGTGATGGCTAATTGGCATTACAAGGAGGCCTTCAGCAGCTGAGGACTGGTTTGAGTTGAGTCAGAGGTTTCCCTAGGGTAAGCCTAGGATGAGATAGTGTTGGGAGCAGTAGTAGTGGATAAGGGACCTGGTGGAATCGAAGCAATTCCTGAGGAAAGTACGGATAGATGTGGAAGGTAGTATGGGCCCGTACTACTGAAAGCAGAGGATCCGTACTCGATTCGGGAAAGGCCGAGACAAGACCGGGAACCTAGTAGGGTGTGTGTTTGGTCTCGCCGCAGTGATGAGTATTCTGATAGTGGATGTATTATATTTTCAGCATGGTGACATTGTGTGAGAGACCAGCGGGCGGATCAAGCACCAGAGAGGGATCAGGCTCGGGTTCAGGAGCCGAGCAACTCGAAGAGCGAATGAGGGAGTTGATATCAGCCGAGGTTACACGCAGTATTCTAGACCAGACTCCTGTGATCTTTGGCACGGTCAAGGAGGGTATATTGGAGATCTTGGATGAGAGGCTGGGAGCCTTCCGTACCAAGATGATGGCTTTGATGGGAGCGCGTACCTTGACATTTCGAGAGTTCAGGGCTTGCGGGGCACCAGATTATCATGGGGCTAGGGACCCCATCGCTAGCAGTAGATGGTTGGCTGATGTTGCTAACGCATTCCATACGAGCCGGTGTCCTGAGGGGGAAAAGGTCAGACTCGCTTCCTGTCTTCTGAAGGACAGAGCGAGGGATTGGTGGGAGGATATTGGTCATGCTTTGGGGGATGATGCTGCGTTGGACGCAATGAATTGGAGCGATTTCTCGGCCAGGTTCAGGCCGGAGTTTTCGCCGATTATTGAGGTGCAGCAGTTGGCACGGGAGTTTCAGTATTTGACGCAGACCACTGAGACTGTGGCGGAGATCACCGCCAAGTTCAGGGAGAGGGCTCTTCTTGTACCGCAGTATGTCGCGGATGTGGAGATGAAGAAGGCCCGATACCATGAGATGTTGAGGGATGACATCAAGGAGTTCGTGAACAGATCCAGCTGTAAGATGCTGGTATGATCTCTCGGGCTAGAGAGAGGGAAATTGATTTAGAGCAGATCCGGAAGAGGAAGTCGGATGAGGTTTAGGTAGCTGTAGGTTCGGGCAAAAGGCCCAAGGGATCGGATTCGAGATCGAGGGATTATCAGGACCGCAACCGGTGCGGGAAGTGTGGCAGGGCGCAGGGGGCGCGTCTAGGAGTGGTAGCGGTGGTGAGTCTGGCTGCTTCAAGTGCGGTCGGACTGGTCATTTCAGCAGAGATTGTACTGTTACCACCACACAGGGATCAGACTTGTTATGTTTTCACTGCAATCAGTGGGGCCACAAGAAGGCCCAGTGCCCCAGTTTGTTTTCAACAGGACGGGTGATGGCACCTGCCCCTGCAACTCTGAGGATCACAGACGGCCGTCAGGGCCGTGCAGAGGCACCTGCGGTAGGAGGCAGGGCTTTTCAGTTGACTACCTTGGAGACGCGATCAGCATCGGACGTTGCAGGTATGCGATTTCCGTTTTCAATTCTTTTATTTGTGCATGATTATGTTGTTATGGTTCTGCCTTATCATCAGTATGAGTATTTTATTTTGCGCGACTTAATTGTGATTATGTATATGCCATCTGCATACCTTGGATATTCGAATGATAGTTAGGGGTGTGCCATATTGGAGAAGGTTACATAGGATGCAGTAACTGTAGCATGCTTGGGAGGGACTTGGTATGTCTCGCTAGAGTGGAATTGTATAGGGTTAGAGATGGATTGGTTAGATCCCTAGCTATGGCAAGCTTGGGTTCCTCAATAGGTTGATATTGGAATGGTGGCAAGGATTGGGAGTTTTATCCGAGCTTTGAACAGCAAGGGTTAAGCAGGATCGAAGTGGGGGAGAATCCTCCGAGTGTGCTAGGGGTAAGAGCATGCAGGTCCAGGTTGTGTGCACGGTCTCTGAGAGGGAAAGGAGGTAGTACATCGTTTGATGGATTGAGGATTTCAGGGTTGGGAGTTTGAGAAACTCCCCATCAGCTAGTGCGTGTGATGTTGATGGTTAGTGCATGGTCAGGAATTCAGATTGGTGGATCGCCTGTAGGACTCGAGGGAGTCGAAATGAGGATCTTGGGAGCTAATGGCACATGGGTGCCTTCGTATTAGCAGTCGGTGGTGGAAAGTGTTGTAAGACTACGGGGCAGCTGTAGCATTCACTAGCAGTCGGTGGTAGAATGTGTTGTAAGACTACAAGGCAGCCGTAGCATTCACTAGCAGTCAGCGATGGATGGTGGTGTGAGAGTTCGGGTAAGCCGTAGCATTCCTTAGTAGCCTCGTTAGCGGAGTTGGGGCGAGGCCCTTATCTCCTAGTGATCAGTCAGGGATCAGGAATGGGTAGTGGATGAGAATGATAGGGAGTTGCCTGTATAGCCCTAGAGAGGTAAGACCTTGGGAGAGGCCGCTCCAGGATATAGTTGGGTAAGACCCGTGGGCGAGGCCCGTATGAGATTAGCAGTGTAGGTGAGACCTTAGAGCAGGGTCATTCAGTAGTATGGTTGGGTGAGACCCGTGGGCGAGGCCCGAGCGAGAGTGGTTAGACTAGTGGGACTAGAAGGATAGAGGCGGGTAGGACCCGTGGGCGAGGCCCGTGAATTTTAGCAGCGCAGGTGGGACCTGGTAGGGACCTTAGTGTCAAGTTAGGGGATCGGGGATCCCAGGTTTGTAGTGCTTGAATGGCAAAATAGATTGAGCAGTTATAGGTGGTCGAAGTTTCGTCGGAAGTCGCTGGGAGCGACTAGTAGTGGTATTGGGACTAGCTACCGGTGGGAGCCGGTAATCCAGACATTGATAAGTTGGTAGAGACCAGGGTGGTATCAGTTCATCCGGAAGGCAGATAAGGAATAGCATAATTTTCAGTCAGTAGTAGTGCGGGTAAGCAGTGTATGGTGGAATTCAGTTACTTGAATCGAGGGGTGCTCGGCACCAAGTTTTGACAGAGAGGAGTGCCAGTGGTTACTGGCGGTGATGACCCGTACTGGAAATAGCGGGGGTGATGGAGTTGGTGAAGGATAGAACCTTCACAGTGACAGAGGAAATAGTTGGTTATGGAGCTTTTCCTTGGGAAGGCAAGGAATTTGCGCAAGGAAAGAAGGGGTGAACCCCTATAGGTTCAGTGCAGTACTCGGTGAGTACCAGAAGGATTGTCGGTTTAGTAAGTTGTTTTTCCAGGATGTTCAGGGTCAGGGTTGACCCAGGATTATTATCCGCAAGGGTTATTGTTAGTCGGAATGACCGGGTGGAAGACTAGCGAAAGTAGGCAGCTGGTGTTGGAATGATTAGTTGGGTATTGGAAGCAGATCGCAGGCGGCGGGCCATAGCAAACTTCGAGGACGAGGTTTAGTTTAAGTGGGGGAGAGTTGTAACACCCAAAGTCAGAAAGGCCAAGAAAGGAAAGGAAACCCTAAGTTTAAGGGACGACTTGGCGAGTCCAAGGAGGAACTCGGCGAGTCCGAGCGGAATCCGGGTCAAGGAGTAAGTGACCGACTCGGCGAGTCTAGTATGTACGAGCAAAACCCTAAATTCGGGGCTTGGAGCCTATTTAAGCACCTCATTCTCTTCCCTAGGGTTCCTTTGCTGCCTCTTTAACCCAGAATGCCAAACCCTAGCCGCCATATCCATTGATTTAGCCAATTGTTGCCTTGAAGAGTGCATTAAAGCTTGGAGAAGGAAGAAGGATCTTGAAGGTGCAAGGAGGGGGCTATAGATCTGGGATTGGGAAGATACTTCTAAGCATTTGAAGGTATTAAGTCGTTTCCCTTCCTTTAGATCTATTTTGGTTGTGAGTTTTGGGGCTTTTAGCCATGAGTAGTGATCCATTTGGGTTAGAAGCCGGATCTGGAGTTGCTACTTCAGATCTAAGCGTATTATGGTCTTGAGAAGCATAAAGTATCTGACCTTGAGTTGATTATGGAGCCTCTTTGCCTTAAACCCTATTTATGGTGTATTTTGCCTAGATCTCCTTCTCTACACGTAAAGTTTGCAACTTTACATGAGGAGTAGGCTTGGGAAGGGTAGATCTACAGTTTGGAGGCCATGCAGGACTCAAAAGTCCTCTACATGAATGTAGATCTGAATGGACTCGGCGAGTCCTTTGAGTGGACTCGGTGAGTAGCATGAAGACGAGGAGGAACTTGACGAGTGGGATGAACAACTTATCGAGTCGGATGAAGTTGGGAAGGAACGCGACGAGTTTGAAGAACAACTCGGCGAGTTGGTTAAAGATTGCCTTGGACTCAGCAAGTCTGTTCTTGGACTCGGCAAGTCAGGTCGCGAAACCCCAAACCCTTCGAGTTGAGACTCGAATCAGTGAGTCGAGTGGAGACTCGGTGAGTTGGACAGGTCAGGACTCGGAAATCGGTAGACTTGGCGAGTCATGGATTGACTCGGCGAGTCGAGTCGCGATTGGAAGGACTCTGGGCTTATGAACTCGGCGAGTCAATAGGTAGACTCGGCGAGTAGGGTTGACCTGGAAGGTTGACCTTGAAGGACTTTGACTTTGACCAGAGTTGACTTGGTTGACTGTCGGGGGTCAGTTAGACTAAGTGTTGCATTGATATTGGTAGCTCGGGGAGCTAGTGGAGTAGGAGTTCGGAGAGTTGCCGGGCAGCAGCTAGTGGGATCATCAACGAGTTCGGACAGTGCAGGTGAGTTTCCTTTTGTGTGAATGGGTCGACGACCACAATGTCGTCCCATGTAGTTATGAGTAGAAGACCCGGGGGTTAGCCCTAGGAGAAGTATGCTAGTATGATATTCAGGACGAGGTCCAATGATAGCGGGCGGGTGCCCAAAGAATGGTTTATGTGATTGTTTATACTTGTTGTCTGTGTGATACTTGTATGTGCCTGGTAGGGAGGTGAGGGTGGGCGAGTTCCCGTACCTCACCAAGAGCAGAGTGTGGATGGTGTTCCACATCTCATTAGCAACAGATCAGGGGCGAGGCCCAAGTTAGGGAAAGAGTGAGTGTGGGATGGGCTCGTATCTCACTATCAGTAGGAGCATGGACGGGGTTCCATGACTCATCAGTAGCAGGATAAGGGCGAGGCCTAGGATAGGCGAGGCCTTCGGACAGGATATGTTAGTATGTGTTTAGCTTATGTGTCGTGATATGTTTATGTGCTATTATATGTTAACGGGCGAGGCCCTGTGACAGGCGAGGCCTAAGCGAAACAGATCTGTATCCGAGCGGGGCTCGAAGCCAGGCGGGGCCTGGAGCGGCGGGGCCGTTGAAGTGGGGGATGCCTAGGTTAGCGGGCGTGGCCCAGTATGTGTAGTATGTGGTAGGGTGGGGAACTCACTAAGCTTCGTGCTTACGGTTTTCAGTTTTGGTTTCAGGTACTTCCGGTAGCGGAGGGAAGAGCTCGGGGTGATCGCATGGCACACACCATAGATTTGAAAGCCTGGGAATGTTTTACTCTGATAATGAACATGTGTTTTGGAAATTAAAACTCTGATTATGTTTCGGATTGATGATTTTACTTTAAGTAATGTTTATTATAAAGAAATTTTTAGTCTTGAATTTTGGGACGTTACAGATAGCATTGCTGATCTCTATCCCATTGTTCCACCCACTAGTCATTCCCTTTCTACTACAGCTTGTGTTACAGTCACCCTTCCTACCTAGCATCGTCATCATGTACATCCCGACTCGTCTATTTTGAAATTCCTTAATTCTCGTAGCTTTATTACTAGTTCATCTAATAAACTTCCCATTTGTTATGCTTCTCAACTTAGGAAACAATTGCGTTTACCATTTTCTGCTTCTGTTACTAAAACGAATCCCTTGTATGAATTAGTGCATTCTGATTTGTGTACTTCTCCTGTTACTAGTATGAATGGTTTTAAATATTATGTGTTGTTATTGGATGATTCTTCACAGTTCTTATGAGTATCTATTTCATGCAAAATCTAATGTCTTTTCAGTTTCTTCAAGCTTTCATAATTATGTTCAAAATCAATTTCACATGTCAATTCAACTTTTCCAATGTGACAATGGTCGCTAATTAAACAATCAACCTTTACTTCATTTTTTTTAAAGAAAAGGTATTAAAATTCACTTTTCATGTTCGTACAGGTCTCGGGAAAATGGCAAAGTCGAACGTGCCATTCACACCATCAATAACGTTGTTCGAACCTTTTTGTTTCAAACCTCACTTCCTACTAAATTTTGGATTGAAGATCTCCTCACATCGTTTCATACCATCAATCTTCTTCTCACCTCCACTATCTCTTTCAAAACCCCGTTTGAGCTCTTTTTTGGATCTTTTTGCTATTATGATCACTTATGTGTCTTTGGTTGTTTATGTTATCCAAATCTCTCATCTACTTCTTTGCATAAATTATCTTCACTTTCTTCCGCTTACGTTTATCTTGGACCTTATTCTAATCATCTTGGTTATCGATGCCTTGATCTTATCACCCAATGTGTCATCATCTCTAATCATCTAATCTTTAACAAACATCACGTTCTTCCTCCTACCTCTTTCAATTCTCATCCTCGTCACGAACTTGTCACTCCTTCTCACAACTCCCCCTCTTTATCACCCAATAACAGTCCCGCCATGGATCCAACCCCTCCCACCACTCTTGGTGCTCTCGATCTCCTTCCCCCTCCTCCATCCCATATTATGATCACTTGATCTTCAACCTTTCTGCCATGGATGTATCCCCTATTCCTCGCTCCACCGCTCAGCCTCTATGTGATCCCAACTGGAAAAATTCCATGAACACTGAGATGCTTATCCTCACTTCCAACCATAATTAGGATCTTATTACTCCTCCTCCCTCTGCTAACATCGTTGGTTTTCGTTGGCTTTATCATCACAAGTTTGATAGCACTGGCAATCTTGGTCGCTACAAAGGTCACATTGTAGCTCAAGGATTTTGTTAACTTCCAGGTCTTGAAATTGACGATATATTTAGCCCAGTTGTCAAACTTGCCACCATTTGTACTGTTCTTAGTATTGATATATCCAAGCATTGGCCAATTCACCAATTGGATGTCAAAAATGCTTTTCTTCATAGTGATCTTTTTGGGGAAGTTTATAAGAGAAAACCTCCAGAATATGTTCATCTATCCTTCCTAAATCATGTCTTCCATCTTTGTAAGGCTCTATATGGGCTTAAGCAACCCTTAGAGTCTGGTAACAACAATTTTCCACCTTCATATATTCTTTAGGCTTCTCCAACAATCAATTTGAATGCTCTCTTTTCACCAATCAGGTGTTGATTCCATTTATATCCTTCTCTATGTGCATGATATCATCCTTATCGCTTCTTCCTCTACTCTTATCACGTTCTAATAAGGGTCTTTTCTTATCTCATGCTTCCTTTGACAAGGAGATTCTCAATCGTGTTGACATGGCGTCGTGTAATCCTCGTGCCACTCCTTCGGACACTTAGTCCCAACTCTTTCCTCACAGTGACCTCGTCGTTGATCTTACTCTCTATCAGAGTCTCGTCGACGCTCTCCAATATCTTACTTTCACTCATTTTGACATTCCACATGTGGTCTAACAGATCTATTTATTAATGCATGATCCTCATGAACCACATTTTCTTGCTCTCAAACGTATTCTCTTATATATATATATATATATATTCAAGGTGCGTTATCTCATGATCTTTTCATAAAACCATCCTCTGTTGATTGTTTGGTCTGTTACTATGAAGCTGATTGGGCTGTCCGTCCTCACACTCTTTGCTCTATATTTGGTTTTTTGTGTCTATCTCGTAGATAACCATGTTTCCTGGTCTTCTAAACAACAACATGTTATTTCCTGCTCTTTAGGTGAGGCTAAGTATCGCGGGGTCGCCAATGTGGTTTTTGAGGTTGCGTGGCTTCAAAATCTTCTTCTTGAGTTATCATATCCATTGTCTAAAGCAACAATTGTCTTTTGCAATAATGTGAGTGTCATGTATTTATCTTCTAGTCTTGTACAACATCAACGTACCAAACATGTGGAAATAGACTTACATTTTGTTAGGGAACGTGTTGCTATCGAACATGTGTGTGTCTTGCATGTACCTTCAGCTCACCAGTTTACGGATATATTTACTAAGGATCTTCCTACACAATTATTTTTAGATTTTCGGGATAGTTTGAACATTTGTAAACCCCATTCCCAAACTGAGGTTGTGTGTTAGTTTGTAGTCTTATTTTTACATTTGTATAAGTGTATGGTATCTTATGTAACGTTGTTGTGTGTGTGAATGTCTCTCTCTCTCTCTCTCTCTCTATATATATATATATATATATATATATATATATATATATATATATATATATATATATATATATATATAGGCTTAGGTTATTGTATTCTAACTAATTATTATGTGGATGTAGAAACGATTGTGATCCAATGATTTTAGTTATTTTTAGAAAAAGATTAATAAATATCATTGAATTAAAAATAATTGAAAAATATCATCTAATTTCATTATAAGAATATTTTAGTCAAATTAACATAAAATTAAAAAAGGAAAATTACAAATTTTAGGAAATTATTAATTTTCTTAACTTTAAAAATTTATTTTTTATAATAATTATATTAATTCGGGTATTTTAAAAGAATGTGTTCATGATTATCTTGAAAAAAAAACGTTATATTCTGACATAATACTTTAAATATATTATCAAAATGTATATATTTTGTAATTATTACAAATTTTATATGAGACGAATTTTAATAGTTTAGAATAAGTAATTACATTTATTCTTAAAGAATACAACTATGAATATAAATCTCTCTTTAAAAAAAATTACGAACATAAATTACATTCATTCTAAAAGAATATGACTAATTTGGTACATTCTAAAAGAATATTTTGTTGATACATTCTTAAAAAAAAGACGATAAATATTGCTTTCTTTTTGGAAGGTTGGTAATGATTGTTCATCTTTATCCCACACATCATCATGCCGACATAAGGACCTTGATTATCATGTTCTCCTTCACACACAATTTACCTTTATTACCTCCATGCCCTTGATCATAACATTATTAGAGAATTACTATAATATGAAATAGAAATCTGTCAGAATGACTTCTGTGAGAATAAAAAGATATAGGCAAGAAAATGCGAACATGGGTTGACATAGTATAAAATATCTAAGTTGTACAAATGGGAGTTCATACAGAATGTTACTCATGACAAACGAAGATGATGCAATTCATACCAGGCAAAAAAATAGATGATTCTTTTGTTGTTATGCCACATGTAATTAACTCTATGTATATGTCAATCTAATTGGTGAAAAAAGCCCTTTTATATTTGGTATCACAAACACACATTATAATGATATAATCACAAATTTCATGTTCCTGTGTAATTCAAATATTGATAAACAACCAACAAAAAATACACCGGCATTACATTTTCAAACTCCATTATAACTTATAGTTTTGAATCCATCCTATGTTTTTAAAATATTTTAACTTTAGATTAGTATTATGGAACACAAATGTTAAGTTTCATAAAATTATCAGTCTGTGTAAATCAAATATTTATAAACAACCAACAAAAGATACAATGGCATGAAACAATGATTTTGACACATCGCTCACACTTTGGTTTAGCGGAGTGCCTATTACTATTGCTTTTAAGTAAGAGAACTATAATGGTCCTGTCATGAATACTTGAGTTTCTGAAAGCATTCCGGAAGGTATTGAATACGGTAAAAGGAATGAAAATCCAAGGAGATAATGGCGTTTGATGTTAGTAAAAACACATTGAGACCATGTGACCATCTGTGGTGCTGAAAACTATATATTAATGTTTGATCGGAAAAAAACACAGTTCATCTATTAGGGTTCCATTAAATCAAAATATTTTTGGCCCCAAATTTTTTTCCTGTTAGAATTTAAACACACACCAACTATATGGAAGAGAATACACTAAATCAGAAACGTAATTTGCATCATAATGCTCAAAGATAGTAAATTTAAATTACCATGTGTGAGGTTTCAAACCAAAAGGGAGAAGTCGATGGAGGGAAGGAGCCGTCGGATGAAGAGTTGATGCGGAATAGTTTATGCCTTCTGTTTTGCACAGTATCAGCCTTCTGTTGTGCACAGAACTGAGAAATGGTTAATACACGCATACGTTGATTCTGAAACCCATACCTGCTTTCAATCGGTGAAGCATATGCTTGGCTTACTGGAGGTTGAGGATACGATGCTTGCAGATAGGCCCATGAATTTGAGGTTGACCTACCTGAAACATATATCTTTGAACTTTTTCCACCCATGAACTCTATCTAGTCGTCATGGGTTCTAATATCTAAAGAATCATGGCTCGTTTTCTCACTCAAATCCTAATTCCAACGGAATCATCATCATGATCGCAAATCCTAATGTGTATGTTTTAGGGTTGCAAAAGCTTAATGTTGTAATCGACATCATCATGTCGCAATCGGTTGCGGATATCTTCTGATCACCACAAGAACACCAACATCGGCTCTCATACCCAACACCACCACGAAATTAGAATAAAGGAATCAAAAGAAATTGGTCGGCAGCAAAGATTTCGTATTTAGAGAAATAGGGGAACGGATGTAGATATAAATGGTGAAAAATTAGATTAAAAGTCAATCTACAGATACCATGATTATAGGGAGTATTTGTCGAAATTATTAATCAAATTACTAAACTACCCTTATTTATTTATTTAATTTTTATTGGTCTACAATCATTCTTACATCCATACAATAATTAGCTAGAATACTTGAACCTACCTCTCTCTCTCTCTCTCTCTCTATATATATATATATATATATATATATATATATATATATATATATATATATACACAGAGAGAGAGAGAGAGAGAGAGAGAGCGAGAGAGAGAGAGAGAGCGCGGTTCAAATGTGGATTGACATCTATTATGTGGACCTATGGACAATGTTATTCTGTAAGAATGACAATGAAAATATGTTGTTTGAAAATGTAAATACGTTCAATCTTACATAACTATTGTCATTATCACGCATTCTCACTAATTAAATCGTCTATACGGTTATTATATATGTTTTTTTATTATTCTCATTCTATCCAAAAGTTGTCAAAATGTTTATTGAGTCGTGTTCTGTAAAAACGAAAATGAGTGAAAAACGATGCGCGAGAACAAAAATGAATAAGAATTAGTGAGAATGCATGGAAATGACAATAGTTGTGTGAGGTTAAACGTATTCACATTAGTAAACAACTTATTTACTTAGTAATTCTCATATAATAGCACTGTCCACACGTCTGCATAATAGTTGTCCATCTACATTATAGCCTAGCCCTATATATATATATATATATATATATATATATATATATATATATATATATATATATATATATATATCACTACAAAAAATAGAGCCTTTAGCGGCGACACTAATAGCGGCGACAGGGAGCTTTAGCGGCGACAAATTAAAAAGTCGCCGCTAAAGGCCTTTGTCGCCGCTATTGGTGTTGCTGCTAAAGGCTGAATGACACCGATCCGCTCTTTGACGTTTTGGCAAACACGAACCATCCGATCGTTTTTCTAATCCAACAGCTAGGGTGCTCGTGGAACGTATAAATGAAATACCGGCGACTTTTGTCGCCGGTAATGATCCAAAATAGTCGCCGCTAAAGATAAAAAAAATGATGCGGTAATAATTCCCTCCTGATAGTCGCCGCTATTGATAGGTGTTGCCGCTAAAGCTCAATTTGTCGCCGGTAAAGGTGTCGCCGCTAAAGGCCGACGCAGTTAACCCCAAAAACTCGATCTTTTTCCTTTTGCTCTTTCTGTTTCACTCCCTTCGCCTGTTTCTCTTTTCTTGTCTACATCTTGCTTCACCGATTATTGTGGGCTACCAGTGAGAATTATCAATTTTGGGTGGGTGAAATTGTCCACAAAGAAGATACCATCGATGGAGAAAGATTTCCAGGTGAGGCCCAAGCTTTTCCGGCGACACCAAACTTTTTCCGGCGACACCAAGCTATTTTCATGTCAATTTCCGTTCCCTTTTGTCTTGTAACATCGATTTTATGCGTATTGGAGTGGTTAATTGTAAACAATTTTCAGTTTCAGTTTTGTTGATTGTGTTACTACGTTCCCGACCACCACCCGAGACTATCGCCACCACTGGACTATTTTCATTGACTTCCACCACCACATGTTCTATTTACTTCTATTTATTGTGAATTTTTAGTTTAATTGAAAAATATTTGTAGGTATCTCAATGTATATATGTCAATGTATGTGTGTTTGATGTGTATATATATATATATATATATATATATATATATATATATATATATATATATATATATATATATATATATGTCAAAATATGTTAAAATTTGATGTATATATGTATATATGTGTAGGTGCTTGTTTGATGTTTGATGTATATATGTCAAAATATGTAAAATTTTAGTTTAATTGTATATATGTCAATGTATATATGTGTAGTTTGTCTAAATAAAATTAAAAAATAAAATTAATAAATATGTGCAATTTTAGTTTAATTATATATATGTCATGTGTTATAAAGTCTACATTACATTTGTTTGATTATTATTATTATTATTATTATTATTATTATTATTATTATTATTATTATTATTATTATTATTATTAAAGTCTACATTACATTTGTTTGATTATTATTATTATTATTATTATTATTATTATTATTATTATTATTATTGTGTTGTTCATTCTTGCATAATATTTCAAACTATCGATATGAAAATTTGAAAAGTAAAAGGCATTAAGGTGCTGGTCATCATGATTTACTAAAAGTTTTGGTAATTATGTTTTTGTCCCAAATGCAATAAATAACAATGTACTTTGGTTATTTGGCTTAGTTTAAAAAAAGAAATGTAGTTTGGCATCATAAAATATAAGTTGATTTGGTCATTTTGGTTTTTGGTGAGTATTTGCTAAAATCGTTGGTATTTGAGTTTTTGTCCCATATGCAAGAAATAACAATGTACTTTGTTTTTTGTCATAGTTTAAAAATAGCAATGTACTTTGGCGTCATAAAATGCATGTGCATTTGGTAATTGTGTTTTCGTCCCTAGTTGGAAATTTTAACTTATAATTTATATATGTTGTTATTTATTATATAGTTGGAAAATCTTCGGGCATTGCTCAACGACCCGACATGTAGGGAGGAGCTTTATTCGTTTTTTCAATCACAGAATAATCAAGGAGGACATGATGGGAACGAAGATGATGATATGTATGGAGGAGCTTTATTTGTATGTTATACTTGTCAAACTTTGCTATTTGTGAGAATTTTAAAACTTACTTTGCTACTTGTTAGAATTATCAAACTTTTGGTTGTTTTATTTTGGTACTAAATTAATTATAACAGTATTTGGTATTTAATTTGATGTTGTTATGTAGTTTTTGGTATATAATTAATTATAACAGTATTTGGAATAAATTATACCCAAAATTGCAAATATATAAAAAAAATTGAAAAACAATATTACCGGCGACACTATTACCGGCGACAAGAGTATTACCGGCGACATTGTCTTTAGCGGCGACATGAAGTATTAGCGGCGACAATTGTCTTTAGCGGCGACAATCTGATCAATAGCGACGCAGCAGTAGCGGCGACTCTTTACCGGCGACGTGTCGCCGCTATTAGCTTTAGCGGCGACTTCTCGATCCTTTACCGGCAACTTTTGTCGCCGCTAATTGCTTATTTCCTTGTAGTATATATATATATATATATATATATATATATATATATATATATATATATATATATATATATATATATATATATATATATATATATATATATATATAATACCCTAATCAAGGAGGCTTTTACTACCATTAATATAACGTGATGAAATAGTCAGCCTCTAAAAAAAATTAAGTGACTATCAAATTTGTGTCTTATAATCCAATTGACTCCCATATAACATCCACTATGTATTAATTGGACAAAGTTTATTCCAAGAAATGGACATGTTTCGATTAAAGAGGTGTCTAAAAGTGAAACCTAAAATTACTAATTAATATGCCTTCTGTGCAGCACACAAGGTTTTAAAAAACTCATCATGACTTCAAGGCTTGTACATGCCGCCAAGCTTTATCAAAATGCCGTCTTAACTCATTTATGTATATAAAAATGAATCATAATAGAAAATACATTGAAAATATTAATTATATATAAAATTGTCGTCTTATGTCACGCCTTACAAACGATGTGGCTCGTCAAGACTGAAAAAAACTTGAGGCTTAACATTACCGACAAGTCACGCCTTATGTTATTTAGAACTTTGGCAGCACATACAAGTTGAGAATCGGTGTAACAAATATGGTGTAACAAATATTTGTTCTCAAATAGCCTCCACATGTACATTTTCAATGTATGAACTTTGTTTGTTCGGAAATGTGATTGTTCTTCCTTGTGATGTTAACATAGAGTCACATTTGATTTTAGTAACATACACAAAAATACAAAAATACGAGATATCACAAACTAGATGGGTGAAACAGTTCAATGACATGTCAAAACAATTAATTTTTTATGTATAAGTTGAAATGGTTGGGTCGAACTGACCCAAAGCAATTTTTTTTTTTGCCATTTTAATTTTATATAAAAAACTATTGTTTTAAACATAATTAGGACATATATAAATACAATTTCTTAAATAAGAAAATTCAGTCTTCTAGCATGTTTTATACGACTTAAATCAACTTATTTTTAGGTACACAATTCAAATTATCATCGCTGAGCACTTCGGAGACATGGACTGTTAGTTATTAGGGTTTATCTCTAAACCCTTTTAGAATTTAGGTCAAACCATTTTTGTATCTATATTTATATAAAGTTTAACCCTCACTATTAAACAAACAATCTATTATTTTTAATGGTTTCAGAGCTTTAGATTAAAACCATAATCCCAACCCGTAACCACCGTCCTCCACATCCGACGACCTTTTGTAATAATCGTCTTCTCCTATCACCTCATCTTTCTCCTTCTAAAGAAAACTTATTTCATATAAATAGCCGTCGTAGCCTCTGCTGCTACCTTCTTCGACATCTTTTAGCGCCGACTTCACCTGACATCGGTTCTTCTCGGCCGCCGCTACATATAGTTCTAACCGTTAAAGCCGTTGCCACCACGCCATCTCAAGATCTAGCCGTCGCCTTCTCTACCGTCTCTCTACCGTCGATGCATCCAGTACTTGATCTCCGCCATCCACAATTTTCTACTTTTTATCTTCATATGTGTCTTATGTATTATGTTTTTGTTTTTCCAGTTTAATCATCGACTTCCGATCAAACTCGAAGGGGTGTAATTAGGGTTTAGATTAGATGATTTTGTATCTATGTTTACTATTAATCAAACAATTTATTATCTTATATAGACTCGTGTCTTTCGTGCCTTTCACATAGAGAAATTTCTAGGTAAATGAGAATTTACATAATATTCATATTTTGCTTATTAACAAAATGTATCTTGCTATATGTTTATAAAAGGTTAAAAAAAGCTATTGGTGTATGAGCTGAGACTTGAGAGTATGATGGAACACTTGGCCATTGGATGAACGTTGGATGTGAAGTTACTTCCCTTCTGAAATACTACAATACACTGATGGATTGGTGATGGTTTTCACCATAGAAGTAGATAAGGTCATGTGTCAGTTTTTTAATTATTGAATAGACAAAAAAAAAATAAGACACCTACTTCCAATTAATGCTCAATACCTAGGAAATGTGTACTCCATGTGATGTCAAACACTGTATTTGTTTTTTCTACCATTTATCAGTTTATTTCCACCGTGAATTTTTTAATTTTGATAAGAATTTAATTTTATTTTATATTTTGTCAATTCTTAAAGTTATTATGTCTATTGGAGGGGGCACCTCGTATACGGCAAGGTGTTGTGTTGGCACCATGATACTGTGGTGAACGGTGTCCACCACCGCATGACGTATTTTCACCGCATCCAATTCTATCTCACTCAAACGGCTATAAACAAACATTTTTCTAAATGGTTTTTTTTTCTCAAAAAGTAACCACTATAAATACCATACTATCTAATACTTAATTGATATAACCATTATATTTTCTACTATTCATTTCATACAAAATACTACACTTTTTATTACCAAAATGAATCGAAACAACTCTAACATCAAAGTTATCCTAAGATCCTGAACAAATCGCGTGCAGGTGGTTCAACAACTCCGATTCAAAATATTTCCATTGTCGATCACTACGTTTACCGACCACAAATTGATGTCCCTATTTTTTCATCCCCACCACAACCTCAACTTTATGCCACCCATTAGCCCAACTTATTTTCATAATTTCCCGCTCTCCCCAAAAACATTTCGCAAAGTCAACCCTCGACAGTGCCAAGGAAATTATTATTTTTTCGGGATATGCAACTCGAAGCCGAACTCGTTCTCGTACCATCCGACCCCAAAGGAAATGGAAAAGATTCACCTAAAAGGAAATGCAGCCCCTCGGCAGTGAACACCGGAAGAAGATAAATTATTAGCGGAATCATGAATCGACATTTTTGAGGATCCCATATACGGAAATGCGCAAGCACACGAGCATTTTTTGGCGATAATGGTGTACCTGAGCCGACCTACTAGATTGATACCGACCCGGTGATAGCAGATCAGTTTATAAACAACAAAAGTGCAGCTGTCTGGTGCACTAGATCGATTCCGACTCAGTCTCAATAGGTTGGTTTATAAACGAAAAAAGCACATTGTTCAAAATAATTGACCCACAAGGCAACACCAGTATACGATGAGAAAAAGATGAGAAGTAAGACATATCCCAGAAGTCGCACGCATGTACATATCTCAGCAACAATAAAATATAAACCAATACACACAACCTAGCTACATTACCTTGGTAATGCAAGCTACCGGGTAAAACCTTGCACCAAGGAATATGAAGATGCTTATAAAAGCCCTTGAAGACACACTGATAAGGTAACGTTTCAGAAGGATGAGCTATTGCAATTTTGTTCATACCTTCAATTGATATCTAACTTAGGCATCGGACACTGATAATGTAACGTTTTCGGAAGGATGCGCTATTGCAATTTTGTTCATACCTTCAATTGATATCTAACATAGGCATCGGAGAGCAATATCGGGGTCCAACTCTCAGTATGGTTTCCTAACCTAGCTTTTGTCTTACTTTTGTAGTGCGTCTTCCTAAATGCTCATTAGAAGAAGTATCTGACAACCGACTACCACGTATCCGGAATACCACATAGCAAGATTGGTGCCATCCATGTCACAAATTTTCGAAACTCATTCACAATAGCAACGTGATAAGCGCCACCAACACTATTACTCACAACCGCAAAGCAAGATGCCAGATTCTGATTCGCAAGGAAGATAACAACGCAACAATCTTGCACAAAAATATTCACAACACAACAAAGCTAGGAAACTTAGATAGAGGATGATAAGCTAATCCTAATACACATGCATATTCACGGCATACACGTCCATCGAATATACTACGACGCGGTATTTCGACATAGATAATGTACGAACACAATTTCTCTAGCATACTAGAAGCAATGAAAAAGAAACTTAGGTGACCTGATTAACATTTATAAAAGATTTGCCGGGAATTCAGTATGACCCTTAGGAATAGTATCATTAACGTTAACACTACGAGATCGTCAAACACAAGCCATGAATACACTGAAACTAGATTTCACAATAACATAATTCTCATCACATTACAGCATAACTTTTGGAACAAGCGTCATCAAAAAAATTCGAAGCAATCGCATAAAAAATGCATGGTTTTATTATATTTTGAATCCGAATTGGATATGGGACAATACGTAATTAACCATTGGTTAAACCGACATCAACATTTATAGCAAAAAACAGATATGATAGTAGAAAAGACACAACCAACTTAATATGAGCCGGGAGTGATGTAACATCCCAAAATACGAGCCAAAAATTTCATTTTTAAAACATATACTTAGCAAAACATTCGAAATAAAACGTTCACCGATCATAACATTTCATAAAGATATCGCATGTCTGGAAAAACATTTTCATAAAACATAATAATGTCAGAGTACAAATCCCCAGGAAGATCTCATAGTGCGGAATACGAGGCATGTGTGTGATGGGCCGCTACCGCGCCAGCTCTTTCCCCTTCGAAGAAGAGGTACCTGAAACCAAAACTGAAAACTGTAAGCACGAAGCTTAGTGAGTTCCCCCAACATACCACATACCATACAATCACATAACATACATATATTGTTAAGCATATCTGGGTGCCCGACCTACCCCTTCGGTCCTCTCGACCGGATATTTTCTAGTATATCTAGGAGCTGGCCTCCCCTTCGGTCCTCTCGACCGGATACTGACCAGTATATCTGGGAGCTTGCCTCCCCTTCGGTCCTCTCGACCGGATACTAACTAGCATATCTGGGTGCTGGTCTCCCCTTCGGTCCTCTCGACCGGATACTGGAGACTATTTCATCCCCTACTACTACCACATAACACATATCACATAATCTATCTAGCATGGCTGGGCACGACCGCCCCTTCGACCCTATCGACCGGTAATCTGGGGACTATCTCCCCCTACTGTCACTAGCACATAGCATCATATCATACTAGCACATAAACATATCACAGGTAGTAGCAACCTTAAATGAATATCACAGAGACAATCATCTATCATACAACTCCTACTGGTGGGCCGACATTGTGGCCGTAGACCCACCGCTACTGGAAGGTAACTCACCTCAAAGTAGCTGCTAATCGGTGTGGGAACTGACTGTCTTCAGCTGCTGCTGCTCCGGAAATCCTCCGGCTATAATTCCCACAAAACACTTAGTCAAATATTGCTAACCAACCTTAGGGTAAAATGACCATTTACCCCTAACCAAACCAAGAGTCAAAGTCAAAGTCAACTGCCAGTTGACCCGACTCGTCGAGTTGGCTTGCCAACTCGCCGAGTCCCTATCCCTTTGTCTGACCAGAAACCTGTCTCTACTCGTCGAGTTACGCATTGACTCGACGAGTTTTCCTTCTAAACCAAAGGCCAATAGCCCTTCATCCTACTCGCCGAGTTGTATGAACAACTCACCGAGTTCGTCTTCATCTGAAAAACACTCTATGCTGCGACTCACCGAGCTGTATGAACAACTCGCCGAGTCTGTTCTTGATGCAAGAAGATTGCCTTGAACTCGCCGAGTCAGGGCATTGACTCGTCGAGTTTCTTCATGGGTGAGTCTGGCTTCCGACTCACTGAGTCACACCCCATGACTCACTACTCAACCCCGCAACCACGAAAAGGGGGAAAACTCGGGGACTCGCGACTCGACTCGCCGAGTCCGATGAAGGACTCGCCGAGTCTGTCACATGCAAAAACTATATACTCGATTTTTCTTGAATCCAGTTCATGCCATTCATAGATTTGGGTTTCTAGGGCATGAATAACACGTAAAGTTTCCAACTTTATGTGTAAATAATCACCAATGAAGGTTTTAGGGCTCAAAATGCACCAAAAGAGTAGATCTAGGGCTTTCATGCAATATGGCTCCATAAAGGCAGTAGATCCAAGCTCCTGGAGCTCAATCATGCCTAGATCTAGAGGCTAAACAACTTATTACAAACCCTAATACACAATCAAGCTTGGGGAAAGGCTCAAAAAGGACTTTCATGGAGCTATAAGGGACTATAAGCATGAAAACAGAGGGAAACCGAGTTATACCTCAAGGAAATCACTGAGATAACACAAATATGCCTGGCCTCCTTCTTCTCTTCTTGATCTACTCTTCTTTCTTCTCAAAATCTTTAAGAAACACACCAAAGCACTTCAATCTCACAAGGAATAAGGGTTTGAACGATGTTGGGAGCTCTGAGGGTGAAAGGGGCGAGCTTGGGGGCGGATAAGAGGGTTTAAATAGGGTGCAAACCCTTGAAATTTAGGGTTTCATTGGACAGCTGGGACTCACCGAGTCCATAATGTGGACTCGCCGAGTCGCCAACTTAAACGTGCTCCCAAACCCGTCTCCACTCGGCGAGTCGGGCCTACAACTCGCCGAGTCCAAGGCTAAAAATGTAAAATACTTAGATAAATTTTACATACCAGGAACCAGGTGCTACAAGTGATGATAATAAACCATGCATACCTATAGCAAGGAATCTGGATCGGATCTACACTACTAAGAATGTTAAAAGATAAATTGACAAGTTTGTTGAGAGAAAACATCTATGTATTCGCTTGGCAACCAGCCGACATGGTTAGAGTGTATAGGCAAATAATATAACAAATCTAAATGATAAGTTGTAAATGAAGCCAGTCCAACAAAAAGAGAGGTCATTCTAAGGAACGAAATAAAGCGACAAAGAGACGAAGTAGATAAATTAGTGAGTGTCGGGATAGTCCGAGAGTCACTGTTCCTGTCTTGGGTAGCCTATCCGGTATTTGTTAAAAAAGATGACAGATAGTGGAGAATGTGTGTCGACTTTACTGATTTGAACAAAGCATGCCCAAAGGTGCGTTACCCATTGCCAACCATTGATGAGAAGATAGAATCCTTAATGTAGAAAAACAAAAAAAATATAATAATAATAACATAAAACATTTTTTTGGATTTGTTCACATGTTTTTTTCTTTTGCAGAAAATAACTAATATGCGGTAAAAAAATACTAAAAAAAATGAAAAATATACCTATTGAGATTTGATTTTTCTTTTAATTTGTTTTAACAAAATTGCAAATTCTTTTACTAACCCCCTCCCTAAGATTAAAAATAAGCATTGTCATCAATGCTTAGAGAAGGAATGGAAAACTCAACATGACATATAAAAATAAAAGTTTGTAGCTAGGAAAGCATTTATCTGATACATTACAGAAAAAATTGATTTTGACAAAGCCTTTGGAAAAAGAAAATATGAATTTTAACAATTCGGAATATTTTCCCAAGCTTGCTTAGAGCTGCGACCAACTTTATTGAAAATTTTAATATGTGAATGAGGGGCTCTTTATTAGCTCATTTTCTTTCTCTTTCACTCTAGATCCCTTAGAGTATGATATAATTTTAAGATTTATAAGTTGTTCAGTAGAATGGAAATTGTTTAGATTTTTATCAGATAAATATTTTTCTAGCTTCTTAAACCTTTTTCTTTTTCTGGTACCATTAGCAGCAATGATCTCCACCTCCCCAAGCTTGCCTCTTTTCATCTATTTTTTCGATGCTTTATCACAAAAATCCTATTTAAGGATAATTCTTGCAAAAGACGGTTAGATAGCTTACAACAGTCCTCAGGTAAATGACTTTTGGTATCCAAAAAATTCACTGAAAAATTATCATTGGGAATATCAGCATCATTTATTTTTAAATTCACCACATTCCCAACAAACTCTATGGAAAGAGTACCAATAAAAACATCTATTTTAGTTTTAGTAGTTTTCATAAATCGTATTCCCATGATGGTTGAATTTTTCTCAAAAACATCAACATCGCCCATGTCCACAATATAAAAATCAGTGGGAAAATTAGTCCGTTCAATCGGACTAGAACATCCTCCAGTAAACCTTTTGGGTGTATTATCGAGTGGTTAGCCAATTGAATGATAGTCCCAATCTTATTTAGGTGGTGTTTGTTTTTTGTCTGCAGATATATGTGGCATGTTCTGTCTGCGCCGTGCAGACCACGCACAGGCATTAGCCTTCGCAGGCTGTTTGGTTTTTTGAAGACTGCAGACCTAAAAATGTCTGCACGCCCTCTTCTTGGCGCAGATGTGGACCAGAGTCTTCTAACATCTCCAGACATCTTCTAGCCTAAAAAACACATATATCTTTATATTTTTTTTTAAGTTTTTTTTTAATTTATATTTTTTTCCAGCTTTATTAATGATAAACAATTTGAAAAAAAAAATACAAAACTTAAAAAAAAAACGTTCGACGATAAAAACATGATATTTTTGACAAATTTATAAATAAACATTTATTATAATGATAGTCGTTGAAGTTGTTTATATAAATATGAAAAAAAAAATCATAATATATATTCTTATATTTTTTTTCCAAATTTTGTAAAACATTATTTAATACAGTATCGTTAATTTCTTGAGAAAATATTTATGGTATATTTTTAATGGATTTAATTGAAAAAATCGAAGTTTATTTCCATTCATTTATGTATCAAATTCTTTGATCCCAAATTATAATGTTTAGTTATAACTTTGCAACCAAAGTTGTTGGTTTTTTATCAAATATATATGTTAATTCATACCATTTTTATTTTTATTTTTTATACAATAATACATAAAAGTTGATCTAGATTTGCTAATTATTTATAACAAAGTCATAAAAATATTAAAAAATCACTTTGTAGTTTAAAAAAAATTCAGTTTATTTATATTTCAGTTTATTTTAGTATCCCACAGATGTTAAAACAACAAACAGTCTTTTTTTCAGACTGCAGACGTTTGGTCCACCTCTTCTACTACAGAGGTCTATAGATGTGGTTCGCAGACTGCAAACACATTGCCTCAGAAAAAACAAACAGCACCTTAGTGGTCCTAAATTTAACGAGCTAAAAATAGAAAATGGCAGGACATTGACGTATGCTCCTAAATCTAGCATGACTTTTGGAAAATCAAGGTTTCCTATTTTACAAGGAATCGAGAAAATATCCGAATCTTTGCACTTTGGAGGGAAAGCTTTTTTAAAAAGTTGAATAAATATTTTCGCCAGCTTGAATTGTTTATCTTATTTTTATTAACACAAAATTCTTTTAAAATTTTAGCGTAATGAGGAATTTGTTTTGTTAGACTCTAAAAGTGGAATACTTACCTCCATCTTTTGTAAGCTATCCACAATCTCCTCGTCTTTTCGTTTGCTCTTCGTGTATCTCGGTCTTGAAGGAAATGGTGACACTGACTTGTATTCTCGAAGGATCGACTTCACTTGCTTTGGGGTTTCTTGTTCTTCACTTTTTTCAATTTCTTTTTCAACTGAGACCTCTTCTTTTTCTTCCTCAACCATGAACTTATCTTTTTCATTTTCCGGTTTGCTTGGGTCTCATGAATTTTACCACATATAAAGGTAAACACGCTCACATTATGTTTCAGGTTATTTTCAGTTAACGCGGGCAATTTACCTTGAAATTCCAACCGACTCACGGAGGTTTCAAGATAAAACATTTGATGTTCCAGATTTTTAATGCTTGCTCTCATTTCATTATGGAATGCATGAGTACAATGTAGCCAAGCTTTTTATAATGTATTCTAGCGTGACGCTGGAGATGCCAGATTGTTCTTGTTGATGAAAGTTTTGTTGCTGATTTTGAAACTAGGTTGTTTTTACTGAAAACACTCCAAATATTAGTCAAAATTGGTTAACAGGGATCATAACATGCATCTAGAGTGTGACAACCCAAAATTTTGATTTGTATATTTCCGCATCCAAACACTCCAAATATTAGTCAAAAATATTTTAATACATTTTTGGCCGAATTTAAGTCTATTTGGTGTTTTATTTTTATTTAATTACGAGAAACGATTAAATAAGTGCCGTCATTAGTAAAGTCTACCCGAGCAAAACAACCCAACACCTTAGCCAAGTGTTCACGGCCAAACAAGAGGTGTTTGGGCCGTAAACACCCTTTCCCCCATGACTCATGCTTATAGCATGAGTTTACTCTTTTGCCCTCATTCTTACACTCCCTACTCAAGAACACAAGGTTTTTCTCTCAACTATCATAAATTCATCCTTCCAAATCCACCAAAAATGTAAGTTTTCTTCCCTAAATTCGTTCATACAACACTAAAATCTAGTGTTTCTACATCATTTTAATCCATGGATTTTGATTTTTACTTAGATCTTCAAGCTGTAGGGGCTGAAAGGTGTTGCGTCATGGGATCGATCTTTAGTCCATTTTGTCTTCGGATTGGGCCTGTCCATCCGTGAGTTATTTCTAGGGTTTTGTATTTATAGGTGCTTGCATGCATCTTAGTACGTTAGATTTGGAACTCAATTATTCTAAAAGATTTTATCTTTATCGTTTGTAACCCTAATAGCCTCTACAGCGGAAGTTCTTTATCGAGCTCTGCTGAGGCTTGAATCTATTGAATCATTCGACATATTTTGATTCATTCTTGTGCTTTATATTGCTGTTTTCGTTTTAGTGATTAACCTGTTAAAAGATCTATACGATCAAAGAGTTTCTTAACTCTTCAATTGGTATCAGAGCAGGAGGCTGTGTAATTCATACACATCTCTTCTGTGAAAGAAGTGATTAGGGTTTATTCCGCATTTACTGATATTTATTGAGCCGTCACTCCTTAATTGACGTATCTCATTATTTATTCATCTTGCCCTAATATTACATATTACAAGTATGATCTTATAACAGGTTAAATGATCAAGCATGGACGGTTCTCAATCCAATCCGATCAACATCTCAAACAATATATGATCTACAACCAAGATTCCAATTCTCTACACTCAAGATTACGAGGTTTGGGCGCATCAATTTGAACACTACGTCATTGGATCTGAAGATAATGGGTATTTGATATGGGAAGCTATTGTGTCTGGACCATTTGCTCATTCAGGAACATCCAGAATTATTAAAACTCAAAAGGAGTATAATGATTTGTTGAAAGATGTGAAAGATGTTGCTCAGGACGAAAAGGAGAAGTTTCAGTGCAACATCAAGGCATTGAGACTAATTCGATTCGCTATTCAATCTGACACGTTTAGATTAGTGAGTTCTTGCAGTACAGCTAAAGAAATCTGGGATCGGCTGCGAGACATTTGATCGCTTCAATCATCTTCTCAGCAAGATGATCAAACACGATATTGAAAGGAAGCTCATCGAACAAAAGGTCACTTTTCTGAATGGTCTAAGATCCGAATGGAGAGCTGTTGTGTCAACGGTTAAAGCACACGAGTAGTTCGAATCGTACTCGCTGGCGAAACTGGTGGGGATTCTGAAATCCCAAGAAAAGATAGTGCTGCAAGAGAAAAGCGTGGTTTCAAATCCAGGGTCTCTGGTGCTTCTGTCTAAGGGAAAAAGTGTAGAAGAAGACGAAGAGGATCTAAATCTGAGAGATCATGATCTGACAGCCGAAGACTATGCTATGATGGTGTCAAATCCTAGAAGGTTTATCAAGAAAAAGTTTCCTTCCAACAAAAATCATAATTGGCAGGGAAGCTATAGTTCTGAAAGAGTGAAAGATGAACCGAAGGTTGAGGAATCGAAAAAGGAAGCGAAAGGTGAAGCTGACTCTGGTGTTAGTTGCTTCTACTGTGGGGGAAAGAATCACTACGCAAAAGATTGCATACTGAAGAAGATGGCAGAGAAAGATGAAGAAGCAAGTCTTATGAAAAGACTGGAAGAGATAAAAAGGAAGAAGGTTGCTACTAATTCTTCTATGAATGCTCTTATTGTACAGGGTTCGGCAGATGATAATGAGTTCGGTGGCGTACAGGTGTGGTCGACCGACTCAGAAGACGATGAAGTGAGAAATCCTTCTCATGGAAAGGCTTATGTTGCAAAAAGTGGTGAAACCGATGGAAGATGTCTGATGGTGACCGATATATCTCAGATGAGGGGATACAACACTGATGGTGTAAATGAAGAGGCCAAGGAGCGAGAGGACTTATGCTTTACAGCAAAACCTCTTAGTGTGCAGATCAGTGAACTTGATGAACTGATCAAGAAGGTACAATATGTTTTTGTCTCATTTAAAATTCCACAAAAATCATATGAAAAGGAATTAAATAACTTGAATTCAAGAATTTCAAATCTAGATAGTTGTTTAACTCAAACACGGGTCACAAGTTCTAATCTGACTGACCAAATAAGCAGGGTGTCATCCAAGAGTGATGAGCGAAGGATGTGGATAGAGTAGAAAGAGTTGGAGCTGATTAAGTCTAGGGATGAAAACATTTATTTGCAAAGAGACAATCTTAAATTGTTAAAACAAAGGAATGTTTATTGTTTGATCGCCAAAAGGCTTTATGCTAACATTACTCAACTGCATCTAAATTGTGAAATAGGGTACAAGATACATCGCATGATTCTTCCCTTCCTTGAGTTCAAGGAGGATGAAATCGATGCCGAAGCATACAACTGTGAAACTGTTGTATCTTCCAATGATGTTAATCCTACTTACATGTATGGTCAGGACAGAATAGAATCTTTTATAAAGTCAAAAGACCATAAGGACATGCTCAAAAATCTTTTGGATGAAAATGATAAGTTGAAACTCAGGACCGAAACCATACAAAAATTCGACTCATTGAGTACCAATTTAAGTTCAGAAAACAAAATTGATGTTGAAAACACATATGAACTTAATGAGGACGATGATATGAGTGAAATTTCTGTAGAGGACGAAGTCGACTGTTTTGAGTTCGTCAGGAGCGAACCCGAAAACCACAAAAACTTGATTTCTGAAAAGTCTGTGGAATTCGCTCGTTTGTCCAAAACTAAGTCCCCAGTCCTTAAAGAAAAAGCCGTTGTGTTTCAGAAGGTTAGAACTACTCCCAATCAGGTGTATAAGGTCATAGGAGTAACTGAACATCAAACAGCCGAACTCACTGCCATAGTGAACGAAGATAATGCAGATGGATGTGATGAGTTTTTCTGGTCAACACCTATAGACAATGCAGATGAAACAGTTGGTCTGTCGGATCGAACATCCTGGAAGGCCAAAGGTAGATATGTGCCCGAACCGCTGAATAAGCCTACCAACTTTGACGTACCAAGTACTAGTGGCACAAAAGAAACTCCTGTAGAGGAAGTCACCTCCACAAGCGAAACCTCATCTATGAAGAGTGAACCGGTTGCTAAGAAGCTGAAACAAAAGGCTAATATCCACAAACAACCGAAACAGGTGAAAAATCAAAAGCAGCAGAGAAACCGGAGATACAAGAAAAATCTCTCAGAGCGAAAGCAGTTTTGGCGCTCTCAGAATCCTCACTACTCTTACCTTGATAAAGATTCTAAGTCAGAGAGAAAGACTTTCGGGCCACACGAAGGACAGAACCGAAAGGATAGGTTCGGTCCCGAAAGCAATAGCAACTGAAAAGCTAGTTTCGGCCTGCCAAATAACAACAAGCAAAGACCTGATTTTAGTCCATAAAGCTTTTACAACAAAAGACCCAGTTTCGGACCACCAACCAACAACACCCAAAAATCCAACTTCGGCTCATCATCAAACGGCTGCCGAAGGTCCAGGTTCGGTCCCTCAAATGACCACAAATGAAAGGGTCATTTCTAACCTCAAGTCAGGAAAGACTATCATTCTAATTTCTTTTCCTCTAATTCTTCTCGTTCTCAATCTTCTTCTAAGTCCAATTCAGTTCCTACACAAAATTCAAGATCATTAAGGGATTTGAAAGGAAAAAGGAAGATTTCCTCAGCTAAGGAAGACCGAAAGCAGACTAAAGTCCAAACACCAGAATCTAAATCTAAAATGCCTGCAATTAATTCTAATAAAATCAAAGTGTTTACTATTAAAAGAAAAGATGAAACAACCTTAATAAAATGAACATATCTTGTTGATGTTTCTCTTACTATTCCTGTTCCTGTGAAAGGCTCACGTGGACCCAAGAAACTTTGGGTTCCTAAATCTGCTTAATTTTTGCAGGTTATTAGTGACGAGCAGTTTGACGAAGAATGGTACATTGACAGTGGCTGCTCACGTCACATGACAGGAAGGAAGGAAGAGCTAAGGGAGTTTCGATCACTTTAGAATGGTGGCAATGTCAAGTTCGGTAACAACACCTATGGAACAATAAAGGGTTATGGGATGATAACCAATGTGGACTTCACAATAAGAAAAGTGGCGTATGTAGAAGGGTTGCAGCATAATCTCATCAGTGTATCTCAACTGGTGGGAGGTACCGGTCTCAAAGTTTCATTCGACGACGAAGGTTCTGAAATTATAGAGAAGAAATCCAACAAGGTCATTCTCAAATCAGGTCGAAAAGGCGAAATGTTTCCTCTGAATCTCAGACCAATCAAAGGAAATCCAGCCATATGTCTTTTGTCCAAAGCTCATTCAGACGAAAGTTGGTTGTGGCACCGAAGACTCTCACATCTCAACTTCAAAGACATCAACAAGTTTGTCACCGGCGGTCATGTTCAGGGTCTTCCATTGCTCAAATTTGATCGAGAACACTTGTGCGCTGCATGCGAAATGGGGAAACAGAGTCGTCAAAGTCACCCATCGATTATAAACACAATAGTTGTTGAACCACTTGAGTTGCTTCACATCGACTTATGTGGTCCATCATCAATCGAGAGCATTGACGGTAGCAAGTATATTCTTGTTATTGTTGATGATTTCTCACGTTTTACATGGGTATTTTTTCTGAAGCACAAATCTGAGGCCACTCCTAAGCTGAAGATGTTTATCAAGCAGGTCGAAGTACAACTGAGAAAAGTCGTTCGAAACATTAGGAGCGACAATGGACTGGAATTCAAGAACAAAGAATTCGAAGACTTCTTGGCAGAAAAAGGAACCAGTCATAACTTCTCAGCCCCCTATACACCTCAACAGAATGGTATTGTCGAAAGGCGAAACCGATCCTTGTGTGAGGCGGCCCGAACTATGCTAATTTTTGCTTCTCTTCCCTTATATTTCTAGGCTGATGCTATTGCTGCAACATGTTTTACGCAGAATAGGTCTTATCTCAACAAGCGTTTCTCTCTCACTCCTTATGAGATCATCAACAACAGGAAGCCGAATGTAAAATTCTTCCATGTGTTCGGTTCAAGGTGCTTCATCTTCAACTCTAAAGAATATCGCAACAATTTTGATGTTAAAGCTGACGAAGGAATTTTTCTGGGATATTCTCTTACTTCAAAGGCATACAGGGTTTTAAATAAACATTCTAGAAGAATTGAAGAAACCTATTATGTGATGTTCAATGACAATTACGTCAAGAAACTAAAAGCTACTGAAGAAGCAATTGGAGAGATTTTCTCTCAAACAGGTCAAGTCACAGCTACGATTGCTAATTTATTTGATCAGTTCGTAGACTTATTCGATGAACCTGAGAAAGCCACTCTCTCGGAAGCCAAGGCAGCAGACAACAAAATCGATCGTCTGAAGCAGATTGTCGAAGATGCAGCCAAACAAATGGGAGAAGGAGAATCAGTTCGAAACGAACCTCCTCAGCACGGCACTTCGGTTGAGGGGGAGAATCAATTCTCTTTAAATCAACAGAACTCACACTTTCAGGGGGAGAATCCAATCCCTGTAGCCCCCGAAAGCCCAGCTACACCCGAAAGTCCTGTATTACCTGAAAGCCCAGCTACACTTGAAAGTTCAGTAGCTCCCGAAGGTCCAAATCAACCTGAAGATCCAAATGATTCATCATCTGTCGAGGGGGAGAATTCCGATATGTTCTATGATGATGATATTCAATCAGAGTTGGAAGAAATGGTCAATGCTGAATTGGATCCATCCTATGATCCAAACTTTCCTCCACTCACCAAATGGACTAGAGATCATCATGTATCTCAGATAGTGGGTAATGTGTCTGAAAAGGCCCTAACCCGATCTCAAGTGAAGGCAAAGCAAACCTCCCTATTCTCAAAAGTATAGTTCTGCATGTATAATTCCTTCGTGTCCAAAGTTGAGCCAAATACCGTCAATATTGCTCTTGATCATTCTGATTGGGTCCAGGCAATGCAAGATGAACTCAATGAGTTTGAAAGAAATAAGGTCTGGCATCTCATTCCAACACTGAAAGATGCCTCAGTAGTTGGTCTCAAATGGGTATTCAGAAACAAAATGGATAAGGAGGGTAATGTGATTCGAAATAAAGCTCGTCTTGTGGTGAAAGGATACTGCCAGGAAGAAGGAATTGATTATGAAGAAACATTTGCTCCGGTAGCAAGGCTGGAATCTGTTCGAATATTTCTAGCCTATGCTGCTCACAAGAACTTCGAGGTCTACCAAATAGATGTGAAGTGCGCTTTTCTGAATGGGGAACTTGAAGAAACGGTTTACATGGAGCAACCTCCTGGTTTTGTGAATGAAAAATATCCAAATCACTGCTACATTCTAGATAAGGCAGTTTATGGTTTGAAACAAGCGCCTAGGGCATGGTATGAAACACTAACTAAGTTCTTAAAGATGTCTAAATTCAAACAAGGTTCGATTGACCCAACCTTCTTTCGTAAAAAGGAAGGTAACCACCTTATGATAGTTCAGATCTATGTCGATGATATCATCTTTGACTCAACGAATCCTAGCTTAACAGCTGAATTCAGAAAGCTGATGGAGACAAAATTTGAAATGAGCTCAATGGGTCCAATTAACTCTTTCCTTGGTTTAAACATTAGACAGGGACCCGAAGGCATCTTTATCAACCAGGAAGCATATACCAAGACTCTTCTTGCTAAATTCGGCATGATGGGAGATTCAAAGGTCAAAGTTCCTATGGCGTTCGGCACCAAGCTCACACCATCCTTGGAAAAACCGGCAGTCGACATAACACTATACCACCAAATGATTGGTTCCCTGATGTACCTCACAGCTAGCAGGCCTGATATAATGTTTTGTGTGAACTATTGTGCTAGGTTTCAAGCGAATCCCCGCGAACCACACATGCTAGCAGTGAAAAACATACTCCGATATCTGAAGCGAACCACCTATCTCGGTCTCTGGTATCCCTCAAACTCAGGTTTCTTTGTTCAAGCCTACTCAGATGCAGACCTTGGAGGATGTGGTTTAGACAGGAAAAGCACCATAGGAGGCTGTCAATTCCTCGATGGGAAGTTGGTGAGCTGGCAATCTAAGAAACAAACATGTGTTTCTCTGTCTACAGCCGAAGCAGAATATATTGCAGCCGCTTCTTGCACATCTCAAGTGATTTGGATCCAAAGTCAACTCCGGGATTATGGACTCAATATGAAAAAGATCCCTGTATATTGTGACTCAGAAAGGCCAATTAGGATCTATCATAACCCCGTGCAACATTCCAAAACCAAACATATTACATTGAGGTATCACTTCATTAAAGATCACGTAGAAGACGGAAACGTAGAGATTCATTTTGTTCGCACTACTGATCAACTGGTTGACATCTTCACCAAAGCTCTTCCTGAAGCAAGTTTTAATAAAATTCTACAAGGACTAGGTATGATGGAATCGGAGTCAGTACCAAAAACTACTTCTCAAAACTAAAAGTTGGAAGCGAAATGAACCGAACGTTCGGTCTATTTTGGGTTCGGTTCACGTAGGTACCGAAATGAACCGAGCGCTCGGGTTCGGTCCTATTCACTTGTCTTCGCTTATCACTCCAAGGTAGTTTCTTTGGTTGTAAACTTATTTGTACTCTTATTTCTCATTTATTTATCACTTATTTCCCAATTCTTTTTTTTTCAAACATTTTTTTTGAAAACAAAATGAACCGAGCGTTCGGTCTATTTCGGGTTCGGTTCCAAATTTTTTTTTGTTTGTTTTATTTTTGTTTTTCTCTTTGAATCAAAATCTCCAAAAATATTTTTTTTGCCATTTGTGGATGATCAATGGGGCAGGTATTGTTCTCACACCTTTTACTAGTTAAGTGTCCCTAGAAGCATGTTGTTGTATGTTGTCCAAAGCCTTAACTGATTCTGAATAAAGCCTTACTGACTTGGTATATACAAACCTTGTCTTCCCAATTAGACTACTATATTTATTCTAATCATGAGCTACCTTACTCTCTTCTCACATGAGATAAGAGTTTTCTGCTTGGTCCTTATTTTAACAGCAGATGTACTTTGGTTTCTTTACACCATCTCCAATATTTTTCTCCATCCTATTCGCTTCATACACGTAACCCTTGAGACTGTCAGAAATTACCACTGAGATTTATGGTTACACAAATTCTGTGTTTATGATCTTAGCTTCGTGCCACTACGTGCTAAGTGAAACCCACAATTCAATACCTACTATGGATTGACGGTGAACAATTAAATTTGCTCTAGTTTTCATTAATGAATTAACGAATTCACCCAAGTGGTTGTACCTTGAAATCTCAAAATTTTCTTTTTGTGTGATTCTTATGAAATTGTTAAATCCCATAACATTTCTTCGCTTAGAATCCAGTTTAATTTTTTTTTGAGATTTCACCTAAAAGTTATTTTCAACATGTCACTTCAATTCTCTTCACACCTACTTGTTCAACAGACCACATTGGTCTCACAAGTACTTCAGTCGATTTTTGTCTTATGTCAAGATCAGGAATTCTAAACTGAAGCGAAAGCCTCCCAAATTAGCCTTATTAAAAGATTCCTTTCAACACTTCTTAATTAGTGTCTGATCGTAATTCAACGGGAAACCACACAAACACTTTAAGGTCTCTCTTGACTTTGAAGGAAGAGATTCATGCCCGGGATCCACTGTTTCGTGTCTTTATTGACATCACAATTTCCCACATATGTGTTGCTTTATTTCTTTTTCTTTGACACTCTATGCACGAAAATGTTTTTGATTTTCCATAAATCTGGTTTCGTTAATTACAAGCTATTTTTGGCTATAATCTTATAAAAGAGATGTGGTTAACAATGTTACACGTGGTTCTCTTGATCTATGACGACAGCTGATACTAAAAGGATAAGTTGCTGACTCAGCCGAAAGTCTAATCGTTTTGATATTTCAAACGGTGCTTGATGGGAAGGCGTGTGAAGCGGAATCATTTTTGACATTTCAAACGGCGCCTGATGGGAAGGCGTGTGAAACGGTACAGTCTTTCTCTCTCCTACATAATCATCGGGGTTCTAAACTGTCACGCGTCTATCACCTAAGGAAACGCTTCGTTCTTTCTTTGAAGATTTGGGAACAGATTTTTCTCTCTTTTCTCACCACGGTATAAAATATAAATTCTACAGTCCATTACCACTTTACTGCACTAAATATTCAGAGAGCAAGAAAATATTACTTTCTCCTACTGTTCATCATCTTCCACCAAAATCTTCTCTTCAATGGCGGACTCCTCTTCAGTTCATGCTACTTCTCACATTCTGCCAATCCGTCCTCAACAAAGCCTGATCATTGATCTTACCCCACAAGTTTACGATGCTTTCATGTTTCCAATCGTGGAATGTCTCAAGTATTCGCCACTGGTTCCAGCACTTACCAAGGTCGAACCTGTTCTAATGGAGTGTCTGTCGCAAATCTTCTCCACAACCCACTATGACAAGTCTGTCGATCGAATCTTCTTCGACATTCTTGATAACAAGTCCTCCATCTCCAAACAACAATTTTGTTCGCTTTTAGGGTTTGAACCTGATGAGTCTAGGGTTAACCCTGAATCCATTCCCGTAGGACAGTTGTTCTCCATGTTTTACAACATGGGTTACACTGAAATTCTGACCACCGTTACAAAGTTCAAGAAATCATGCTCACCTCCTCAGTGGAATGGCTTTTTCACTGTGTTGTTCAAAGGGCTATCAGAACGAAGTGCAGGTTCAGATGGGGCGACCTCTTGTTTATGACAATTCTCTATGGGTTGTACCACGACATCAATCTTGATTATGGATCAGTTTTATGGCAGCAGCTGATTCAGAGCCTTGCGTCTACTTCTCGCCATTCAGAGATCTCTTATGCCAGATTCTGGACGCTCGTCACAAAGTGGGTGATGGACAAGTATCATGTCCCCATTGTTGCTGATTCTCCACTCTCCTTGATAGGAACTTTCCACACTACGAAGATCATAGTGTCTGATTCCTCCAAATTTCAGTTTGTTGGCTCAATCCCTGAGTCAATGTATGGGTGTGTTCCAAGTGACAGTCGCATCATCAGAACTTACAAGGGGTTTCGTCGCTCAGGTCCCAGAGAGCTCACTCCTAAAATGATTCAATCAATCCATGATGTTGATAGGCCTGCTCCCAGGGGAAAGAAACATGATAAGGGAAAAGACAAGAAGGTTGTCAAAGGAGTGAAAGGTCCTTCTCCAAAGAAACACAAACCTTCGAAGGCAGCTTAATCCCCTCCACCAAAGAAGAGGAAGACTCAACCCAGGCGTAGGCTTATTCTTGCCTCCTCCTCCAATGAATCTGAGGAAGAGAGTTCAGACTCAAAAGAGTCACTTCGAGGTAATACTCCTCCACGTTCGCCTACCCCTGAGGTACCTATTTCTTCTACACCTGTCTCTCCTCCCCCAATCTCCATCTCAATTTCCATTCCCCCCATAACCTCCACTACTTAAATACCACCCACCTCTATATTCCTATACCACCTCCCATTTTCACCAAAGCTACCACAACAACCACCGCTGGCGTTCGAACCAACGTATCTCATACGGGGGCTCCTACTATAGCACCCGAAACAACTCCCACTACCGAACATACATCCGCACCCGAACCTACTACCACAACCGAGCCTCCACCCTTGTCCTCATCTCCCGCTCACTCAACAAAAAATGATGAACCTTTTCTTGGAGGAGAGGACATGAAGTTTGACTCGGTCTATTACAGTCTGTATCAAATGCAAAGTGATGATGACGATGATGCTCCAGTCACCAAGAAGCATCTCAAGGAGCTTCATGAGAAAATCAATTCTCTCATTGGTTCCTCCTCCTCTTGCTCTCAATCTACTATCTTAGAGGCTGCTATTCAGGGGCTAGTTGATACGTTCACCAAGGCGCATGAAGCTTCTATCAATTCTGCCACTGCCGCTATCGACGCCTCTACCAAGGTGTGTGCTGCTGCGACCAAAAAAGTCAAAAAACTATTTGTTGATGCTAATTCTCTTTTTCAGTCTTTATAGGGAGCCGCTGCCTCCAATGTAGAGAAGCTTGACTCTCTTGTCAACAAGCTGGCCACTTCAGTTGCCTCCGAACTGCAGTCCTTTGCCAGTCTTCGTCAGTCTCTCAATGATGACAACAAATTGTTTCAGGCGATTGTTGAGGAGCGCCTGACTAAGCTGCAAGAAGACCTCGCTTCAGAGAACTCAGTGATGGATGCTCTTGCTCGCAAGACCACTGCTCTCAAGTTCAAGAGTCTTCATATTTTCCAATCTCAAAAGGAAGTCGCATCTCTTCGATATGAGCGTGAGGTTATTTCATCGTGTTTTTCGGATGTCCACGCCGCCCTTTCCAACATCATCAAAGCACATGATCCTATCCTGAATTACTCAGTGAGGCGCACTCTCGCAGAGAAGCTTGCTCCTGCCCTTGCCCGACTAAGCAAAATTGAAGGGCTCCTTGAGTTCGTGGCCTATCCAAAACAAGGGGGAGAAGATGTGTCTCAACCGCCTCCCACTTCCACAGCAACTAAAACAACCGAACCTCCTCCAACAAGTCAAGCCTCAGGTTCGGGTGTCAAAGACAAAGGAAAGAAGATTGCTGAAGACAGTGATGATGATGATAAAGAGACCATCGCTGATCTCTTAAAGAAACAAGGCCAGGATAAAGATGCTGACATGAGCGCTCGCGTTGCCAGAGAGTTTGAGGCGAACGAAAGAAAAACGAACGAGGCTCATGATCTTCTTGAGAGTAGAAGAACTCTTTTTCCTCCGTGGACTCTCGAGAAGCTTATAAAAGAAGCAATTGAAACTCCCAGCATCCTATGGCTCGAACTAGTGATTTCCTTGGATTGAATCAATTCTGTCGATTCTCAGTTCCACATGCCACTGACCCGAAAAGCCTTCATCTTCCATGCGTTTGATAATGTTGCTGATGTCCCTCATCCTCATCCAAAGGTTGATAGGGAGCTTGTCGAATTCTATCTAAAGTATGCTCAACCTCAGTATCAGACATGGATGCTCAGAAGATCGTCAACGTTCGGGTCCTCAAACCGTTTCGTGAGGGGAACTTCACGAACGTTCGGTTCAAAGTGCTGAGGGGTTCTGCTAAAACCGAACACGCTATATCACTTGCTGATCTTCCCAACCTGAATCTACATGATTGGATTATTTTGCATAACATCCTCCTCACCAACACAGCTGAGTATGGTCCAATCATTGATCACTTCAAAAGAATGCTTGTATGCTGCATTATGGAGGTTGCCAAGATGGATCAGGAGATCGCTAGCATCTTCAAGAAAAAGCCTACTATCTCTCCTGTGGGCTCTGCTAGTGATTTGAACATGATGTAGATGGGAAGAATCGACCCGAAGCGGAATTCTGTCATGTTTACAAGGAACGAAGGTAAAAAAATGCTTGTTTGCCTTGGCATATGAGCACCTTTACACCACTGCATGCTTGGAACATGTTATGGGAATCATTCATCGTTGCAAGCAGAATTCAGCAGATGACACGAAGTATTTTGATGACATGCTCCAGTGGTACATTCGCTTCAGACAGGCCATCCTTGCTCTCATCCCACATCTGTTTGAAACCACTAAGAAAGTTCCTGCAGCTGGACCCAGCAAGCCGAAGTAATAGTCTCGCTCCAATTGACGCAAAAGGGTAGATTGTAGGGGCTGAAAGGTGTTGCGTCATGGGCTCGATCTTTAGTCCATTTTGTCTCCGGATTGGGCCTGTTCATCCAGGAGTTATTTCTAGGGTTTTGTATTTATAGGTGCTTGCATGCATCTTAGTACGTTAGATTTGGAAGTCAATTATTCTAAAAGATTTTATCTTTATCGTTTGTAACCCTAATAGCCTCTACAACGAAAGTTCTTTATCGAGCTCTGCTAAGGCTTGAATCTATTGAATCATTCGACATATTTTGATTCATTCTTGTGCTTTATATTGCTGTTTTCATTTTAGTGATTAACCTGTTAAAAGATCTAAACGATCAAAGAGTTTCTTAACTCTTCACAAGCATCTTCAAATCACCAAGAACACACTAGTGTTTTTGGGTCCTAAAACCCTCTTACAAGCTTCATATAAGTAAGTGTACTCCTCCTATCTAGTTATCTTCTTAGTATGCTTGAAAATTTATGGAATAAACCCCAAGAACAAGTGTTTACGGTTTGGGGATCTCCGAAAACCGTACACACCCCAAAAGGGTGTTTTGATGCCCTAACTCCCTCTCTAGCGTGACTTATGGACTAGGAACTTGCTTGGATGATCTATGAACCCCAAAACGCGAAGTGGATGGAGTGACCATGAGTTTACAACTCATGGGTTTATGGTAGAAATCTCCCCAAAAATGGTCCAAGGACCGTAAACTCCAAAAAGTGGGCAATTCATGCCCTAACCACTTCCTAAGCCCTTGAATCAACCCTATAACCTTTCTTAGTGAAGCATGAAGCCTTAAAGCACACTAATACACCACTCCCATGAGTTTACGGCCGTAAACTCATGGGGGATATGGTTCAAAAACCGTAAACACCCCTAGGTACTACCATTTGAGGAGTAAACTCCAAAGTGAGACTATACTCTCCTTAGATGCAACCCTTAACACTCCTAGCACTTGAAACAAGGTGTTTTCATGCATTAGAGTGTCTTTACTTACTTAATTGGTGATTAAATGACTAATTAGACACCATTATGTGTCACTACATGTTTCATAGGATCTGTGTGTGTGTTCAAGTCCTCGTTTGACATCTAGCATCCTACCCGGCAATACTATCCACTCCACTCACTGCAGGTGAGTTCATACCCCTTAATTAACCTTTCAAATGTTTTAAAATGCTTTTATAGGGGGGGGGGGAATACAAGTTGAATCCAACAAGTTATAGTATCAATCACATGTGATTTATAACTTGCAACCAAAAAGGATTTTCTATACTTTTAACTGGTTTGTCAACAAAACCGATTTAAATAATTATTAAACGCATTTTTTTATGTTAAATTGTTATTAAAATATTTCCAAACTATTTTTAAACCTCTTTGTTTCCAAACTATATCTACACCAATATATTTATATAAGTAAGACTTGAAGGACTTAGGACAGATAGCTCGCCTTACTTCCTATTCTTGTTTGATTGTAGACTTAGGGTATACGGTTATATGTCCGACTGTCGTTGAATTCTTAGTTATATATTGTATATATTTGTGTTAGATATGAAAGTTTTCACTCAGTTCAATACCTTTGTGTATCAAAGGCATGCCGCCAACATTCTATTTAACTATAATAGGTATAGTTAAGGTTATTGCTCATTACCACTATTACTATGACGCTCATTATAATTACTAATTTTATGAGTTAATACATGTTAAATACTAAGAAAAGAGGATACTATATATACTGTACAAGAGAACACTCAATACACTATACCGAAAAGTAAATCATACTAATATACAAGAGAATACACTAAAACAGAATGTGACACACTATTTCCCTATAAGGCACTCTAATGTACCTTTACCGTGTAACCAGAGTCTCCTGGAGGGAGAGTGGGTGTTATACGTATAGATCTATACGAGACAGACACTCCCACATCTCGACTGATAGCTACAGTCCGAGCCGACTAGGCCCAGGGATGACAAAATGTTACCACACTACGTGTGACCTGGAGGGTCATCAGCCACTCGATCGTCTATCAGCATGGTTGCATACGAGTTCACATTCGGACCTCTAATTAATAAATTAAGAATATAAGGTAAAACAGACTTCCCGAGGTGTATTGTACACTTATCACTACTTGGAGTCTGTGTTTTTATTTCATTCAGCCGGTAGTAAAACTGCTGGAATAAAACATTATTTTCCCATTTACTTTACAAGAATGATATCTAAAACTATATTTTTATTAACCGATAGTCTCATTGGGAAAACATTTAAACACTCAAAGGATCAAACTTACAAATATTCACGTCTGGAAAATAGAGGATTTTCTAGGGATTCATGCTATTTTCGAAACTTTGATAACAACTTTTATATTACATGATTGTAAACATTTTTATAGAAGCAATGACACTAAATACTTATGAACTCACCAGCTTTATATGGATACTCATTTTCAAAATAACTTGTATTCTCAGGTCATCAGTAGACAGGTACAGATGCAGCTTTTGAGAAGATGGAGCACATACAAGACTCCTCTTTATTTTGATTATACTTTTTGGTGTCTAACAAACTGAACAGAACACGCTTGTATTAAAATCACTATATTAATGCAATGGATGTTGCTTGTTTTTACTATTATGCATTGTTATGATACTGTACATGACGTCCTCCACCCCAGAACGTATTCCGCCGTTCTCGGTTTTGGGGTGTGACAGATTGGTATCAGAGCATTGTTTATAGTGAATCAAGTATATCAACCCATAAAAGATATACGAACTATAAACACACCAAGTTTAAACACTCTGACCAAGAATATATACTTTTAAATACTAAAATATTTAACTAAGTATATATATACATCCATAAATACAAAGGGTCAGTATCATACTAGAACAAAACAAAAGTATTAAAATTGTTGGACAACACAATTGGGCTTAGAGACATATAGTTACATCTGGGTGGATGTAGCCTGATCAACTACATTTTCCTAGGAGTGACTAACATGTGCCTAAGAGTGATTGTGATGTTGCAACAAGTCTAAAAACATACCAACACTACCACAAGATCATGAGAACGAGAATACTATAGGAGTATTCTGCAATTCTATGATTTACATATGTGAGAACTAAAAGGGTCTTTGTTAGTAGGGAAATAGTTGCTAAGTGGATACCCTACGGTTACATGCGATTAAGACGTTGTAGATTTAGAATTTGTGATCTTTTCTTTACTTCCTGCTCCTTGTTTGGTTGTGGATTTAGAGTTAGGGTCACCTATTCGAAGGTCTATTTTGCCTCGGTCGCATGTAATTAGTATGCACTATGCAAGTATTGGTCTAACTCATAACTATCATCCTATAAGTATCTTAGATTTAAACGTCTATTAACTATTCTTTCCCCATTATCGCGTAGATAGTATGGCTGGTTTCCACCTTCCCGACGATCCGTACTATCCAAACCAAGGCAACGGGGGATGGCTCGATGACGAGCCAGAAGATGATCACCCGATCCCTTTGGATGATCACCGTGCAGAGGGTTTTTCAGATAGCTCCGACTCCAAACCAGAATTCAACAACCTGCCCCCAATAGCACCAAACCCTAACCCCCGTCTAGCATTTCAAGGTCCCACTCCCACGTAGGCCATAACCTTGAACTGATGGAGCGATGAGCAGGGTCATCCTTTACCTTTCAACGGAGACCGAAGCTTCTACAACATAAGCGATGGAGGTTCAGATGACAGAGTCTTGCCCATCATCGTCCGTAGGATTGCTAGGAACGTCGAACAAGGTCAAGCAGCCATTGGCAGAGTTGTGGAAATTGATGCCAACTCTAACCTTAACACTGTCCGTATCCGCCAACTGGAAGAAGCCATGGATAGGACTAGGAGGACCAATGAAGCTCTGCAGCAATAGCTAGCTGCATCCCGAGCCGAAGTTAGGGAACTCCGAGCACGTCAGAGGGCTCAGGAACGACATCTTCAGGAAGTTATACGCCAACTGGCCGATCTTAGGGTTCGCTTAATGGGTACCCGTCGCCAGTAGAAGATGTCAACTCAGCTTTCCCTTTTGTTTAAGGACTAGCCTTTCCTTTACAATGCTTGATAGGGCACTTGTTTGTAAACATTCCTAAAGGTACTCTAATTAGGCTCCTATACTGCCAACATTTTCCCTTGTGGTTTGATGTAAGACCTACTGTTAGGTCACTTTTCCCGAACTCATATTACATCACTAATACCAGTAATATTGGCAGTTACCTACTCCATGGGAAAGTTTATACCTTCGTGTTTCCCTACTCTGTTGCTATCACTTTATCTGATAGTTGGACTATGTCCATTTAGTCCATGAAACACTCTCATCATGTTTGCAATTGACTCTTACTATTGTCATCATCTTTATAAATTTTCAGCAAAAGGATGCCTCCCCGTAAGCGCTCGAACAGAGGCAGACCTGCGACTCACACTCCACCTCCTCCTCTGCAGTTCGATCCGGTGATGTTTCTGTTGGAATAATGTCTAAGGCTGCAACTATATTAGGCAAGTATTTGACCCGATTATGCATGGTCCTTTTGGGTTGCCTTCACCATAGCAACTTGATAGAATGATTTATTAAGAGAGAATAAATATTATTAATATATTATGAGAATAATATAAAGAATAATAATATTGTTATTTGATTAATATAAGTCATAAATTAATTGGTATTAATTTGGTGACTTAAAGAGATTAATTAAATAAGAGGGTATAAACTGTCAATTGTTTGATAGTTACACTTTAGACTGTAAATCCTTATTGGATAGGGGTTGGACGAATTCTAGAGATAAGGATAACTCAAAATCGTCCAAGGCTATCTATGGTAAGGACATGGATTGCTTTAAGAGAAGATTATCCAACTAGGGTTTAAGTTGTAACCCTTAAGGAGTCTACAAGTATAAATAGACCCCATGGCTTAGGGAAATCGGCACCACATTGAGAATAGAGAACCCCTGGCCGATTTCCTCCTAGCCTCTCTCTCTCAAATCATCTTCATTGCTATTTGGTGTTTGTAAGCCATTAGAGGAGTGATAATTGTGACTCTAGAGCTCCAAGACAATAAGATCAAACAAGAGTTTCAAAGGTATACTTCTAGATCTGATTTTGTATTGTTTTATACCTAATTAATTGTTAGAAGTCTTGGATTCAAAGCATGTTTAATTAGAAAGCCTAGATCCAAGCATTAGGGTTTTGCATGCGCACATAGGAAAGTTCTTATGGCTAAAACCCATCAGTGGTATCAGAGCCTAGCTTGGTTTCTATTAAATTGTTGCTTGTTTGTTTGAAACTTAACTGCAAAATTCGATTTTTGTGTTTCTGAGTCATAGACTCGGTGAGTTCCATAGTGGAATCGGCGAGTTGGCCAGACTCGGCGAGTCCCTTGGTGCACTCGGCGAGTCCAAGCGTCAGGAAAGGCCAGATTCGGGATTTCTTCATGATTATCTTATGGAAACTTACCTTAATCATATTAGATCAACCCTAATCCGATTTTTTGATATATATGACTATAATCTTGATCTAATTAAAGATATTTATCAACTAATAAAATATTTAATTTCCTTATATGATAATTAATTAATTATTTTGATTAAACTGGTAATTATCTTGCAAGAAATCTTGAATAAATCAAATATAGATAATTAGTAAATTAATTGTTAATTAGAATTATTTGTTTCAAAGGTATACTTCTAGATCTGATTTTGTATTGTTTTATACCTAATTAGTTGTTAGAAGTCTTGGATTCAAAGCATGTTTAATTAGAAAGCCTAGATCCAAGCATTAGGGTTTTGCATGCGCACATAGGAAAGTTCTTATGGCTAAAACCCATCAGTGGTATCAGAGCCTAGCTTGGTTTCTATTAAATTGTTGCTTGTTTGTTTGAAACTTAACTGCAAAATTCGATTTTTGTGTTTCTGAGTCATAGACTCGGCGAGTTCCATAGTGGAATCGGCGAGTTGGCCAGACTCGGCGAGTCCCTTGGTGCACTCGGCGAGTCCAAGCGTCAGGAAAGGCCAGATTCGGGATTTCTTCATGATTATCTTATGGAAACTTACCTTAATCATATTAGATCAACCCTAATCCGATTTTTTGATATATATGACTATAATCTTGATCTAATTAAAGATATTTATCAACTAATAAAATATTTAATTTCCTTATATGATAATTAATTAATTATTTTGATTAAACTGGTAATTATCTTGCAAGAAATCTTGAATAAATCAAATATAGATAATTAGGAAATTAATTGTTAATTAGAATTATTTGTTATTTGATCCTCCATGTTTTAAATGTTTAAAACTTGTCCTCAAGTTTTGAAATTCATGTTTTGTGATTAAAAGTTTTAATTTAGACAATTTAAATTTCAAACCCTAAGTTTTTAAAAGTTTAAAATACAACCCTATACTAATATAATATTACAAGATTAATATATATATATATATATATATATATATATATATATATATATATATATATATATATATATATATATAACTAAAATGCTAGTCTTACCGTTAGTAGGCCTCATTCACGAAGCCGATCTATAAGGTGGGTATAAGGTTGCGGCCTATAAAATGGCGCTTAATGGGTGTACACTGTGACATCCCCAAAATCTCGGCCAGAAAAGACCGATTTTTCATTTATGCTTTTAAAATAATTTCAGAGTAAATCCTTTTGATTTGAAAGAGAGTTGCGGAATTTGTTCCCAAAAACAAAACATGATAAAACAATGTTTACCAAAGCATTTCATAAAAGAAATGTATTTTCATTATATAATCAAAACTCGGGGTGTCATGTTCCGATACAGACCAATAAGCATAAACGATTACATTACAAGTTATTCAACAAATATATACATATACAAACTTGTAAACAAAACAACTTGATGGTTCGTCCATCTTATGCCCTCGTGCCACTTCCTGTAATACAAATAAAACTGATTGGGTCAGGCTTGGGAGCCTGGTGAGCATATAGGGTTTTCAACCCACAATAAATAATTATATTTAATTTCCACCAACCAACAATAACCCAATTACCCATTCCCGTTATTCTCACTTTATTTCCCTAAAACAACTAACATAAGGGACCTAGTCTAAAAATATTTCATCGGGGCGACAACACATGCTTCAGGGGTTCCTCAGCAATATAAGTCAAATAAGGCAACCATGAGGGGGATGAAGTACAACGAATGAACACCCGAGTTCATTAACACCTACAAGTGGCGAACCTGCTAATGTTTCCACAAGACTGTCTAGAAAAGTCCGTGGTCGTCATCTAAACTCCGCTAGATGACTAAATCAAACAATAACGAGGCCTCTCATCTGTTTATTACACACCACTTATCTACCCATATTCTACCCAACATATTAGTAGATAAAATATACATTTTTATACATAGATAAAAAACCTTTATAGCATGCTTTGATCAATACATATTCCACATAACAGATGAGGCACACACACATAACACGTATTTCATAGAAAACAAATCAGATCCATGAGATAGAAGAGAGTGAATATACATTCACACCTATAACACAAAATATACACATAAAACGTATTTCATATAAAATACTTCATAATTATGCGTTAAAAGAAAGTAACCACACACTCACACCTATAAAAAACAATATGCTTAATACACTCGAACCATACTTGTATTATTATCGTGTTTATGAAAGGTAGTATACACTCACTTGATCAGAAGATGATCGGACAGCAATACGACTTGCAGAAGTAGTAATCCTCAGCAGATCTGGAAGATCTTCACAAAAATCGAACTTCTCGCGGACAGAGCTTCGGCTCGGGAACCGCACTTCTCGATATCTTCGGGATCTCGGGACTTGCCTCGGGGCTCGAGAATAATAGCGGGGCTACGGGGTATTTCTGGCACGCAAATCGATACAAAACGGGAGAGAGAAGAGAGAAAAGAACAAAAGAACTCGGCTGCCCTTGCATCCTATTTATAGGAGGCTGGAGCCTCGGAGTACGTGGGGCGTATTGTAGTACGCGGGGCGTACTGCTCCGAAATCGTCACTGCTTACATATCCGAAGTGCTCGAGTGCGAGTGTTGACATTCCTCGGTGTACGCGGGGCGTACTTCGGATCAGATCGGTGACTCCTTCTGATAATCATCCGAATTAAAGATTAAATTTAAATACAAATTATTTAATAAACTTCGGAAATTCATATCTTCTTCATACGAACTCCGTTTTCGACGTTCTTTTTATCCAGGCGAAGGTGAGACTACGATCTACAACATTCGTTTAGACTCCGTCGGCTAATTTTAACTTTATTTTTATTATTTATTTTTAATAGGCCGGGACAGAAAAACTTCGTTATAAATTCATAACTTCTTCGTTTGACGTCCGTTCTCGCCTAACTTTTCATTGCTTTGATACCAACAACGAGATCTTCGATTCTCGTTTAGATCGATTCGACTAAAAACCGCTCGATCTCAAATCGAGTAATTCGGACTGCATACCGCTAAGTCGAAACTTCGATAAATCATAACTTCCTCATACGAAGTCAGATTTGGGCGTTCTATATATATTCGGAAACCTCGTTTCAACTACTACAACATTAACCAAAGATATCAAGTTTATTTTACACTTAAATTTTGACGCTTATTTTTATTCTTAATTAATCAAACCACATAATTAAGCAATTAAGCACAAAACACATAATACTCAAATAATACACTTCTATTATTTCAAAACGGGTTACAAAGGTTAACCTAGACTATTACATTGCTAAAAATGGCAAGCCCGGAAACACAGGCGTTACAATTCTCTCCACCTTAGAATGATTCCATCCCCGGAATCACACATCAACAAACAAATGCGGATAGCAACTCAACATGTCACTCTCCGCCTCCTAGGTGAGATTCGGCCCATTCGTGTGTTTCCATCGGACAAGCACTAACCCAACCATTTTGCGTCGCAACTTCTTAGTGTTTCGGTCAACAATTGCCTCTGGTTCTTCAATCAAACTTTTGTTCTCATCAATTCTCAATTCATAAATTGGAATTATGTCAGGAACTTCTCCCGTGAACTTCCTCAAATAACACACATGAAAAGTGTTGTGAATTCCATTCAGTTCTTCGGGCAATTCGAGCTTGTAAGCTTGGTTCCCAACCCTCTGGAGAACTTTAAACGGTCCAATAAACCTTGGACTCAACTTTCCACTTTTACCAAATCTTATAAGTCCCTTCCACGGCGAGACTTTAAGCAAAACTGAATCTCCAATTTCAAAAGTCATCGGTCTTCGCTTCTTGTTAGCATAGCTCTTTTGACGATCCTGAGTTGCTAACATTCTTTCCCTAATTATTTTCAACTTTTCAGCGGTTTGATGGACCATCTCGGGACCCATAAACTGCTTTTCCACAGCCTCAAGCCAACAAGACAGCGTACGACACTTCTGTCCATACAAAGCTTGATAAGGTGCCATCTTAATGCTCGAGTGGAAACTATTATTATAGGAAAATTCTACCAAAGGTAAATGTTCATCCCAATTACCTAGGAATTCCAAGGTACATGCTCTTAGCATATCTTCAAGTGTTTGTATCGTTCTTTCACTCTGACCATCAGTCTGTGGATGGTAAGCTGTACTTAAACATAACTTGGTACCCATTTCCTCTTGTAGACTTTTCCAAAACCTCAAGGTGAAACGACTATCACGATCCGACACAATCGTTAACGGAACACCGTGAAGCCTCACAATTTCCTTCACGTAAGAATTCACAAGCTTCTCCATAGACCATTTCTCCTTGGCTGCTATGAAATGCGCACTCTTAGTGAATCGATCAACGACCACCCAAATCATGTCGTGACCATTCTTTGTTCGGGGTAGTTTAGTGACAAAATCCATAGCAATGTCTTCCCACTTACCCATAGGCACAGAAAATGGTTCTAAACTCCTGTACGGTTTCTGATGTTGTGTCTTGACTCTCGCACAAGTCACACACTCAGCCACATACTTTGCAACATCAAGCTTCATCGTCGGCCACCAGTAGTAGGGTTTCAGGTCCCTATACATTTTAGTGCTACCGGGATGAATCGAGTACATGGTTTTGTGAGCTTCTTCCATCAGAAGATCTCTGACTCCTCCTGTCTTAGGCATCCAAATCCGATCTTGGAACACCTTCAGTCCATGACTGTTTACACCGAACACCAACGTTTTGCCCAAACGTTCCTCATTTCGGTCATTCTTTTCAGAAGCTTCGCTTTGAGATTTCTTTATACTTTCGAAAATGGTCGAGACAACTTTAATTCTCAACGCTCTTGGCCTTTTCCTTTCAAGATTGACTTTCCGACTGAGAGCATCAGCAACAACATTAGCTTTACCGGGGTGGTATAGTATCTCACAGTCGTAGTCCTTGAGTAACTCTAGCGATCGTCGTTGCCTCATATTCAATTCTTTCTGATTAAAGAGATATTGGAGACTCTTATGATCAGTTAAAAGTTTGCACTTCGTGCCATAGAGGTAATGCCTCCATATTTTCAGAGCGAAAACTACCGCTGCCAACTCCAAATCATGAGCTGGGTAATTCTTTTCATGCTCCTTCAGCTGTCGAGACGCATATGCTATCACCTTTTCTCTTTGGGTGAAAACACAACCCAATCCAACCCCAGACACATCGCTATAGACAACGAAGTCTTCAACTCCATCGGGTAGAGAAAGTATCGGTGCCTCGCATAGCTTCTTCTTTAACTTCTCGAATGCTTCTTTATGCTTATCACTCCAAACATAAGTAGCTCCTTTGTGGGTCAAAGCTGTTAATGGAGTAGCGATCGAAGAAAAACCTTGGATAAACCTTCGGTAATATCCGTCTAATCCTAAAAAGCTTTGGATCTCCGTGGGACTTTTCGGTTGTTCCCACTTCATTACAGCTTCAATCTTTGCTGGATCAACCATTATCCCTTCTTGTTTGACCACGTGAGCCAAGAATTGGACTTCACGAATCCAAAAATCACACTTAGAGAACTTTGCATACAACTTCTCCTTCTTCAAGACTTCTAACACTTCTCGTAAGTGTCTACCATGCTCCTCCTGGCTTTTCGAGTAAATCAGAATGTCGTCTATGAACACTATCATGGATTTATCAAGGAACGGATTACAAACCCTATTCATTAAATCCATGAATGTTGTCGGAGCATTGGTTAGTCCAAACGACATAACCAAGAACTCGTAGTGTCCATATCTAGTTCTGAATGCAGTCTTCTCGATATCTTGCTCTCTTACTTTTAGCTGATGATATCCTGACCTAAGATCGATCTTCGAGAAATAGCTCGAACCTTGCAATTGATCAAACAGGTCATCAATCCTTGGCAACGGATATCTATTCTTTATTGTTGCCTTGTTCAGCTACCTGTAATCAATGCACATTCTCATACTTCCATCTTTCTTCTTCACGAATAACACCGAAGCTCCCCAAGGCGATGAACTAGGTCTAATGAAACCTTTGTCCAATAACTCCTGAAGTTGCATCATTAGCTCCTTCATCTCCGTCGGTGCTAGTCGGTAAGTTGCCTTTGCTATTTGTGTGGTTCCTGGTAACAAGTCAATACGGAATTCCACTTGTCGATCAGGCGGTAATCTAGGAAGATCTTCGGGAAATACTTCCGGATAATCACACACCACTGGAATACTCTGCATCACCTTCTTTTCCTTCTTAGCATCGATCACGAATGCTAAATATGATGTACATCCCTTGGTCAAACACCTTCTGGATTTCATTAGGGAAATGATTCCAGAATTCACTCGCCGTTTGTCCCCATACACCATAAACGAATCTTTCCCAGGCGGGTTTACTTTAACTATCTTCTTCTTGCATAATATTTCAGCATCATTGGCGCTAAGCCCATCCATTCCCAACACGATGTCGAAACCATTAAGCTCGATAGGCAATAATTCCTCGTGAAACTTATTCCCATTAAGTTCGATTAAGATGTTTTTCATACGATGGCTAACAGGTACAAACTTGCCACTAGCAACTTCGACTAATAAAGCATTATCTAGTCTATCAACAGGCAAAGCTAGCTTTCTACCAAACTCATGCGAAATAAAGGAGTAGTTGGCTCCAGAATCAAACAAAATTTGAGCAGGTAATTCGTTAACAAGAAAGGTACCTGAAGCGACATCAGCTTCATCTTTCGCAGCCTCAAGTGTCATCTAGAAGGCTCTCGCCTTTGGCTTTGGTGGAATGTTGGGCCTAGCTGCCTCCTTCTTCTTCGGACAGTCTTTCAAAATATGCCCCTCTTCATTACAACCAAAACACATCCTTTTGTTGTTCGGACACTCGTTGGCAAAATGTCCAACCTGTCCACACTTGTAGCAGGTTACATCCTCGCTACATTTCCCAAAGTGGTTTTTCTTACACTTATCACACCACTTCGCTTCGCCTCCCTTTCCTCCAAACTTTTTCGAATCAGATTTTGAAAATTTTCCTTTCTTACCGGAACCAGATGTTCCTTCAAACTTTCTCTTCTCACCAACCTCAACCTTGTCGGTGGTTCTTCCCTTTATCATGTTCTCAACAGACTTGGCAGCCCAGATAGCTGCCTCTAGAGTATGTGCCTGACGTACTGGCACCTCATACTCCCATAGGAGTCCCTTCACATACCGGTCCACCTTTGTCAGCTCATCTGGAATGATACGCAAGGCAAACTCCATCTTATCAGTGAAGTTATTGGTGTATTCATCAACTGACATGCTGCCTTTCGTCAATGCCGAAAACTTGTTTTCTAACTCCAACAAATTTTGGGCCGAACAGAACTTGCGTTTGAACTGCACCAAGAATTCTGCCCATGTTAATTGCAGTGGCTCATTAGGGCTCAACGTCTTCCCTAGAGAGTTCCACCAACGAACAACTCCACCTCGGAATTGATGCACTACATAGATAGTTTGCAACTTGCCTCTGCAGCCACAAGTCATGAAGGCTAACTCCATTTCGGAGATCCAATCCATAACTCCAATCGGATCCTCCTTTCCATTGAAGGTCGATGGTTTACAAGTTAGAAAGTCCTTGTACTTGCATCCCATTCCATCATTCCTTCCATCATGGTTGTTTTGCCTAACTATCGGTGGGTTGGCTTGACCAATAGACCCACTGAAGTTTCCACCTTCCCAGTGCCCTTCATTTAATTCAGGCTCTTCCACACGAATTGACAGTTCTTCACGATTCTGTTGAAGCAACTGTCTAGTTTCATCCATCTGACGATCCAACATCGTTTGAATCATCATTTGCACACCAGCCATGGTTATTGGCTCAGGTGCTGATGCTACGACAGGTATTTGTTCAATCACGGGTGGTTGATTCCTATTTTCATCAGCATTTCCAACTCCACTTCTTGTTCTCACCATTTTGATCTACACGCCGAATAAGGTGAAATTAGATCCTCAATCACGATAGATATTCAAATCATCCGTATCGCTCCGAAACGTTTACATGCTAGTTCTAATATCGTAGACGTACGCTTAGAATCCTACACACATAAGGTTTCTAGATCCGGTCGGCAACAGACCATAGATCCGAACAAATAATATCATACATGGCAACATATAACATTTAGCACATAAAGCATTTTAGGCAACTTTCCTAAAATAAACTAGTGCTCGTGTCTAAAACATAACAGACACATATCTAAAAATTCCACTTAGCATTCTAAGTTTAAGTCTAGAAATCCTACAAATTCCTAGTTTGCTTAAACTAATGCTCTGATACCAACTGTGACATCCCTGAAATCTCGGCCAGAAAAGACCGATTTTTCATTTATGCTTTTAAAATAATTTCAGAGTAAATCCTTTTGATTTGAAAGAGAGTTGCGGAATTTGTTCCCAAAAACAAAACATGATAAAACAATGTTTACCAAAGCATTTCATAAAAGAAATGTATTTTCATAATATAATCAAAACTCGGGGTGTCATGTTTCGATACAGACCAATAAGCATAAACCATAACATTACAAGTCATTCAACAAATATATACATATACAGACTTGTAAACAAAACAACTTGATGGTTCGTCCATCTTATGCCCTCGCGTCACTTCCTGTAATATAAATAAAACTGAGTGGGTCAGGCTTGGGAGCCTGGTGAGCATATAGGGTTTTCAACCCACAATAAATAATATATTTTATTTCCACTAACCAACAATAACCCAATTACCCATTCCCGTTATTCTCACTTTATGTCCCTAAAACAACTAACATAAGGGACCTAGCCTAAGAATATTTCATCGGGGCGACAACACATGCTTCGGGGGTTCCTCAGCAATATAAGTCAAATATGGCAACCATGAGGGGGATGGAGTACAGCGAATGAACACCCGAGTTCATTAACACCTACAGGTGGCGAACCTGCTAATGTTTCCACAAGATTGTCTAGAAAAGTCCGTGGTCGTCATCTAAACTCCGCTAGATGACTAAATCAAACAATAACGAGGCCTCTCATCTATTTATTACACACCACTTATCTACCCATGTTCTACCCAACATATTAGTAGATAAAATATACATTTTTATACACAGATAAAAATCTGTATAACATGCTTTGATCAACACATATTCCACATAATAGATGAGGCACACACACATAACACGTATTTCATAGAAAACAAATCAGATCCATGAGATAGAAGAGAGTGAATATACATTCACACCTATAACACAAAATATACACATAAAACGTATTTCGTATAAAATACTTCATAATTATGCGTTAGAAGAAAGTAACCACACACTCACACCTATAAAAAACAATATACTTAATACACTCGAACCATACTTGTATTATTATCGTGTTTATGAAAGGTAGTATACACTCACTTGATCAGAAGATGATCGGACAGCACTACGACTTGCAGAAGTAGTAATCCTTAGCAGATCTGGAAGATCTTCACAAAAATCGAACTTCTCGCGGATAGAGCTTTGGCTCGGGAACCGCACTTCTCGATATCTTCGGGATCTCGGGACTTGCCTCGGGGCTCGAGAATAATAGCGGGGCTTCGGGGTATTTCTGGCACGCAAATCGATGCAAAACGGGAGAGAGAAGAGAGAAAAGAGCAAAAGAACTCGGCTGCCCTTGCATCCTATTTATAGGAGGCTGGAGCCTCGGAGTACGTGGGGCGTATTGTAGTACGCGGGGCGTACTGCTCCGAAATCGTCACTGCTTACATATCCGAAGTGCTCGAGTGCGAGTGTCGACATTCCTCGGTGTACGCGGGGCGTACTTCGGATCAGATCGGTGACTCCTTCGGATAATCATCCGAATTAAATATTAAATTTAAATACAAATTATTTAATAAACTTCGGAAATTCATATCTTCTTCATACGAACTCCGTTTTCGACGTTCTTTATATCCAGGCGAAGGTGAGACTACGCTCTACAACATTCGTTTAGACTCCGTCGGCTAATTTTAACTTTATTTTTATTATTTATTTTTAATAGGCCGGGACAAAAAAACTTCGTTATAAATTCATAACTTCTTCGTTTGACGTCCGTTCTCGCCTAACTTTTCATTGCTTTGATACCAACAACGAGATTTTCGATTCTCATTTAGATCGATTCGACTAAAAACCGCTCGATCTCAAATCGAGTAATTCGGGCTGCATACCGCTAAGTCGAAACTTCGATAAATCATAACTTCCTCATACGAAGTCAGATTTGGGCGTCCTATATATATTCGGAAACCTCGTTTCAACTACTACAACATTAACCAAAGATATCAAGTTTATTTTACACTTAAATTTTGACGCTTATTTTTATTCTTAATTAATCAAACCACATAATTAAGCAATTAAGCACAAAACACATAATACTCAAATAATACACTTCTATTATTTCAAAACGGGTTACAAAGGTTAACCTAGACTATTACATTGCTAAAAATGGCAAGCCCGGAAACACAGGCGTTACATACACTCACACCCACCTCTTGCTTGATCGGTGGAGGGTCGTTAGCCGAACGGGTAGGATAGGGCAACCTCATCCTCTCATTAAAAGTATAATATGAAATACAAAGTAACTATACATTTTTTAAAAAAATTTCCCAATCTTAGTTACTTTAGGAAAAGTGAATTGATGTAATCCCATGAAATTACACTTTGCACCCTTGCTAAGAAGTTAGTGGAGCGTGTGTGGTTTACCGGCACACTAATTGGTTCTAGGCAAAGGTGGCAAAGGGCGATTCATTGTTTATCATAGTTCGATGGAGCGTGTGTGGTTTACCGGCACATCGAATAGGTGATCGTTACAATGAAGGCACCATGTGAATTTGCATGGTAATTCACACCCGCTTTGTGATCCTCGGTATCCCAGTCACAAACAAGAGGGGCATATCAAGATTTAAACATGCCATTGAATAGTTTCAGTGAATCTCATCCGATCCTAGGAATTCTCAATACATTTAGGACTTATAGTTAGGTTTTTATGGTGGAGAATTAGTGAATCGTCATTCACTTACCTTCATATAATTTGCATATTGGATTATGGCATCCCTTTTCTAATATGTAAATATTGTTGTTGGATCTTAGCCCTAATTTTCTTATTGGGTGATAATTAGGGATTGATATTCTAATCTATCTTTGTCCTTTCTATTTGTAGATGTCGAACGCAAACAACGCTGCTGCTAGTTCTTTCACATTGATGAGCCTTTGTCAAAAGGTCACTTTCGATGGGACGAACTTTAGCGAATAGATAAGATACATTCGCACAATTGCTCGCTATGAGGATAAGGAGTATGTCCTCGATGAGAAGCTCGAGAAAATCAACCCTGAAATCGCTACTCCGGCTGAAATGACCGCTTTTGAAACTCACGAGCGAGATGCAACGAAGGTACATTGCATCATGATAGCCACCATGAACTCTGAATTCCAAAAGTCCTATGAGGACATGTACCCGTACGAGATGCATCAAGACTTATTGGAGAGATACCACCAAAACGCGAGACAAGAGCGTTATGAGATTTTCACTAACATGATTTCCGCTAAGATGGGTCATGGAGAATCTCTTACCGTGCACCTGAAGAAGATGCAAAGGTATGTCGACCGCCTTCGCAAGTTAAATGTTGACTTCGGGGAAGACTTGGCGATCGACATGGTGCTTCACTCTTTGCCTCCGAGCTACAATCAATTTAGGATGACCTACCACATAAACAAAGAGGAGGTCACCCTAAGCAAACTCCAAGGTCTTTTGAGGGTCGCTGAGAGCAACTTTAAAGACAAGTCTGTTGCACCAACTCCCAATCCACCCGCTGCTCCTATCTTGGCTATTGGTCAAGGAAAGGGAAAGAAGAGGAAGGCTTCGTCTAAGAACAATCGCAAGAAATGGCTAGAAACATCATTTCATTTCATGGTTTGTTTAGACAAGGTTTTAGATTTTCTTTTAATAATGAGAATGGCTCTATTTTGGCTTATCTAAATGGTGTCTTTTATTTTGAAGCTATACCATGTAATGAAATTTATGAAACTGTTATGATTGTTGATAACTTAGGAAATGATGTTTTAAACATAGATTCTTCCAATAGTATGGATAGAGCATCCTTGTGGCATTGTCGCCTTGGACATGTCAACAAGAAACGCATAGCCCAACTCCAAAAGGATGGAGTGTTGGAGTCATTCGACCTTAGGGAAGATGACACGTGCGAGTCTTGTTTTCTTGGAAAGATGACTAAATCACCCTTCATGAGTACATGTGAAAGGGGTGAGGGTCTATAGGACCTAATACATACCGATGTATGTGGACCGTTTAGATCAACCACGAAGGATGAGAACTGCTTCTACGTGACTTTTACCGATGACTATAGTAGATATGGGTATATCTATTTGATCAAAAAAAAGTCAGAAACTTTTGAAAAGTTCAAAGAGTTCAAGAATGAAGTGGAGCATCAATTAGGCAGGAAAATCAAGATGCTTCGATCCGATCGAGGAGGAGAGTACCTAAGTCTTGAATTCCACGATTATCTCAAGGAGTGTGGAATAGTTTCACAATTGACGCCACCTAGGACACCACAATTGAATGGTGTGACAGAAAGGCATAATCGAACCCTATTGGATATGGTTCGCTCTATGATGAGTCGTGCTTCACTATCAATCTCTTTTGGGGGTATGCCTTAGAGACTGCCGCCCATATCCTTAACCGAGTCCCTACTAAGAAGGTTGCCAAAACACCTCACGAGATGTGGACAGGGAAAGCTCCCTCGTTAGCACATATCAAGGTTTGGGGTTGCGACGCTTTCGTAAGACGAGATACTCACGACAAGATTGAACCTCGTAGTGAGAGATGTATTTTCATTGGCTACCCGCAAAAATCCTTTGGATATCTCTTCTATAGACCGAAGGACAATGTTGTCTTTGTTGCGAGGAGAGGGGTTTTCCGAGAGCGAGAACTCATACGCCAAGGAGACAGTGGGAGGCAAATCGAGCTTGAGGAGATTCAAGAGTCGATAGATGAAGGAACCTCTACCGCTGGCACTCAACCCGAGGAGGAAACTCTGGTTGAACCGATTGACGAATCCTTGATGAACCTAACAGCTATAAGGAAGCCATGGCAGGTCTGGAGTCTGCAAAACGGAAAGAGGCAATGGATAGCGAGATCCTTACCTTTTAGACATTCCGATAGAGTTAGAGTTCAACCCGAGTTTTATGGTTTTCATATTACTACCGAAGGGGACACGTATATTAGTGATGGTACACTAATAAATCTTGATGAACCTAACAGCTATAAGGAAGCCATGGCAGGTCTGGAGTCTGCAAAACGGAAAGAGGCAATGGATAGCGAGATCCAATCCATGTATGATAACCAAGTTTGGAATTTGGTTGATAATGTGCCCGGACGTAAGACCGTTGGGTGCAAATGGATCTTCAAGAAGAAGACCGACGTGGATAGAAACGTACACACATATAAAGCGCGACTGGTCGCGAAGGGCTTTACTCAAACTCCCGCAGTTGACTATGATGAGACCTTCTCACCAGTTGCGAAGATAAAATCTATTAGAGTGATGCTAGCGATTGCCGCATTTCATGATTATGAGATTTGGAAAATGGATGTCAAGACCGCTTTCCTTAACGGAAAGTTAGCTGAGGATGTTTACACGACTCAGCCAGAGGGGTTTGTGGATTCGAAGCATCCGAATAGAGTGTGTAAGCTTGAGAAGTCCATTTATGGACTTAAGCAAGCGTCTCGCAGATGGAATCTTTGCTTCGATGAGAAAGTCAAAGAGTTTGGATTTGTACGAAGCGAAGATGAATCATGTGTATATGTCAAAGCCAGTGGGAGTATAGTAAGCTTCCTCGTTCTATATGTTGATGACATATTACTCATAGGAAATGACATCCCGACTCTACAGGAAGTTAAATCCTGGCTCGGGAAGTGCTTCGCTATGAAGGACCTCGGAGAGGCTTCTTACATTTTGGGAATAAGGATGGTAAGAGAAAGAAGTAAGAGACTAATTGGACTTAGTCAGAACACTTACTTAGAGAAGGTACTAAAACGTTTTAGTATGGAAAACTCGAAGAAGGGAGAATTACCGATACAAAGTAATGCCAAGTTGAGTAAGACTCAAAGTTCGCGTACCGAAGCTGAAATAGCATAAATGAGCCGAGTACCATACGCTTCCGCAGTTGGCTCAATCATGTACGCTATGACTTGTACTCGCCCTGATGTAGTCTTTGCTTTGAGCATGGTTAGTAGATATCAAGGGAACCATGGCAAAGCCCATTGGATTGCGGTGAAGAATATCCTTAAGTACCTTCGGAGGACGAAGGAATGGTTCTTAGTCCTCGGGAGGAGTGATGACTTGAAGGTGCGAGGGTATATTGACTCCAGTTTTCAGACCGACATGGACAACTACCATTCGCCGTCGGGCTGGGTCTTTACCCTAAATGGAGGAGCAGTGACTTGGAAAAGTTCCAAGTAGGAAACCGTAGCTGATTCAACGTGCAAATCAGAGTACATTGCAGCGAGTGAAGCGTCGAAGGAGGCAATATGGCTGAAGAACTTCATTGGTGATCTTGGAGTTGTACCTACCATAAAGGAGCCCATGGAGATTTTCTGTGATAATGAAGGAGCGGTTGCCTTGACCAAGGAACCGAGAGATCATGGTAGATCAAGACATATCGACAGAAAATATCACTTTATTAGACATCGTGTAGAAGAATGACAACTCGTAGTGAAGAGGATATCATCAGAAGATAACCCAGCAGATCTGCTTACGAAGGGACTGAGTAGGGTTAAGCACTTGCAGCATGCTAGGAGTATTGGGTTGAAGGATGATGTTAGCATAGATTAGATAGTAGTAGAAACGTGCAATAGATAAATGTAATTAACATTTGATGATTAAATAAAGGAGTTTTATTTATGAGTAATGTTACTGTCTTATGTTAATTGTTTAACTATTGTTTCATTTTGCATGTTTTGACTTCCAGAATAATTGAGTTTATTAAGAATAATCGAATTATTCAAATTGTCCACAATCGTTCATACGTTGGAAGTAGATATGAATGAAGATTGTCATGAATCGGTGTGTAGATTGTCTAAATGGTATTAGACATAGCAAAAGATTGCAGCGACGTTCATGAGTGCTTATGAACTCGTTTTGAGCATTGGAACAAACCCGTGCTTGCTGCAATCACCTTATGGAATATGATGTCAAACGGTGATCGCAAGACGATAATACCATATAGTCTTAAAACCTAGATATATGGTTTGTTATTTGTTAATTGATTGTACATTGATAATGCGAAAACGCATCAGTAACTCGGTGTCATAAAACACATTGTTGTGTATAGTTTGTTAATGAATAAGTAAATGCATATAAGTCGAAGTTTATCTGTAACTTTTATCCTAAGAAGGTAAACGTGATATCTCGGTTGCTCGATGATTTGATTTGACTTATGTGTCGGGCCCGGTCAGAACTGCATTGATGTGTTCGATTAAGTTCTATGTCAAATAAATTAGAGATCGAGAAACCTAAATGCTTGACTAATCATTCCATAGAATTGTCAGCATGATATCTAACAGAGGACTGTACGATCCCTTATCTAAAGGACAAAATTGATTAGATTAGAGTTTGACAGCGTCTTTGAGAGCTATGATTGCAAATCGAATTGTACTTCTGCATATATAGTTACTAGACTTATCCAAGTGGGAGACTGTTGGAATAGTGTCTAAGGCTGCAACTATATTAGGCAAGTATTTGACCCGATTATGCATGGTCCTTTTAGGTTGCCTTCACCATAGCAACTTGATAGGATGATTTATTAAGAGAGAATAAATATTATTAATATATTATGAGAATAATATAAAGAATAATAATATTGTTATTTGATTAATATAAGTCATAAATTAATTGGTATTAATTTGGTGACTTGAAGAGATTAATTAAATAAGAGGATATAAACTGTCAATTGTTTGATAGTTACACTTTAGACTGTAAATCCTTATTGGAGAGGGGTTGGACGAATTCTAGAGCTAAGGATAGCTCAAAATCGTCCAAGGCTATCTATGGTAAGGATATGGATTGCTTTAAGAGAAGATTATCCAACTAGGGTTTAAGTTGTAACCCTTAAGGAGTCTACAAGTATAAATAGACCCCCTGGCTTAGGGAAATCGACACCTCATTGAGAATAGAGAACCCCTGGCCGATTTCCTCCTAGCCTCTCTCTCTCAAATCAGCTTCATTGCTATTTGGTGTTTGTAAGCCATTAGAGGAGTGACAATTGTGACTCTAGAGCTCTAAGACAACAAGATCAACCAAGAGTTTCAAAGGTATACTTCAAGATCTGATTTTGTATTGTTTTATACCTAATTACTTGTTAGAAGTCTTGGATTCAAAGCATGTTTAATTAGAAAGCCTAGATCCAAGCATTAGGGTTTTGCATGCGCACATAGGAAAGTTCTTATGGCTAAAACCCATCAGTTTCAGACAGCTGTAACCGCAGCTGTGACTGCAGCTATGGCCCAAATGAATTCTGGCGATGCAAGTGGAGTCAGAATGGGCACCAACTCTAGACATGGTGTAATCCACTCATGTATGAAGGGGTACACCTATAAGGATTTCATGAGCTGCAAACCAACATTCTTCAATGGAACCGGAGGGATCATCGCACCGTCCCAATGGATTAAAAGAACCGAAGCCGTCTTCGAGATGTGCTCGTGCCCCGAGGAAAGCAAGATTAAGTTTGCTACCTGCACCTTCACCGAAAGTTCCTTGACATGGTGGAATGTCCATGTCAAATCACTCTCCTTGGTAACAGCCAATGCCATGGACTGGGACACACTGAAGGACCTATTGATGAGGGAGTACTGCCCTAGGTTTGAAGTCCATAAACTCGAGGAGAAACTATGGAACCTCAAAATGAAGGGGACCGACATAGTGGCTTATACGACCAGGTTCTGCGACCTGGTAACTATGTGCCCTAACATGATCCCTACTGAGGGCAAAAATATTGAATGATACATTTGGTGTTTAGTGCCCCTGTATCGAGGGAACGTTTTAGCATCATGCCCTACGACCTTTGACAACGCCAAGGAATTGGCCCAAAGGTTGATTGATCATGAAACTCCCTCCACTCCATCAACAACCACGACGATTGCCACTGCACCACCCAAAACAACCGACAACAAGAGGAAGCGTTGGGACCAAAAGAAGGGCAAGTCATCTCAATCCTATTCCAAAAACCAACAGATCGTGGATGTCCATGATACCACTACTCCTGCTGCCCTTGCACCAGCCAAAACATATGTAGGGAACCTACCAAAGTGCACCAAGTGCCCTTTCCATCATAACGGCCCCTGTCGTGAATTGCACTGCACTAACTGCGACCGGAAGGGCCATACCGCCGGGTTTTGCAGATCTCAGCCCAAACCCATCTCTCAGGTCCCCAACTCGGGAGTAAGCCAAGCCTGTTATGGCTGTGGTGAGGTAGGGAATTTCAAGAAAAACTGCCCGAAAGCTGGGAATGCGGGAGGAACAAGGAGACTACTTTCTATTGGCCACAATGAAGCAGTAGCAGACCCCACAGTAGTCACGGGTACATTCCTTCTCGATAACTCTTATGCTTGTATCCTATTCGATAGTGAAGCAGAAAGAAGCTTTGTAAACCAAAACTTTAAACACTTACTTAAGCAATCCCCACAACCACTAAAAGAAACATTCGTCGTAGAAATGGCTAACGGAAAGATAGAGAGTTCTAATGAGATCTACATAGGCTGTACCCTCACACTAGATAATCATTCATTCCCAATCGACCTCATACCAGTATTGATCAAGAGTTTCGATGTCATTGTGGGCATGGACTGGTTGGGTCTCCATCGTGCTGATATCATGTGCTTCGACAAAGCAATCCGTCTAAATATACCAAATAACGAAACCTTATTAATCTACAGAGACAAACCCAGTACGATTCTTCGTATCATCTCGAGTATGCAAGCCCATAAGTATTGGCATAAGGAATATCGTGCATTCCTTGCACACGTCGTCGATACAAACCAGAAAACAAAAGATCTAAAACACTTCCCCGTAGTATGCGACTTCCCCAACGTCTTTCTAGAAGAGCTACCAGGTTTACCTCCCCAACGTCAGGTCAAGTTCAGGATCGACTTAATTCCAGGAGCTACCCCCGTAGGGCCAAATCGCCCTACCTTCTAGCGCCTGCTGAGATGCAAGAACTGTCCGGTCAACTTAACGAGTTCCTCAGCAAGGGCTTCATAAGACCAAGTTTTTCACCCTGGGGAGCACCAGTCTTGTTCGTAAAGAAGAAGGATGGATCGTTTCGTATGTACATCGATTAAAGAGAACTCAAGAAGCTGACGGTCAAAAATCGCTACCCTCTTCCTCGTATAGACGACCTATTCGACCAACTGAAACGAGCGAGTTACTTTTCCAAGATTGAACTTAGGTCCGGGTATCACTAATTACGAGTGCTTGAGGAAGATGTACCGAAAACAGCTTTCCGAACTCGTTACGGACACTACGAGTTCGTAGTGATGTCGTTCGGACTGACCAACGCGTCCGCAGTATTTATGGACTTAATGAATAAGGTGTGTCGTCCTTACTTGGATCAGTTCGTCATCGTCTTCATTGATGATATACTCATATACTCTCGAAGAAAGGAGGAGCATAGCGATTACCTAAGACAAGTCCTGGAAACCCTACGATCGGAGAAGCTATATGCAAAGTTCTCGAAGTGCGAATTCTAGATCCTAAAAGTCGAATTCTTAGGACACGTGGTTAGCAAAGAAGGAATCCACGTGGAACCATCCAAGATTAAAGCTATTGAGAACCGGTCAGCACCGAAGACGCCTACAGAAATTTGTCAATTTCTAGGCCTCGCTGGCTACTACCGCAGATTCATTCAGAACTTCTCTCGGATTGCAAAACCCTTTACCACATTGACCCAGAAAGGCGTGACCTTTGACTGGGGAGAGAAACAGGAGAAGGCATTCTAAACCCTGAAACGAGCCGTATGCACCGCACCAATACTATCCCTCCCCGAAGGGACATAAGATTTTGTGGTATACTATGATGCGTCCAATCAGGGGCTCGGTTGTGTTCTGATGCAACGAGGTAAGTTCATCGCCTATGCCTCGAGACAGCTGAAGACACACGAAGCTAGCTACACCACACACGACCTCGAATTAGGAGCGGTTGTGTTCGCTCTAAAGATCTGGAGACACTACCTGTACGTTACGAAGAGCATGATATACACTGACCACAAAAGCCTCCAACACATACTCAACCAGAAGGAGCTCAATATGAGACAATGATGGTGGTTCGAGCTACTCAATGATTACGACTGCGAGATTCGTTATCACCCGGGAAAAGCCAATGTAGTAGCAGACGCCTTAAGTCGGAAAGAATATTCTGATCGAAGGGTCAAGTCCTTAAAAATGACTATCCATTCGCATCTATCCGCACAGATTAAGGAGGCTCAGCTCGAAGCCTTGAAACCTGAAAATGTGTCGGGAGAATCCCTGCGAGGAATGGATAAGAATTTAGAAGTCAAGGGTGACGGAGCCTTATACCTCATGGACCGAATCTGGACACCGCGACACGGTGGCTTCAGAGACTTGCTCATGAAGGAAGCACAAAACACTCGATATTCCGTCCACCCAGGTTCAGATAAGATGTATCTAGATCTCAAGAAATCATACTGGTGGCCTAACATGAAAGCAGAGATTGCTACCTTCGTGGGTAAATGCCTTACTTGCACTAAGGTCAAGGTCGAATACCAGAAGCCATCAGGTCTACTACAGCAACCGGAGATACGTGAATGGAAGTGGGAGCGGATCACTGTGGATTTCATAACCAAGCTACCCAAGACAACAGGTGGGCTTGATACCATATGGGTCATCATCGACAGATTGACCAAGTCCGCACACTTCCTGCCCATCAAAGAAACAGACAAGATGGAGAAACTCACGAGAACGTAAATTAAGGAGATCGTACAACTACATGGTGTTCCTATATCTGTTATCTCCGATAGAGATAGCAGATTCACTTCGAGGTTCTGGCAATCACTACAAAGCTCCTTAGGAACGAGGCTAGACATGAGTACAGCCTACCATCTGCAGACTGACGGACAAAGTGAGAGAGTTATCCAAACTTTAGAAGATATGCTGCGAGCCTGTGTGGTCGACTTTGGTAAGGCATGGGATACCCACTTACCCCTTGTCGAGTTTTCCTACAACAACAGTTACCACACGTCAAGGCAGCTCCATTCGAAGCCCTCTACGGACGAAAGTGCAGATCCCCTATGTGCTGGGTTGAGGTGGGTGACACTCAGTTAGCTAAAGGACGCGTTCCTGACAGCGCTCTCACGGGTCTGGAGATCATTCGAGAAACGACCGAGAAGATCGTACAGATTCGGGAACGATTAAAAGCCGCTAGAGATCGACAGAAAAGCTACGCATACAAATGAAGAAAACCCTTGGAGTTCCAGGTGGGAGATCGAGTCCTTTTGAAAGTCTTACCCTGGAAGGGCACGATACGCTTTGGAAAGCGTGGAAAAGCTGAATCCAAGATACGTAGGACCTTTCGAGATTTTAGCTAGAATTGGCCCCGTAGCTTACAAACTTAACCTACCCCACGAACTCAGTAAAATACATGCTACCTTCCACGTCTCGAACTTCAAAAAGTGCCAATCCGATGAGACTCTTGTAATCCCACTAGACGAGATCAAGATCAACGAGAGTCTCAACTTCATGGAAGAACCTATGGAAATTATCGATCGGGAAGTCAAACGAACGAAACTGAGCCGCATCCCAATTGTGAAGGTTCGCTGGAACGCCAAGCGAGGGCCGGAATACACTTGGGAACGCGAGGATCAAATGAAACTTAAATATACTCATCTCTTTGCTTAGTTTTGTGTAATAACATAGTTGTTGAACTCTAATTTCGGGACGAAATTCCCTCTAACGGGGGGATGATGTGACAATCCAAAATTTTCGTTTGTATAATTTCCGCATCCAAACACTCCAAATATTAGTCAAAATTATTTTAATACATTTTTGGCCGGATTTAAGTCTATTTGGTGTTTTATTCTTATTTAATTACGAGAAACGATTAAATAAGTGTCGTCGTTAGTAAAGTGTACCCGGGCAAAACAACCCAACACCTTAGCCAAGTGTTCACGGACAAACAAGAGGTGTTTGGGCCGTAAACACCCTTTCACCCATGACTCATGCTTATAGCATGAGTTTACTCCTTTGCCCTCATTCTTACACTCCCTACTCAAGAACACAAGGTTTTTCTCTCAACTATCATAAATTCATCCTTCCAAATCCACCAAAAATGTAAGTTTTCTTCCCTAAATTCGTTCATACAGCACTAAATCTAGTGTTTCTACATCATTTTCATCCATGGATTTTGATTTTTACTTAGATCTTCAAGCATCTTCAAATCACCAAGAACACATTAGTGTTTTTGGGTCCTAAAACCCTCTTACAAGCTTCATATAAGTAAGTATACTCCTCCTATCTAGTTATCTTCATAGCATGCTTGAAAAATTATGGAATAAACCCCAAGAACAAGTGTTTACGGTTTGGGGATCTCCCAAAACCGTAAACACCCCAAAAAGGGTGTTTTGATGCCCTAACTCCCTCTCTAGCATGACTTATGGACTAGGAACTTGCTTGGATGATCTATGAACCCCAAAACTCGAAGTGGATGGAGTGACCATGAGTTTACTGTCGTAAACTCATGGGTTTACGGTAGTAAACTCCCCAAAAATGGTCCAAGGACCGTAACCACTAAAACATGGGCAATTCATGCCCTAATCACTTCCTAAGCCCTTGAATCAACCCTAGAACCTTTCTTAGTGAAGCATGAAGCCTTAAAGAACACAAATACACCACTCCCATGAGTTTACGGCCATAAACTCATGGGGGATATGGTTCAAAAACCATAAACACCCCTAGGTACTACCATTTGAGGAGTAAGCTCCAAAGTTAGACTATACTCTCCTTAGATGCAACCCTTAACACTCCTAGCACTTGAAACAAGGTGTTTTCATGCATTAGAGGGTCTTTACTTAATTGGTGATTAAATGACTAATTAGACATCATTATGTGTCACTACATGTTTCATAGGATCCGTGTGTGTTCAAGTCCTCGTTTGACACCTAGCATCCTACCCGACAATCCTATCCACTCCACTCACTGCGGGTGAGTTCATACCCCTTAATTAACCTTTCGAATGTTTTTAAATGCTTTTATGGGAAGGGGGGGAATACAAGTTGAATCCAACAAGTTATAGTATCAATCACATGTGATTTATAACTTGCAACCAAAAAGGATTTTCTATACTTTTAACTGGTTTGTCAACAAAACTGCTTTAAATAATTATCAAACACATTTTTTTATGTTAAATTGTTATTAAACTATTTCCAAACTATTTTTAAACCTCTTTGTTTCCAAACTATATCTACACCAATATATTTATATAAGTAACACTTGAAGGACTTAGGACTGATAGCTCACCTTACTTCCTATTCTTGTTTGATTGTGGACTTAGGGTATACTGTTATCTGTCCGACTGTCGTTGAATTCTTAGTTATATATTGTATATATTTGTGTTAGATATGAAAGTCTTCACTTAGTTCAACATCTTTGTGTATCAAAGGCGTGCAGCCAACATTCTATTTAACTATAATAGGTATAGTTAAGGTTACTGCTCATTACCACTATCACTATGACGCTCATTATAATTACTACTGTTATGAGTTAATACATGTTAAATAATAAGGAAAGAGAATACTATATATACTATATAGAGAACACTCAATACACTATACCGAAAAGTACATCATACTATAATACAAGAGAATACACTAAAACAGAATGTGACACGCTATTTCTCTATAAGGCACTCTACTGTACCTTTACCGTGTAAGCAGAGTCTCTTGGAGGGAGAGCGGGCATTATGTGTATAGATCTATACGGGACATACACTCCCACATCCCGGCTGCTAGCTGCAGTCCAAGCCGACTAGGCCTAGGGATGACAAAATGTCACCACACTACGTGTGACCTGGGGGGTCATCAGCCACTCGATCGTCTATCAGCATGGTTACATACGAGTTCACATTCGGACCTCTAATTAATAAATTAAGAATATAAGGTAAAACAGACTGCCCGAGGTGTATTGTACACTTATCACTACTAGGAGTCTGCATTTCTATTTCATTCAGCCGGCAGTAAAATTGCTGGGATAAAATATTATTTTCCCATTTACTTTACAAGAATGAGATCTAAAACTTTATTTTTATTAACTGATAGTCTCATTGGGGAAACATTTAAACACTCAAAGGATCAAACTTACAAATATTCAAGTCTGGAAAATATACGATTTTCTAGGGATTCATGATATTTTCGAAACTTTGATAACAGCTTTTATATTACATGATTGTAAACATTTTTATACAAGCAATGACACTAAATACTTATGAACTCACCAGCTTTATGCTGATACTCGTTTTCAAAATAACTTGTATTCTCAGGTCATCAGTAGACAGGTACAGATGCAGCTTTTGAGAAGATGGAGCACATACAAGACTCCTCTTTATTTTGATTATACTTTTTGGTGTCTAACAAACTGTATAGAACACGCTTGTATTACAATCACTATATTAATGCAATGGATGTTGTTGCTTGTTTTTACTATTATGCATTGTTATGATACTATAGATGACGTCCTCCACCCCAGAACGTATTCTGCCGTTCTTGGTTTTGGGGTGTGACACAAAGCTTACCAAATCACAGGTTGAAGCCACGCTTATCTTAATGAGGAACAGGTCCATTCAAAGCAACTTACCCTTTGTTGCTCCAACTAATGAAATTGCTGATCTAGATTTCGCCTCAGGAGAAACAATAGACAACATCGTGTTAGAAAATCCTTCAAGAACTTCACACCATGATTCCTTCCATCAAGATCATGATGAAGAACATTCTAATGGATACTTATTCAATGATGATAGTGCAATCATTACAACACCTCCACTGTTCTCGTCACTTCATGTTCCATCGAAGCCATCCTCTTCACGGCATGTGTGTGACTTTGGGTTTTGCTCCTCTTCTTCTGAGCCTATTGATGAAGAGATCCAGATTGATAATCAAGCCCAAACTCATCTCGGAGGTGAAACAGAATCTACTTTTCCCAAGCAAGATAATACCGCCAAATCAACTCAAGATGGCCCCTCCGAACCACCTGTTAATCAAGCTGATGATAAAGCCAAGTCTCGGACCTCCAAATCGGATACAGGATCCTCAGCTGGTAATTATGTTTATCCTTTATCTCTTTTGGAACTCCGAGACAATTTCTATTAAATAATGAAGAAGGTTAACACGATTGAAACCTCTGTGGTCGAACTGGATGCCAAACATGATGCAAAGGTTTCTGGTCTAGACTCCAAACTGGATGCAATCCTGCTCTCCCTGTCCAAAGCTACAATATACGGACCATCAACTACTGAAAGAGAAGCCCAGGTCTATCAACTTATCTCACTCCGACTCAAGCATGCCATTAAGGTAGTTGAATAGAAGTACAATGAAAGTCTGGATCATTACCTCGACACCATCACCACTATGGTAAAGGTACATGATGATATGATTGGTGCAACCAATGAGCTCATCAAACAAACCCACGTCTGTCACGAGAAACAAATTTAGAGACTAGAGAATGAGATCCAGAAGAAAGATGAAATGAACTTGATTATGAAACAAGTTCTTATCAAACTCCTCAGGGCATGTTGGAACATCGTGGATATTCTGAACAACAAATTTATGAGATGCTCTCAATCATCGCATCCCTATTTGATCACTTGAAGGCTCAAGCTCCTATAGCTGAAGCCTATGATGCCTTAACATTGCAGATGAAAAAAAGATTTTAACAGGTATTTGATCAATTTTCGGAATTCCAGGAGTCCACATTGCTTGCACTGGTTGTTGGGTCATCTGCTGCAAGAGGAAGAGAAGGGCTTAGTAGGAGAAGAGAATTTATTCCCTAGAAACCTGTCTTAGAGTTCAGACTCCGAGATGAAGACTCTGATGATTCTTTTCAATTTCTTACAGGTTCTCCAGATGATGATGATGATGATGATAATGAGGATGAAGAAGATAAGTATTTCACCATTGCCATCATACGGATTCCATCTCCGAAGAAGTTCACAGCAAAAGTGCTTTCCGAAGAAGAGAAATGGATCTGGTTGGCAGTCACATGGCCATCAACTCTGGTTGATATACTTCACAGAAGCCGGGAAGTGGCTAAGGCTAAAACCAAACAGAAAATTGACGCCTTCTGAGGTACCAAATCAATGATGCCTCCAATTCCTTCGCCCATGATAGTTCCTATCGATGAAGGCTCCCCTCTTCGAAAGCCTAGTGATATTAAGGAAGAGCCCCTGGTTTCATCTCCTCCAAAAATTTTTATTGATGAAAACATGCAGCACATCATCTCGGCACTCAAGAAGCCCCAAGACAAAGGCAAAAAGCCCATTTTGGAAGTCCACCTCTCCGAACCTCCTCCAAAACAAAATTTTGGTTGGTCTCAGGATAAAATACAGTAAGCCCTCGAGGAAAGCATCAGAATCCAAGCCCTCAAAGACAATCCTCATCCGATGTTAGGGCTTTCAACTCTTTTTCGAGAAGGAATAATACATGATGTGGACGTAGTGCCATTTATGTCTTACTACTTTCCAGATCAAGATTTGAAATAGATTGATCTACCCATCTCTCCATATGGCAAGTTATACACCAAGTTTGCTCCTCTCCACCCGGAAGATGATCCTCAAATGATCATGAGAATTGAACATGAACGCCTGAAAACCTTCTACTCCAAGAATGCACTTCCTCAAAAAGAAGTATGGTATCAGAAGAGAATTACGAAGATCTTTGGGTGTGGAAGGAAAGTTTTAGCCAAGTTTAATCTAAAATGTATGTTACACCAATACCATATCTTCCGAAACAAACCAACTCAATTCACTATCACAGACGCTGATTTCCCATCAATCAATCCCAACGACCTCCTAACAATTGTTGTGCATTTCCGAAGCCATCAAAGATGGAGCTTACCATGCTGCCTTGAGCTTCCTTAAAGATTATGTCACGGAATTTTGCAGATGCGACTTTGAATTGGCCCACTTGTTATTAACAGATAAATAATTAGAAAAAATTGACTTCAAGCTACTAGAAGTTGAGATATTGTCAGAGGGACCAACTGATGAACCGGTGCTAGGGTTTGTTTACCTGCAAAAGAAGACGAACAAGGGCTTCTTTTGAGTCCTTGACAAGAATCTGGTTCCCACCAAGGCTCTTTAGAAGTTTATCAATTGTCCATCAAAGTCCAAAGTACTAGAGCATGTGAAGGCAAAGTTCATAAGTCAACATCAGTGGTATATTGAGGTCAGAGATTGGTTATACTGGGCGTATGTGTTTATAAAGGAAGAATCAAACTAAGCTGGTTGGATTGCTAAGTTTACTTAGGGGAGATTTTTGGAACCTGAAAGTGAACCTCTAGGAATCTCTAACTATTGAAGATCCAAAGTCATTCTTGAGTTCGAAATTTTTTGTGGTACGAGATGAAGGTAGAATCTGGAGCAGAAAATATTCCAAGATGAAGAAATGATCTGAGATCATGTGTCAGTCTATGCATTAATTATTCATGTCTTTTTTTTGAAGTAACATTTCATAGGACCAAGTTTTTTTTGTTTATTTGAATAATCAGTATGTCTGAAGTAGTGTGATTATCCGGCGCTTTGTATGATAATCGGTTTGTACGATGTTTCTCCTTGACTATTTAAGGTGTGATTTAATGACAAGAATAGTGTGGACTGTTCTTCCAAAGATAGCATATTCTCAAATTAACTCTCTTTCACCTTTCTCTCATAATAAACACTTGTAAAACATTCTACTTGTTCATTTATTTTCTTTACCTTGATTATACTCATAGTTCTACATTTATTACTTGAAGTACTTTGTTGATTTCTCTCTTCAGTCTCGACTGGTCTTGCCAGACTTGACTGGAACATATACTTATAAGCAGACATTGATCTTAAGCATTAAATCAAGCTTTGAGTTTTCAAAACTTTTCCCTGCGCATCATATCATTGTTCTCACACCACTTGTTTTAGGAGATCCTTGTTGGTCCCCTTCCACATTTTTTCTTGTTCTCTTAAACCTTCTTCAACCTTCTCAAACCGGATCCTCAAGTCTATAGAGACACGATCAAATACATAGACCAAGAATTACATTAGAAAGAGCACAAGGCAAAATGTAAGAAACAAAGGCAACACTTGCACCTAAAAATTGAGGAAAGGAGACCGGCTTCTTGAAGGGTCCAATTAATGGTTTGGTCTAGGCTTTCGTTGTAATAGGTTCTTTTGTGTCGATATGAAGTTTTGGTAGTGTTGATAGTAGTTTACGACCATGTTATGAGTTTACAGTTGTAAGCCTGTTTACGGCCGTAAACCAAAGGTCGGCCCAAGTCCACTATATATAGATGCTAGCTAGGTCATTTAATGGTTGTTGATACCACAGAGTTTGCGGTTGTTATTGACAAGTTGTACCAGACGTTTTCATTAATAGAAGCATGTGCAAGCTTGTTCTGATTTTTGTTTCTGCTCCATTATTATTATTATTATTGATTGTTTTGCTTATTTGATCACTGGTAAGATCCGTTTCAGGACCTTACAATTGGTATCAAAGCAGAACCAGTGTCAAAGCATCCTATAATCGAGTTTTTGGCCATATTCCTCATTGTTTGTGACTGGAATTGGTGTTTGCTGCAAAGGGGAATCAAGTTTAATCCAAAAACCGTGATTTCTTGAAGTTCTGAGAGTTTAGTGGCTAGAGTTTACGGCAGCAAACTCAGCTTACGGCCGCAAGCTCAAAAAATTTCTTTGGCCGTAAACTCCATTCTTAGACCGTGAATCAAGCATCTTCAATAACCGCAAGCTTAGACTCATAAACCGTATACAAAAACCGCAAACTCTTCACGAACGTAAACAGAGTTTACAGCCGTAAACACCCCATTGACCGTAAACTCTTGTTTTGACCAGAAACTCAATTTTTTTTAAAGAAAATAATTTAATTTTCATTTAAATTAATATTCAATGGATTATCAAAATCAAACACATCACCATGAGCTGGACTCTGTTATGGGCACAACTACTCGCATTCCAAGACTCTTGTCTGCAGATGGTTTTCCTGAGTGGAAATATCGAATTGAGAAGTAGATTAAAATGAAGGACTTCAAATTTTGGAGAAGCATCATCAAGAATCTTGTCAGAATAACCACAACTGTTGTAGGGCAAGTGGTTGACAAATCAATTAAGAATTACACTGATGAAGATTTTGAGAAGGTTGAGGAGCAAGAACGGGCTTTGGCCACTCTAACCATGGCCCTGTCTCCGGATATAGCTCAAGGTTTTAGGGAGTATACTTCAGCAAAGGCTTTGTGGGAAGCCCTAACAGAGGTATATGAAGGGAGTGAAGATATGAAGGAGAATCGCCAGGACATGTTGCGCCAAAAGTTCAACATGTTCAATTACATTCTCGGTGAGACCCTGGAGGCACAGCTTCAATGACTCACAACTCTCTCCACTTAAATGAGCATAGTTGGAATCTTCTTGACAAAGTCTGAAATAAACAAGAAGCTACTAAATGCCCTTCCAAAGTAATGGGACATGAATGTATCCATTATCAAGAAGATCAAAGACCTAAATCGTCTTACTCTTGCTGAAGTGATGGCAATCATCAAGGCGTGTGATATTGATGATAAACAGCGGGAGATAAACCATGTGAATCCGTACTCAGCTGCAAATCTTAGAATTTCATCTAACAATGCTCTTTCCTCTCTCACTTTTCCCTCTATAGGTCAACCTTATGTTGTTCAGCAAGTTCAGAATCAATCCTTTTCCACTTCATTAGCTACTTCACTTCCTGCTGCATCATCCATGCCTCTTCCTCAGAACCAATCATTTGTTACCTCTCAAGTTGCTTCTTCTTTTAATGGGGCTTCTTCCTCAAGTGCTATGGAGTGTGATGAAAATCTAGCTCTCGCCACAGGACTAGTTACCTGCTACAATTCTCTTTTAGCTGGAGATCTTCCACCACAATTGTCGTTTGCTGATCTGGATCAGATTCATCTAGAAGACGTGGAAGAAATGGATATAACATGGCAAATTGCCATGGCAATTTTCAGGGCGAAGCAGTTTGCTAAGAATACCGGGAAGAACAACTAGGGTATGAGTGTCGATAAGAAGGTAGGGTTCAACAAGGGAAAGCTACGTTGTTTCAATTTTCACGAGCCAGGTCAGTTTGCTCGTGAGTGCCCGATGCCGAATCGAAGATTGAACAACGACTGGACAATGGTGGCGATGGGAAACAATCGGGGAGGTGCTCAGTTCAACAACGAGAAGGCTATGGTTGCTCAGTCATTTGACTGGGAGGACCAGATGCAGGCCTTCAATATTTCAAAACCTGAAAATGCTCACTAGCCCAAGTCAAAGATGAAGCTTCTGTGGAGAGTGTTGCTGCTGAAGAAAAGATGATGGAGCTTCAGTTTGCGTTGATGGTATCTTCTACTTCTGAACCAAAGAAAAGTGAGGTAAGTTTGCCTTCATGCTCTCAAGCTTTTATTGATTATGTTAAAATTCTTCATGAAGAAATAGAAACATTACGTAGAGAAGTAAAGGACCTTAGAGATGAGGGCTATCAACTTAGAAAATGACAAAAACGCCTTAAGGCCCAGTTAGAAACTAAAATAAAGGGCTTTAGAAGACTTCCGGAAGACTACAGTAATAAATGTGAGAATTATGACTACATAAAGAGACAAAACGTTGAATTAATTATTGAACTTGACACATTAAAGAACAAATTTGAGACTGCTGATTTCGATTTTAGAAAATTTGATGTATCAAGTGAAGTAGTTGCCAACATGATAGACCACTGCATTCAATTTAAACATAATCAGTCAAAGGGTGTAGGGTATGGAAAAGTGCCTCCTCCTTTCAACCATTCATATCAGTTTCAACCGTTGTCTAAGGAGGAGATTGCCAATAAACCATTCATGGTTTATGGCAAGCCGTCTGGTTTTGTTTCGGGAGGATTTATTAATGTTGAAAGTACTAACATTTCTACTTCTCCTGCAGATCAATCCTTAAATCAGTCAAAGCACGAAGTTGAAGGATCTGTTTCTGAAAATAAAACTGAGTCTAAACCTGAAGTTTTAGTTTTAAATAAAGACTTTAATTTTTCTGATGTTGAAAGTGACAATATTTTTTGTGATTTTTCTGCACCTTCTGATACTGGTGTGAATGTTTTTAAAGTGTTTGATGATGTGGTTGACAATTCTAATGTTTGTGATGATACTAATAAAAAACCACCAGTTTCACAAGTTTTTCCATCTAATACACCCTCACATATCTCATAACCAAATTCTTGTTCATGTTCATGTAAGAAAAGCAAGGGTGTCGGTATGGAAAACAAATCTGAAAGGAGCAGTATAGGTTTTAACAATAACAAACAGATTTGTTTCAATTGTGGTATTGGTGGTCATATAGCTAGGAATTGTCTTAATAGAATGTTTGTACATTATATGTCACAAAGAGGAGCGAACGAATTTAGAGGAAGGTCTTTAACTAGAAAATCCTCTAAAACTCATTCTCGGAATGATGATTGGAAGGATGATCATAGTAGAAAACGAGGAGCTTTTAAAATTAATAAGAAGGTTTTTATAACAAAGTCCCAAACAGTTTGCCAAAACCAAACATGGCTCAGCCAAGATTGGTTTCGTCAAGGAGCAGCTCTGGGTCTTCAACCAATTCTGGTAGAAAACCCAGATGCTCAAAGCAAACTGATAAAAATATTGTTTTAAAACCATCGGTGACTGGTAGAAAACCTAACTATCAATCGTTGCCCAAAATAAGTTCCAATAAATCATATGTATCCTCTGGAAAATTAGTAAATAATGATAAATTTGAAAAGTCAACGGGTCAACCCAGGAAAGTGATGACTTAGGTTCCCAAATCTGAATGAACCAGCATATTTTGCAGGGACAGTTGAGGGGGAATGTCGTCAGACCTTGGTTCGTCGACAGCGGCTGCTCCCGGCATATGACAGGAGATATCTTCCAATTAAACAACATTCAATCTTTTAATGGGGGTATGTTTCCTTTGCGGGTGGAGAAGGTGGCAAGATCACTCAGAGAGGAACCGTTACAAATGGAGTGTTAAGTTTCGAGAATTTCAACTTTGCTCCCGAATTAAAGCATAGTTTGTTGAGTGTGTGTCAGATATGCGACAAAGGCTATTCTACACATTTCACTGACGAGGAATGTATGATTCTCAAGCCAGGCTTTGTCATCCCAGAAGAATGGATTCTTGTCAAATCTAAAAGGGATGGGAATGCTTACATTATTGATATGAATAGCAATCTTCCAGAACAAGTTACGTGCCTCTTTTCAAAGATCTCAGAACAAAATGCAATGCTGTGGCACCGAAGACTCGGTCATGCTAACGCCAAAAGCCTAAATTGTCTTGCAAAGAATGAGATGGTTCATGGTTTACCAGTCAGAGATTTCATAACGTTTGAAAAGTGTGTGACATGTGCCTAGGGTAAACATCACAGAAAACCACACCTGCCAAAACAGGTTAACTCAATCAGTCAACTGCTCCAATTATTACATATGGACTTGTTCGGTCCAGTCAATGTCCTTAGCATCAACAGAAGTTCATACTGTTTGTTTGTGATTCATGATTTCTCTCGGTTTACGTGGGTCTTCTTCTTATCCAACAAAGCTGGGGTTGCAGAATTGATAAAGAAGTTAATAGTGCTAATTGAGAACCAAACCAACAATCGGGTGAAGGCGCTTCGTACCGACAACGGAACAAAGTTAAAGAATTATATTCTTGATCGTTTTTGCGCTGAAAAGGGGATTATACGTTAATACAGCTCCGCTCACACACCTCAACAAAATGGTGTTGCTGAAAGGAGGAATAGAACCGAAAAAGACGTTGCAAGGACAATGTTGTGTGACTCCAAGTTACCAGTTTTCTTTTGGTCCGAGGCGATTAACACTGCTTGCTACGTTCAGAATCGTGTGTTGATCAACAAAGCTCAGATGAAGACTCCGTATGAGATTATATATGGTCACAAGCCATCATTCAGTCATTTCCATGTATTTGGCTGCCCTTGCACCCTTCTTCACCTAGAGTCAAACCCAAAGTTTAATGCCAAAGCCGATGATTGTTACTTCGTAGGGTATGCTGCATGCACCACATATAGGGTCTACAATAAGAAGACGAAGCAGATTTTGGAATCCTATGACGTGCGCTGGTTAGAGGAGAACGAAACGGATGCTCGAGTGGGTCTGGATTGGTTATTTGATTACACATCGCTTTTCAAGTCCATAAATGTGTCTTTGGATAGCATATATGGGTCTTTCTCTAGTTCGAAGAATTTTTATAAAGACGAAGACAAAGAAGTTGTCTACAGACCTCCAACGGTATCCTCTTCACCATCTGAGGGGGAGTCCTCTGCTTCGCCTGAAGGGGAGTTTTTTGTACCACCTGATAGTCCAAAATCTCCAGTTCAGAATGATACTCCTGATGCTGAGGCTGCACCACTCACTCCTTTTGAAAGAGAGTTCATGTCTAGAGATGCTTCCACTATCACTTCAAATTTTATGGAACTACTCTTTCCTGAAGACATTTCTAATAAGTTGGTAGCAAAGTCTTCTGGTGTGGAACAATCAGCAAATGAAAGAGGTGTCAATATTCACAATCTTCCTATCTTGCTTAATGATATCAGCCAGGAGATACCCTCAGGAATTCAACGCGATCATCCGATCGAGAACATCATTGGCCAGCTGGGCGATGGCGTTAAAACCAGAAGTCAGAGTGGAGATGTATATACATGTATTTACTCTTGCTTTATCTCTCAAATAGAGCCCAAGAATGTTGACACACGCTGGGTCTATCGAAACAAGCAGGATGATTCAGGGGTTATAGTGCGAAATAAAGCTAGATTGGTGGTTCGCGGGTTTCGACAAGTCGAGGGTCTTGATTATACTGAATTTTATGCTCCAGTAGCTCGCTTGGAGGCTATTCGTATCTTCCTTGCATATGCCTCTTACATGAACTTCACGGTTTATCAAATGGACGTCAAGACTTCCTTCTTGTATGGCAAGGTGAATGAAGAAATCTATGTTGATCAGCCCTTGGGTTTCTTAACTCGAAGTTTCCTAATCATGTCTACAAGTTGGACAAGGCATTGTATGGGTTACATCAAGCTCCTCGAGCATGGTATGCAACTCTAACAAAGCACTTGCTCGAGCATGGATACTCTCGTGGCACTATGGATACTCTCGTGGCACTTTGTTTATCAAGCATGTTGGTAATGATCAGATTCTAGTTCAAATCTATGTTGACGACATTATCTTCGGGTCTACCAGTCAGCAGCTATGCAAGGAGTTTGAAGGTGTTATGAAAAAACGGTTTGAGATGAGTTCGTTGGGAGAAATAACCATGTTTCTGGGGCTTTAGGTCAAACAAAATTCAACCAGAATCTTGCTACATCAAGCCAAGTATGTGGAGGATATTCTTGAGAAGTTCGGCTTTCAAGACGCTAAGCCCGCATCGACGCCGATGGCTTAAAGACCTCTCCTGACTCCAAATCTTGATGGCGAATCCATAGATCAGACACACTACAGATTGATGATCAGATCTTTGATGTATCCTACTTCAATCCGAACAGACATCATGTTTGCAGTTTGTCAATGCGCACATTATCAGGCTAATCCAAAATTTTCACATCTTATTGCTGTCAAAAGAATTTTTCGGTAGATTAAAGGCAGCCCAAAATTAGGTCTTTGGTATCCGAAAAATTCTGAATTTGATTTATATGTTTTTGCTGACAGTAATTATGGAGGCTGTGAGCTTGACAGGAAATCTACTTCAGGAGGGTGTCAAAATCTTGGAGATCGGCTGGTGTCATGGCAATGCAAGAAGCAACACACTGTCTCAACTTCAACAGCTGAAGCGGAATACGTTGTTGCATCTGCCTATTGCTCTCAAGTCATCTGGATCCAAAATCAGCTGTTGGATTAAGGTTTGAATTATCTAGAAACCCCAATTCACTGTGACAAGGAGGTTGCGATTCAAATTGCTGAAAATCTTGTCCAACACTCAAAAATCAGGCACATTGACATCAAAATTCATTTTATCAGAGACTGTAATGAACGTTCACTTATCCGGCTGGAACAGGTTCCTGCTGCTAATAATATGGCAGATCTGTTCACCAAGGCTTTTAACAAAGCTCCATTCGATGTGCTTGTGGGATATTTGAAAATGATTCGTTTTGAGGATTAGTTTTATTTTTTTTACCTTTTTACTTAGTTTAAGTTTTTTATTTTATTTTATTTTTTAATTCTTATCTTCTATTTTTATTTTATTTTTATTTTTATTTTGGTTAGATTAGTTTAAATTTGCACATTTTCGTGATTTCATTCTCACCCATGCACAAATTTAGGGGGAGAAATAAACAAAAAAAAAATCAAAATTCAAAAATCCAAAAATCCAAAAAAAAACAAAAAATCAAAAAGATGTTACTGATAATCTTGTTTGTAGGTGATGTGTTGGGAAGTGATATTATCAAGTGTTAACAGGCAATCTGAATCTGCGTAACATACCAAAATTGAATTGTCTACGCTCTGTGCTCGATGCGTCGGTAAGCACAAAAGATTCTAAATGGACTTGACTAGGAAGATTTGAACTTAAGGAATTCAAGGACTTGACAAATATTGAACTAGTTAGATCCATTTAGCCTGACAATACGACGCTCGGATAGGTTGAGCAGGGAGATATGCATGGGAATCTACTGGTCACACTAAAAGAACCCGTATCTAGAACTATGGATTCACTTTTCCTCGATGTGCGGATTGTGTCCTTAATTCCGGTATTAATGGGGTGACTGGGGAATTCCGATAAATTAGGTCTGTAGAAAATTATTTTCTTTCTTTCTTTCTGTTAGCCATATGTTGCCTCCTCTGCGTGATCGAGAGATCCGACCTGGACTGTAACATATGCAATTCTATCTCTCTGCATCTTCTTTCTATGCAATTCTTTCTATCTGTTAGCCATATACTGTCTCCTCTGTGTGACTCACAATCCGACCTGGTACACAGTATATGCATCATTCTTTTTCTCAATCCTTCTAAAACTTCAGTTAGTCATTTGTTTCATCCTTTACGTGATTGGAAGAGATCTGACCTGGGTGTAAGGAGTATTCTAGAAATTCTTGATTACTAGAGCATATTAGGAAGCGCGAAACTTGTTCTGGTATAATTAAAATTGAACACATACAGACTGTCTGTAGATCTCGCTGCTCAATTTAGGGGGACAACATAATCCTTGGTCGTCGTCAGCTAAATGGTCCCTAGGAAATATATCTAAGAATATAGGATCAAAATGTCTTGTCATTATTAGTCTGTTCAAAATTGTCACAAATTTTTCGTGTTTAAGTGGACCACAATACCGATGATCGATCAGACATAGACATGAAGATAAAGGTACTGATAAGTAGACTAAGGATGTCTAACAACTTTGATCCCAAAGTCACAAAATTTATATTCAGTGTTTGTTTAGATAAAATTTAGTCTATTTTGTCTTAAATTTTATTTTTGTTTTATTTTATTTTATTTTGTAATTGTCAAAATTTTAAATTTTAAATTTTGGAAATTGTTTTGTTTTGTTTTAAGTTTAATTTTATTTTTATTTTTATTTTATCTTTGTGTATGTCAAGATTTTAGAAATATTTTAATTTTAATTTTATTTGCTATTTTAATTTTATCTTTATTTTTATTTTTATTTTATTTTATTTTATTTTATTTTATTTTTATTTCTGTTAAATTTTTATTTTGTTTTATTTTTAGTCATATTTTAATTTTTAAAATCCTCAATGTATTATTTTTGGAAAACTTTAAAAAATTGGACTGTGCCTTACACAGTGTGGAAAGCAAGTAAAAGGTCAAAGGTATTTATAGGGGTTTACAGCCGGAAACCCTTCACTTTTCTGATTCCGGCCGCAAACACCCCTTTATTCTCTCTCAACTTCGAAATTTGTTTGTCTAATTTTGTGAAATTGCTCCGTTCATCTCATAGGTAAGAGGATTCCGACCAAAGATATGCATTTTTTTTCATGATATCGATGAGTTTTGAGGCCAAAATCGACGAAAAATAAATTGTTGTAGTTTACGGCCCAAGCTTACGGCCAGGAGTTTACAGTTGTAAACTCAGTTTACTGCCGGTAGCTTACGGCCATGGGTTTATAGCCGCAAACTCAAGTTTGACCGTAAACCCCATGTTGACTGTAAAATTGTTCTTGATCAAAATTATTTATTATTTTGGGCTAAATTTGAAATTGATTTAATAAAAAAATATATACATGTTGTTCATTGCACAAATGTCTTTCGTTTCTTATTTGGTATGTTTTAGTGCAGATCAAATGGCAGCTTTAAAGTTCGCAGACATGCACAATCTGGCAATAGTACTGGCAGATCCTCCGGTGGCACATGGAGAATTTAAGTCGATGATTCATGGGCTAAGGGAATGTTGTCTGGCCTCCGCCATCCCCATGAACACCGTCGTTTATCAGAAGATTATCTGAGAGTTCTGGCAGACTGCCAAAATGAGCAGAGACAATGATGGAGCGGTGACAATATATGCAGTCGTAAAAGGATGCAAAATTGTGATCGAGGAGTCATTCGTGTGAGAGACATTGTTGATCAATGACCTACCGAGCTTTCCCAATGAAATTGGTATTGAAGATGCTCAGAGAATTTAAAGAAGATGGGATATGAAGGTGATTCTCCTCCTACAATGAAGAAGCTTCTGCCGCCCTATTGGAGATTCCTAGCCCACGTGTTCGTGAGCTATATCTCCGGCAGAAGGTTTGATGCGGATGAAATATCCCTGAGAAACACTGGAGCTATTGTTTCTCTTGCTGTGGGGATTGGCTTCAACTTTTCTAGGTTTATCCTGGACGAGTTTGTGGTCAACATCAATGCCATCACTTGAGATACCTTCCTAATGTACCCTCGATTCGTTCAGCTCTTCATCAACAAACAATTTCCTGACATGGTAAAGGAGGTAGAAACACTTGATATGAAGTCTTTGGGCCCTCACACTATTGGGCTCACTAAACAAAATCACAAAGGGAAGGTTATATTTCAAGGACTGTATCCATTGGTTAAATTCGGACGATTTGCTGAGCTGAATGAAGTGACCGAGTACCACGGATCTTCTGATAAGATATCTTCGGAGCCTACTTCATCATAAAGGGTGATCTCGGAAGGAGATGTGATCACGGTAGCAGATCAAGAAGGGGAAGAGACAGTTGCTCCTAATGTATCCGTAGCTGAGGAGCATGACCTGCGATCTGTCCAAGTTAAAGGTGACTACAATGAAGGGTCTTCCAAGAATGCAACTGAGTCTAATCAATATGAAGACCTTGATCTTATAGGTTTTGATAAAGATAAGATTCCAACCAACTTTGGAAGCAATGATGATGTTTTGTCGAATGTCAACCTCGACACATTGCTTGATAATATCGGTGATGTTGCTCATACGGCAATGGAGATAAGGGATCCAGAATACGTTCTCGAATCGACACCCATCTCTACAGATCAAGTGGTTGATTCTACAGCTCCAACGGTGACAATGTCAGGGATTCCTCCCCATAACATTGTCTCACCTTGCAGCCTCCACCTAAGAGAAGAAGACGTGATCCTAGGTTTGGGCCTTTGGATTTTGACTTGTCTCATGACGTGCCGATTACGCCAACTACTACACCTGCCATCATATCAACAGAACCATTTCATGGAGGTCCTAGCACAACTTTTGAAGTTGGTGGTTCCTCTGCTCCACCAGGATTCTCTCCTCCTATGATAGATCCTGATGATGCCTCTATGCGATTAGCTATGCATCTCGCTCAAAATGAAAATATAGATCCTTCTTCTTGTGGTAAAGGAATTTCTTTCGAAGATGGCCGTCAGGGAGCAGATAAGCCATCAATTGATGAGCTTCAAAAGAAGATCTGTGTCCTGGATCAGAAGAACATTGAACTTGATATTCAATTCAATGAGTTATTGAATGAGAATGCCAAGCTGAAGTCTCAAGTGTCTGATCTTCAGGATGATCGAGCGATAAAGACAAAGCAAATTTTTGATCTTCAAGATCATTTTAATCTCCTGACCTCCAGTTATTTTGAGTTGAAGAAGAAGCTTGAAGGTGATTTTGGTGACAAATACCAAACATCTGCGGACGAGTATAGGATCAATCTACATACTCAAGCTTTTCCTGTTACCATGCCAACCGTTCAGACTTCACGTGTTGTTAATCGTTTTGATGAGGGACCCGCCCATGCTCCCCATGTTGAGGTAATTATACGTGATAGACAATCTGAAGCTGCTAAAAAAGGACAACTCTTGTTTAAGAGAAGTTCTGACAACATTAATCACCGTTACGGATCTTGGAGCTGTTCGCTTTAGAGATACATATGGTGATAGATCTGGGATCATTTCTTGGGGATTTCATGATCCTCTTAACATGTGGATAGTACGAAGAAAGAATGGCAACACTGAGCTCTACAAAGACCGTCATGATTTCAATTCATGGACTAGGGTGGATTTATCAGAGTTGTCATGATCTCCTTTTTCAAATCCCTCAGATAATCCACAAGCAACTCAATTCAAACATTTTTTAGAAGACCAGGTGAAAAAGGGTTTTCCTTCAATGAAGACTGTTGAGTTTGTTATCAAGCATTACCCTGATGTCATAGATCCCAAGACTGGTCATCCTCTTTAGGTGGTGATGTGGCCTGCAACCAATTAGGTCAAACAAATCCTTGTGCTTCAAAGTTACCCATATAGATCTCTAAGCTCCATGGAGTACTGGGTTTTCGACGAGACTACAGCGTCTGCTGATATCAACCTTAAAAATAGATGCATCCGTCTTTATGATCGAAGGGATTTGTTCCAGTTCAGGAGGTGGGATATTCATCATCTGGGTCTTCATCAAGTTATAGTTTTTGGGGAGATTTTTGAGCAAGCAGCGAAAGAGTACACGTCTATGGTTGCCGAGATCATCAATAAACGTATGTGGAATGGGGCAATGGGGTAGGCAGATGTGATGGTGGTCGATAAAGATTAACTTCAAAATAGCACCAAACCAAGGGGGGGATTGAAGGGTCCAATTAATGGTTTGGTCTAGGATTTCGTTGTAATAGGTTCTTTTGTGGCGATATGCAGTTTTGGTAGTGTTGATAGTAGTTTACGGCCATCTTATGAGTTTACGGCCGTAAGCCTGTTTACGGCCGCAAACCCAAGGTCGGCCCAAGTCCACTATATATAGATCCTAGCTAGGTCATTTAATGGTTGTTGATACCACAGAGTTCGCGGCTGCTATTGACAAGTTGTACCAGACGTTTTCATTAATAGAAGCATGTGCAAGCTTGTCCTAATTTATGTTTCTACTCCATTCTTATTATTATTGATTGTTTTGCTTGTTTGATCACTGGTAAGATCCGTTTCAGGACCTTACACTTCTAAACTGCATCCTCGGCTCCAAGATTTTCCATGTTCAGATTCACGGGTTAAGGAGTTTTCCTCCTTTGGGATCCCAGAGTTTTCATAGTTAGATCTATGTGGGCCTTTTTGAGACAAGGTAGGAGTTAGTTTTCTCTTTCTTCATGAATATCTGGCCACTTGACTTAGTCGTATCAAGATCAGAGAGGGAGAAATGAGCATTGGCACGCATGGCTTTGGATCCTATGAAAACCAAAGAAATCTTAATAATTTCTCAAAGACTAAAGATGAAGGTGATCTAGGATCCCTACCGGTATCCGTAGGGATGATAGCGATTGAGATTTCTTAATGACTTGAAGGATCAATCATGAATGTCTTGACAGCTTTGGGTAAAGCAATGAAGTCCATGATCCTATCCTTGGTATCTTCAACAAGGGGAACTAATTCGTCAAACTTGAAGGTTGTAAAAAATTAAATAAAATAAAAAATATGAGTATTGGGATCCTCGATATGAAAATAAGGAACCCTACCCTTTTTAACCTAGAATTGAGGTAAAAGATCTCCACCACGAATCGAGTCATAGTTTATGAAAAAGTATCTTCCTTTTCAAGCACCGTCATTATGATTGAATTTTAGAACAATAGGTGATCCGTCGGTTTTAACTTTCAAAAAAAAGTGAGATTTCCCAAAGGTATAAAGGTCATAAACATAAGTAAATTCATTTATACCATTGTTGAGACCCATAGAGCGATTCAGATTGTCAATCCAATAAAGGATCCTATAAACCGTTGGCATGGCTTGAATATATGAAATCTTGGTGATTTCAAAAAATTCAGAAATGACCCTGGAAAAGGGATAGACAAGACCTAAGGTAAAAGGATACTCAGGAAAACAAACCCAAATAGAAGAAATAAAATTGGGTTGGATCTTAACATCAAAAGGCTTGAAGACAGTACTAGCGGGAAAAGTTCCAATCTAACTCAAAACTTCAATACTATCGTCATCTAAGGTACAAGTTTCCTAATATGAAAGGAGCTTCTAATCAACAAAATGATCATCATGTATAGCTATGATGTGTGCATGATAAACAGCTCCTTTCTTGGCCATTTTTAAGAAAAGGAAATTTAAGAACTAAGAAGGACATACCAAATAAAAATACTAGCTTCAATGATGTTCGATGAACTTCCGGAAGAATGGTTAAGAGTAAGATGAATCGAAGAAGCTCCCTACCTTACTTATATAGGAATCAATGAAAGGTAAAAAGGTGATTTGACCCTTCCCAGCGGCTAGAAATCTACCCATTAAGGTTCAAATTACCCATCCGTTGGAAATTTTTATTTCAATTTTTATTTAAAAAGTATACCTCTAAATATTTAAAACACTAGCAGTTATATTTTGCAGGTATAATTTGGGGGAAATTGTTAGGGGTAGGATCCTTAACTCATATTCGGGATCTACAAATATTGTTGAAGCTTCAGGATCCTTAAACATATCCCGGGATCCTGATTATTACCACTGATATTTCTAGCACTTGTAATGACTATATTTTCTTTATTTATCTCACATGTGAAGAACGAGTCAAGACAGCACCCATTCTCAACAGAGAGTAATCTCAACCAGGAAAAATACCCGGAATACAAATTCAAATAATGTTCGTATGCTAATTCTGGAGGATCCCAAAATTATCGGACTTCTTGTTAATAGAATCAGACTATAAATGGCACATGTAATTAGCACATTAGGGACACACTGAGCTCATTAATGTAAGGTCCTGAAACGGATCTTACCAGTGATCAAATAGCAAATACAATCAGTTCACAATAAAGAACAATTATAATAGAGAATGAACAAGCTTGCACGTGCTTTTCTATTAGGAATAACGTCTGGTACAACTCGTGGTTACAGCAGCCATGAACTCTGAGGCATCAACAACTGACAAAAGACCTAGCACAACTCTATTTATATTGCACCTAGGTTGGCCTTGGGTTTACGGCCGTAAGCACAAAACACCTAGCACACCTCTATTTATATTGGACCTGGGCCGGCCTTGGGTTTATGGCCGTAAAAAGTCTTACGGCCGTAAACTCATTGTCGGGCCGTAAACTACATATAAACTACCATAAGCTATAAATTGACCAAAAGAACCTATTACATAAAAAGCCTAGACCAAACCACTAATTAGACCCTTTGGTTTGGTGCTAGCTTTAAGTCAATCTTTGTCCACGATAATTATATCATCCAACCCCATAGCTCCATTCCACATCCACTTGTTGATAATCTCAGCAACCATAGTGGTGTATTCTTTCACAGCAGACTCAAAAATCTCTTCAGCAACCTGAATCTGAAAATGGCTCAAATGATGAATGTCCCATTTTCTAAACTAGAATAGATCCCTTCTGTCATATAAACGAATGCACCCCTCCTTTAGTTTGATGACAGAAGATGTTGTGGTTTCATCAATCACCCAGTAAAGCATAGAGCTTAGAGATCCATCTGAGTAATCTTGAAGCATGGGAATTTGTTTGACCTGATTTGTAGCAGGCCAAATCACCACCTGGAGCGGATTGCCAGTCTTGGGATCAATAACCTCAGGATGATCCATTATCACAGATTTAGCAGTCTTCATAGCCGGAAAACCCTTCTTTACTTGATCTTCCAGAAAGTGCTTGAAGTTTGTTGCTTGCTGGTTATCAGTCGGGTTTGAGAACGGAGATTGAGATAGCTCTGAAAGATCCACCCTGGTCCAAGAGTTAAAATCATGACAATCCTTGTAGAGCTCCATATTGCCGCTCTTTCTGCGAACAATCCACATTTTCAGGGGATCATGAAAACCCCAAGATATGATACCTAACCGATCACCATATGTATCTCTAAACCTTACGGCTCCGAGATCCGTAACAGTGATTTTGGATTGATTACCTGGTGAATTCTTATCGGAACTCCTCTTGAACAAGATTTTTCCCTTCTTGGCAGCTTTCTCTTGTTTATCTCGAATGATCTCTGAAATATGTGGAGCATGAACAACCTCTTCTTTAAAACGATTTACCACTTGAGAAGTCTGAGTAGTTGGCACAGCAATAGGATGGGCTTGAGAGTGAATATCGATTCTATGCTCATCTGCGGATGTCTTATACTTATCACCAAAATCGTCTTCAAGCTTCTTTTTGAGATTAAAGTAGTTGGAGGTCAAAAGATTGAAATGATCTTGGAGCTCAGAGATTTGCTTGGACTTGATTGCTTTATCTTCTTGGAGATCAGAAACTTGAATCTTCAAATTCATATTCTCACTCAAGAGATCTTCAACATGAATGCTTAGCTCGATGTTTTTCTGATCTAGCACACTCACTCTTTTCTGGAGTTCATCGATCATAGGGTCGTCTTCTCTTGGCTGACCTTCACTAAAAGCTATTCCTTTTCCCTTAGAAGAAGGAGCAACAACTTGTTCTTGAGCAAGATGATGGGCCAAACACACAAAAGCTACATCAAGATCAGTTCTTGGAGGAGAGAATCCTGGTGGAACTGAGGAGCCACCTGCTTCAAAGAATGTGCTAGGGCCTTCACGTAACGGTTCTGTGGTTACTATTGCAGGAGTGGTAGTTGGAGTACAAGGCAAGCCCTGAGACAAACTAGACTCCAAATTCTTGAACCTAGAATCTCGTCGTCTTCTTTTAGACGGAGGCTGCAAAGTCTGGTCAGTTGAGAAATCACCCTAAAGTGGCTCTAATGTAGGTGAAACAATGTCAAGGGGAGGAATCCCTGACATAGTCACCATTGGAATTGAAGAGACAACCACTTGTTCTGTACTAATGGGACTTGACTCGGGAGCGTCTTCCGATTCCCTACTCTCCGTTGCCGTGTGAGCAACATCACTGAGATTGCTTAGCAGAGAGTTGAGGTTGACGTTTTCCAGAAAGTAATCATTAGTTTCAAAATTTGTAGGAATATCATCTCTATCGAAACCTGTGAGATCGAGATCTTCAAATTGATTAGGCTCAGCAGTGTTTTTAGAGGACCCTTCATTATAATCTCCTTCAACTTGGAGGACCCTTCATTATAATCTCCGACAATCAGTTTTTCGTCGATTTCAGGCTCAAAAATCATCAAATCACTGAACAAATGCATATTCATGGTCGCAAACGTGATACCTTCAAAGCTATCTGAGTAATTTCGCAAAAATTGAAGAAATTTTTTTCGAGGAAAGAGAGAGTATGGGAGGGTTTGTGGCCGGAATCAGAAAAATGAGAAGGATTCCGGCTGTAAACCCCTTTTATACCAAGATTCCCTTTACCTGATGTCCACACAGTATAAGGCAGGATCCAACACAGTCCAATATTTTTCAAAGATTTTAAAAACAAATCTTTTTGAGGATTAATATTAAAACTAAAATTAAAAGTAAAATTAAAATAAAATAAAATAAAATTAATCTGCAAAATTTAAAATAATTATTAGATTTTAACAGTTAATAAAAATTAAAATTAAAATAAATAGAAAAATAAATAGAAATAACACCAAATAAAATATACAACTTGAAAATTTAATTACTGAGAATAAATTTATGACGTTGGGATCAAAGTTGTTGGGCAGCCTTATTCCACTTGTCGGTACCCTTATTTTCACGTCTTCGTCTGATCGATTGCCGGTATTGTGGTCCACCTAAACACGAAACATTTGTGACATAATTTTGGACAATTTACCAATAACATGACATTTTTAGCCCTTGTCCTTAAGTAAATTTCTTAGGGACCATTTAGCTGACGACAACCATGGATATTGTTTTCCACCTAAATTGAACAGCGAGATCTACAGACAATCTGTATGTGTTTAATTTTAATTATACTAGAACGTGTTTCCTGCTTCCTGATATGCTCCAGCCATCAGGGACTTCCAGAATACTCCTTACACCGGGTGAGCAGACAATTATTAAGAGAGAAGATAGATTTAGAATGCATATGTTGTACATCTAGGTCGGATCTCTCCAATCACACAAAGGATGAAACATATGACTAACTGAAGTTTTTAGAGGGATTGAGAAGAGAATGGTGCACATACTGTGTACCAGGTCGGATTTTAAGTCACGCAAAGGAGACAGTATATGGCTAACAGATAGAAAGAATTGCATAGAGAGAAGATGCCGAGAGATAGAATTGCATATGTTATAATCCAGGTCAGATCTCTCGATCACGCAGAGGAGACAACATATGACTAACAGACAGAAAGAAAGAAAATAACCTTCTACAGACCTAATTTATCGGAATTCCCCAGTCAACCCATCCAACTGGAATTAAGGACAGAATCCGCACATTGAGTAAAAGTGATTCCACATTTCTAGATATGGGTTCTTTAGTGTTACCAGTAGATTCCCGTGTATATCTCCCTGCTCAACCTATCCGAGCATCGTATTGTCAGGCTAAACTGGTCTAACTAGGTCAATGTTTGTCAAGTCCTTGAATTACTTAAGTTTTAACTCTTCCTAGTCAAGTCCAATTAAAATATTTCGTGCCTACCAGCGCATCGAGCATAGAGTGCAGACAATTCAACTTAGGTACGTTACGCAGATTCAGATTGTCCGTTATCACTTGCTAATTTCATTTCCCGTCACAACACCTGCAAACAAGAGTATCAACAATATTTTTAATTTTCTGGATTTTTTATATTGTTTTTGGATTTTTGAAATTTTTTATTGTTTTTTATTTTTTTTATTTTTTTATTTTTATTATTATTTCTCCCCCAAAATTTGTGCATGGGTGAGAATAAAAGTAAAAGAAAATAGAATGCGCAAATTTAAATTATCCTACCTACAGAAACAAAAACAAATTGAAAAATAAGAAGAATTAAGAAAAAAAATAGAAAAACTTAATCCTCAAAACGAATCATTTTCAGAAATCCCACAAGCACATCGAAAAGATCTTTGTTAAAAGGCTTAGTGAACAGATCCGCCACATTATTCGCAGTGGGAACCTATTCCAGCCGGATTAGTGAACGTTCATAACAGTCTCTGATGAAATGAATTTTAATATCGATGTGCTTGGTTTTAGAATGTTGGACTGGATTTTTGGCAATTTGAATTGCGGCCGCATTATCACAGTAGATGGGGGATTCTAAGTAATTTAAACCATAGTCCAACAGCTGATGTTGGATCCAGATAACTTGAGAACGACAGGCAGATGCAGCAACGTATTATGCCTCCACTGTTGAGGTTGAGACAGTGTGTTGCTTCTTGCACTGCCACGACACTAGTCTGTCACCAAGATATTGACACCCTCCTGAAGTAGATTTCCTGTCAAGCTCACATCCTCCATAATTACTGTCAGCAAAAGCATATAAATCAAATTCAGAATTCTTCGGATATCAAAGACCCAATTTTGGGTTGCCCTTGATATACCGAAAAATTCTTTTGACAGCAATAAGATGTGAAAGTTTAGGATTAGCTTGATAATGTGTGCATTGAAAAACTGCAAACATGATGTCAGGTCGGCTTGCAGTAAGATACATCAGTGATCCGATCATCGATCTATAGAGAGTCTGATCTACGGATTCACCATCAAGATCTGGAGTCCGAAGAGGTCTTTCAGCCATTTGCGTCGATGCAGATTTGGCGTCGTGAAACCCGAACTTCTCAAGAATATCTTCCACATACTTGGCTTGATGTAATAGGATTCCGGTTGAATCTTGTTTGACCTGAAGCCCCAAAACATGGTCATTTCCCCTAATGAACTCATTTCGAACCTCTTTTTCATAACACCTTCGATTCTTTGCAAAGTTACGGACTAGTCGACCCAAAGATAATGTCGTCAACATAGATTTGAACTAGAATCTGATCATTACTGACATGCTTGATAAACAAAGTTTGATCGATAGTTCCACAAGAATATCCATGCTCGAGCAAATGCTTTGTTAGAGTCGCATACCACGCTCGAGGAGCTTGATGTAACCCATACAATGCTTTGTCCAACTTATAGACATGATTAAGAAACTTTGAGTCAACAAACCCAGGGGGTTGATCAACGTATATTTCATCCTTTACCTTCCCATACAAGAAGGTAGTCTTGACGTCTATTTGGTAAACGATGAAGTTCATGTAAGATGCATATGCTAGGAAGATACGAATGGCCTCCAAGTGAGCAACTGGAGCATAAACTTCAGTGTAATGAAGACCCTCGACTTGTCGAACCCGCGAACCACCAATCTAGCTTTATTTCTCACTATAACCCCTGAATCATCCTGCTTGTTTCGATAGACCCATCGTGTGTCAAGAGACTTTTTGCCCTTTGGCAACTCAACCAACTTCCAAACCCCGAGTTTCTCAAATTGATGTAATTCTTCATGCATTGCATCTACCCAGCCGGGCTCTTTCAAAGCCATTTCAACATTCTTGGGCTCTATTTGAGAGATAAAGCAAGAGTAAAAACAGGTGTTAACATCTCCACTATGACTTCTGGTTTTATCATCGTCGCCCAGCTGACCAATGATGTTGTCGATCGGATGATCACGTTGAATTCGTGAAGGTATTTCCTGGCTGATATCATTAAGCGAGACAAGAAGATTGTGAATATTGACACCTCCCTCATTTGATGATTGAGCCACGCCATACGACTCTGCCACAAACTCATTTGAAAAGTCTTCAGGAAAGAGTAGCTCCATGAAAGTTGAAGTAGCAGTGGAAGTATCTTTGGACATGAACTCTCTTTCTATAGGAGTGAGTGGTGTTGTTTCAGCATCAGGAGTATTATTTTGAACTGGAGATTTCGGACTATCAGGATGTACAGATGACTCCCCCTCAGGTGAAGCGAAGGACTCCCCCTCAGGCGAAGTAGGAGTCTCCCGCTCAGGTTGTGAAGAGGATACCGTTGGAGGTCTGTATACAACTTGCTTGTCTTCATCTTCAGAAACATTCTTCGAACCGGAGACAGATCCAAATAAGCTACCTGAAGACACATTTATGGATTTGAACAGAGATGTGTAATCAAACAACCAATCTGGACCTACTCGAGCATCCATCTCATTTTCTTCCAACCAGCGCACGTCATAAGATTCTACAACTTGCTTTGTCTTCTTATTATAGACCCTATAAGCGGTGCGAGCAGCATACCCTACGAAGTAACAATCATCGGCTTTGGCATTAAACTTCGAGTTGGTCTCTAAGTGAAGAAGGGTGCAAGGTCAGCCAAATACACAGAAATGACTGACTGAAGGCTTGTGACCATATAGAATCTCGTATGGAGTCTTCATTTGAGCTTTGTTGATAAACAAGCGATTCTGAACATAGCAAGCAGTGTTTATCGCCTCGGCCCAAAAGAAAACTGGTAGTTTGGAGTCACACAACATCGTCCTTGCAACATCTTTTAAAGTTTTGTTTCTCCTCTCAGCAACACCATTTTGTTGGGGTGTGTGAGCGGAGCTGTATTTACGCATAATACCCTTTTCTGTGCAAAAATGATCGAGTACAGAGTTCTTGAACTCTGTTCCGTTGCCAGTATGAAGCGCCTTCACCCTGTTGTTAGTTTGGTTCTCAATCAACACAATGAATTTCTTAATTAGATTAGCAACTCCAGCTTTATTGGATAGAAAGAAAACCCACGTAAAACGAGAGAAATCATCATCACAACCAGACAATAGGAATTTCTGTTAATGCCGAGAACATTTACTGGTCCAAACAGATCCATATGTAGCATTTGAAGCACCTGACTAATTGAGCTGACCTGTTTTGGCAGGTGTGGTTTTCTATGATGCTTACCTTGGGCACATGACACATACTTCTCAACCATGATAAAATCCTTAACAGGAAAACCACAGACCATCTCATTCTTTGCAAGACGATTCAAGTTTTTGGCGTTAGCATGACCGAGTCTTCAGTGCCACAACATTGCATTTTGTTCGGAGATCTTTGAAAAGAGGCACTTCACTTGTTCTGGAAGATTGCTATTCATATCTATGATGTAAGCATTCCCATCCCTTTTAGATTTCACAAGAATCCACTCTTCTGGGATGACAAAGCCTGGCTTGAGAATCATACATTCCTTTTCATTGAAATGTGTAGAATAGCCTTTGTCGCATATCTGAGACACACTCAACAAACTATGCTTCAACTCGGGAGCAAAGTTGACATTCTCGAAACTCAACACCCCATTTGTGACAGTTCCTCTTTGAGTGATTTTGCCACCTTCTCCACCCGTAAAGGAGATGTATCCCCCATTAAAGGATTGAATGTTGAGCAGTTGGGCGATATCTCATGTCATATGCTGGGAGCAGCCACTGTCGACGAACCAAGGTCTGACGACACTCCCCCGCAATTGTCCCTGCAAGATGTGCGAGTTTAATTAGATTTGGGAACCCAGGTCATTAATTTCCTGGGTTGTCCAGATGCCTTTTCAGATCTATTATCATCTAATAACTTTTTAGAGGACATCGATGATGGATTGGAAGCTAATTTGGGAAACCACTGATAATTAGGTTTTCTAACAATCCCGGGTGGTTTTGAAACAGGATGTTAATCAGTTTTCTTGAAGCACTTGGGTTTTCTACCAGAATTGGTTGAAGACCCACTGCTGCTTCTTGACGAAACCGACCTTGGCTTGGCCATGCTCAGTTTTGGCAAACTGCTTGGGACTTTGTTATGAAAGACCTTTTTATGCTTTTGAAAAACAGCCCATTTTCTACTCTGATCATCCTTCCAATCATCATTCCAAGAATGAGTTCTAGAGGACTTTCTAGTTAAAGACCTTCCTCTGAATTCGTTCTCTCCTCTTGGAGACTCAACATGTTCAAACATATGGTTTGGACAATTTCTAGCTATATGGCCACCAATACCACAATTGAAACAAATTTGTTTGTTATTGTTATAACTTGTGCTACATTGATCAGATTTGTTTTCCATACTAACACCCTTGCTTCTCTCACATGAACAAGAACAAGAATTAGGTTGTGAGACAAGTGATGGTACATTAGATGGAGAAGCTTGTGAAACTGGTGGTTTTTCAATATTATCATCACAAACATTAGAACTGCCAACCACCTTATTCAAAACAGTATCAGACACTTTAAAACTATTCAAAACAGTATCAGAAGATGTAGAAACATCACAAAAAATATTGTCACTTGAAACATCAGAAAAGTTATTGTCTTTATTTAAAACTAAAACTTCAGGTTCAAACTCAGTTTTATTTTCAGAAATAGATCCTTCAACTTCGTGCTTTGACTGATTCAAGGATTGATCTGCAGGAGAAGTAGAAATGTTAGTACTTTCAACATTAATAAATCCTCTCGAAACAAAACAAGATGGTTTGCCATAAACCATGAATGGTTCATTGGCAATCTCCTCTTTGGACAAGGGTTGAAACTGATACGAATGATTGAAAGGAGGAGGCACGTGATTATACCCTAGACCCTTTGACTGATTTCGTTTAAATTACATGTACTGGTCTATCATATTGGCAACTACCTCACTCGATACATCATATTTTCTAAAATCAAAATCAGCAGTTTCAAACTTGCCCTTTAATAATTCAATTTTAGCCACTAGTTCAGCATTTTGTTTCTTTATATAGTCATAATTTTCGCATTTATTACTATAGTCTTCTTGAAGTCTCCTAAAGTCCTTTATTTAGATTCTAAGTGGGCCTTAAGAGGTTTTTGTCCTTTTCTGAGTTGGTAACCTTCATACCTAAGATCCTCTACTTCCCTTTTGAGTAAGTCGTTATGTTCACGGAGAATTTTAAGGTTCTCTACTTCTCTACCTAGTGTCTCAATTTCCTCATGTAGAATTTTATCATAATCAATACAAGCTTGAGAGCATGAGGGTAGACATACCTCGTTTTTATTAGGTTCATGAGAGGAAGATACCATCAGCACAAACTGCAGCTCCATCATTTGATCTTCAGCTGCAACAATCTTTGCCGGAGCATCATCACCAACCTGTACCAAATGGGAATTTTTTGGTCCAGATATGTTCAAGGCCTGCATCTGATCCTCCCAGTCAAAAAATTGTGCAACCATGGCCTTCTCGCTGTTGACATGAGCACCGCTTCGACTGTTTTCAACTGCAACCATTATCCTATCATTATTTAATCTTCTATCTGGCTATGGACAATCACGAGCAAAATGCCCTGGCTCGTGGCAATTGAATCACCACAGCTTTCCCTTGCTGAACCCAACCTTCTTGTCAGCACTCATCCCCAAGTTATTCTTTCCGGTCTTCTTGGCAAATTTTTTCGCCCTGAAAACTGCCATGGCAATTTGCCATGTGATATCCATCTCTTCTACGTCTTCAGGGTGAATCTGATCGATATCGGCAAATGACAGTTGGGTTGGAAGATCTCCAGCTACAAGTGCATTGTAGCAGTTGACAAGCCCTGTAGCAAGAGCGAGAATTTCATCACCCTCCTTTCCTTTTGAAGAGGAAGCCACATTGGAGGAAGAAGCAACTTGAGCAACCACGAACGATTGGTTCTAAGAGAGAGGCATGGCTGATGCAATAGGAAGAGAAGAAGCTGATGGAGTGGAGAATGACTGAAGTTGAGCTTGCTGAGCAGCAAATGATTAACCTGCAAACGAAAAAGTGAGAGATGAAAGAGCATTGTTAGAAGAGATCCCATGGTTCGCAGCTGAGTATGAGTTCACATGGTTTATCTCTCGCTGTTTGTCATCAATATCACAGGCCTTGATGACAGCCATCACTTCAGCAAGAGAGACCTGGCTAAGATCCTTAGTCTTCTTTATAATAGCTACATTCATGTCCCAAGACTTTGGGAGAGCATTTAGTAGCTTCTTGTTTATCTCAGACTTGGTGTAAAAGATCCCGGCTACAGACATTTCAGTAGTAAGAGATGTGAACCGTTGCAACTGTGCTTCAAGAGTTTCTCCAGGAACGTAGTTGAACATATTGAATCGTTGTCGCAGCATATCTTGGCAACTCTCCTTCATATCTTCATTCCCTTCATAAACCTCGATTAGGGCTTCCCACAAAGCCTTAGCAGAAGTGTACTCCCTAAAACCTTGAGCAATGTCCAGAGATAGAGCCATGGTCAGAGTGGCCAAATCCCTTTCTTGCTCTTCAACCTTCTCGAAGTCTTCATCTGTGTAATTTTCAATTTTCTTGTCAACCACTTGCCCTGCAACAGTGGTGGTTATTCTAACAGGATCTTTTATGATGCTTCTCCAGATTTTGAAGTCCTTCATCTTGATGTATTTTTCAATCATGTACTTCCATTCTAGGAAACCTTCAGCGGACATGAGTCTAGGAATTCGGGTGGTTGTGCCCATTACAGAATCCAGCTCATGGTGGTGTGTTTCACTTTGAGAATCCATTAGTATTAAATTAATTTTAAATAGAAATTAAATTATTTAAGAATAAATTAAGTTTCCGGTCAAACACAAGTTCACAGTCAAATTAGGGTTGCGACCGTAAACTATGTTCACGGTTAGAGAGGAGTTTACGGCCGTAAACTCTATTCACGGTCGTAAGGTGTTTCCGGTTAAAGTTCACGGTTCAAGAATCCAAGTTTCCGGTTGATGAAAAACCCTTATTCACAGCCCAAGAACCAAGTTCACTGTTCAAGAACTGATGGGAGTTTGAGGCCGTAAGCTAAGGTCGTAATCTCCCAGAAACTTGAGAAAAACGCAGTTTTGAATGAAGCTTGAAAACCCTTTCGCAGAAAACACCAACTTCATCGCAAACAAATAAGAGCACGGTCAAAAATCGATTGTAGAGTGCTTTTGACGCTGGTCTTGCTCTGATACTAATTGTAAGGTCCTGAAACGGATCTTACCAGTGATCAAATAGCAAATACAATCAATTAGCAATAAAGAACAAGTAGAATAGAGAATGAACAAGCTTGCACATGCTTTTCTATTAGGAATAACGTCTGGTACAACTTGTGGTTACAATAGTCTTGAACTCTGAGGCATCAACAACTGAGAAAAGACCTAGCACACCTCTATTTATATTGGACCTGGGCCGGCCTTGGGTTTACGGCCGTAAACTCGTTGTTGGGCTGTAAACTACATATAAACTACCACAAGCTATAAATTGACCAAAAGAACCTATTACATAGAAATCCTAGACCAAACCACTAATTAGACCCTTCAATTCACGATACTTGTACTTACATTTACACATTCATCTGTGTATTCAACATTTGATATCACCTCCCAAGGTTTTATGTCGGAGATCGTATCAAGGATCAAGGGTTTTCCATGTAACTCACTTGTGTCGCTTTGATTATCATTTCTTACTTGATTTATCATGAACATCACAGTCTCTCATACAATTTGGTTAGATTCTATTTAGCTTATTTTTGACCAAAACAACTTGCATACCAATTTCTTTTTCATTCTCCTACCTACATGTGACAACATTAAACCCATTAAACATTTTATTCATCCAACTAGCTCATGATTATTTTCTCATTCATCCTTTTTGAATTTATATGTATAATACACCAAAACAAAAATATCACATAGAATAACCCAAACATAACCTATTACTAAATTTAGTAATGTATCATGCTTTGAATTTGTCTTCAAATTTGAGAAAATCTCATTTTAGGAAAATGGGTAAACCCATTTTTTCCAACAAATATTCATTTTAAGGCAACGAACTTTCTAAATATGGAATCTTACTTTTGAACATTTTATTTTGATATGAAAGTACTTTTTATTTATATTTTATAATGTTTCAGATGCATAGATGCTTTAGTTTACATGACGAATTTAATTTACATTCAAAAAATGAGTCATGTTTGTACTTCCAAATTTGTGACCTAAAAATCAAACAAGCTATTGTTAGACTTTTTTTCATAATAATTTATTCTCTCATTTTTTTCGCTCTCATGAAAGGTTCTTGTGGTTTCAATTTCTATCATTGTTGGTCTCACACGCATATAAAAGACTTTATGTCCTTTTTAATTTATTTGTATTTTTTAATAATACTATATAAAAAGAAGAAAAAATTAGTTGCCTCTTACCCTTTTTCTTCACTCAGATGTCTCCTTCTCTTTCTTTTTTTTTCTCTCTCTCTCTCTCTCTCTCCCCTATAACGTCCCAAAACCTACAAACAATTTGTTGTTAATGAAATAGATTTACCAATTAAAAATTTGTTTCAAAAACCATTGAATAAAATTTGGTTGATTGAAAGCCACACAATATTAGAGTTAAGTTTACAAAACCATGAAAATGAATATATTTGATGCGTGTGTACAGTCCCGTCAAGCTCTTCTCAAGAGAGACCTGCACATGTTTAATCCACAATTGTAAGCATATGCTTAGTGAGTTCCCTAGTATACCGCATATTCCACCATACATACAATGCATCCACATAAAAATCCTCGACTCTAGCGCCAAGCAACCAATCTCATATACATATACATATACCATACACAACGGGCCCAACCCAGCTCTCATAACAGGCCCCACCTAAACATACATATTGGGCCCTGCCCGACCATATATAATGGGTCCTGCCTAAGGAATAAACTGGCCCAACCCTGACTCCACTGCCAGGAGCTACAGCCTGGTCTTTCGTACTATATCAAGAGGCCAAATCCTGGTGTTCCACACAATTCATAAATTCATATGTAGTCATGGATCAGATAGACAGTCGAACAGATACTCCACCCGAGAGTGAACAATTAGACATGAACATCGCAATAAGACGTTATACCAAGAGTGCTCAAGCTATCCAACTTGAAGTAAATAGATCCAAACTGTCACTACCACATAATCATCTAACATAATCACATAATATATACTCATATATTACATGCCCTTGAAAACTAGCATTCCCTAGTTACCCTGTCATTAACCACTTCTCAACCAAGTCCTTCGTTGGTCAACCCTATGTAATCCTGATAACTGGACTTCCCCAGTTACCCTAACCAAACATAAATCTTACAAATATCTTACGATCAATAGGAAAGACACTCGTCTAGCATACCAAGACACTAAATATCCTGCTCTACACATGCATAACAAGGAGTTAACCTGGTCAACTAGCGTACATGTACTCTAACAACACCTCTATCATACCATGCAAAGGATATATAATGGGATACATGGAATACTAAAAACTCACCTAGACTAAAGAGCCACAGAAGCACAACAATACTCACACACCATGTACTGCTTACTCTTGAGAGCGGACTGACACTAATCAACAACCCAAAAGGCCCACATTTGACCCCAAGTAAAAATGGTCAAAGGTCAACCACGGGCATATCCAGACAAATAGTCGTGATGCTAAACCTCTTCACGATGTGGTACCCTCTTGGCCACGTCGTGGCTACTACCATAAGCCATCTTTTTCTCATTAAGAGTTTATCCTTACAGAACAAGGCCCATACTAATAGATATGATTCTTCTTAATGAATTAATGGTTAAAGTTTCCAACTTTATACATTAAGACCTCACCACAAGACAAGATTTTAAACCCTAACTCCATACAGTCCTTAATATGACTACAACTTGAACATGGAACATAGGGTGTTATGACTTAACACTTTTTCCATCAAATAATGTCAAAAGATGATCAACAAACAAGATCATGGTTCTGGAGTTGCCCAAAAATCCAAGAAAATTATTTCAAAGGACTACAAAGCATGAAATAAGAAAAGAGAATGATAAAGGTAGAAGCTTTATAACTTCCTAAGTTGCAAGAGATGCAAGATCTAAAGTATATACACTCTTCCAACTAGCAATCATATTTTCTTGTTCTACCTAAAATGCAAACCATGGCTTCAAACCTCAAGAACACCAACAATATAACAAAAATCACTTAAAGGAGGATAGGGTTTCATTTTGGAAGGTTGGAGAATGAAGAGGATGCCTTAATCTTGGAGTTAGAGTCTTTAAATATGGAAGAAACCCTAAAAATCATGGGCTTGGGCTGCAACGGCCACCACAACGTGTCAGCCCTCTGGCCACGTCGTGGTGTTCACCAGAAGTGTGCGTTCATAAAATCCATGACACGTCATGGCATAGGGTTTTCTATTAAACTCCACCTTTGATCTGATATAGTCTTTAACTGATACATTACGGAAAACGGTTATTACACCCCCCTTTATACTCTTTATTGTCTTCCACGGTGAAGACAGACATCAACCACCAGCTTCATCATCCTCCCTTGTACCCACCACCACTAGACGATGAATGCATACATCGAGGGAGGGAGACATTGAAAATACGAGAGAATGGGGGGAGGAGTAGGACCATACTCACTTCTTTCACATCCTCCGCTACAACACCATAACCATTGTTCTCCTATTTCTTTTACTAATTTGTTACATAAATAGAGTAAGACAAAGGGGGTAGGGTTTTGATTTGTTTCCATAACCGAGATACACACACAGATAAAAGAATATGATCTAAAATATGTAAATTTATTCAAGAAGAAAGGTGAATCAGTTCAATGAAGGGTGTGAGAACATGGGATATACAAAGATATCTATGACAAGTTTTATTTACTTCAACCATGAGATAAACACAATAATGGAGGAAAATAATCTTTTCCAGTCAATTTTGGAATATATTAGTCAAGTCTTGAAGAGATAGACCAACAAAGTATTCAAGATAGTAAGTAATAATATTAAAAGTATGAACAGGAATAAGAACAAAGAGAATGATTGACTAAATAATTCTTTAATTGATGATTCAAAGGGTGGGAAAAGGTATAGAAGTACATGGGGTGATGGTCCTATTTTTACTAACTTAGAACCAATCACAATAGGATACACTTGTACTAAAAGTAAATTGCAGATCAACCACCTGACACAACATTGTGGTTGACATTATCTCCTATATGTGTAACATCAAACAAGACAAAATACAAAAAAACAAGACAAAATAAATCTTGGATCATTCTATCTTCTTTCAATATGGGAATATCTATCATGTTATAAGGCAATAACTTTGGATGTGCAATCATCTCAGAATCTTGGTTGTCTCGGATTATCTAAGGATCAGTTATCATGAACTAACAATCTCCGCCTAAGTGATCTTATAAATCTTAGAGCTTCTATATCTTCTCTCCAAAGTCGAACAAGTATGCCTTTTGCAGCCAACTCCTAACTTCAATCCACCACATGAGTTACTAGATCAGTTCTTTCTTTGCTTATTCGGATGATTGAGATTTAGCTGATGTGGAAATAGGTTTCTGAAGCATGTTGGTGTGGACCAAGAGCTTGTGCCTAACTCGGAAGAACTCCTTTTTAGATGAGTTATTTTTATTGAAAACATATTCGAGTTATGGATCTCCAATAGGAGTTTCATCAAGCAGATCCACTCTTTTCAGCTCTGTGTTGATGGGAGCACGGAGCTTCTCAGTTCTGAAAAGCAAAGCAAACTCAACATCTGATCAGCCGAATTCAATAATTTTATCCTTCAAGAAGTTCAGAGCAGCATTGTAAGCTCTGATGTCGAGTTTAGGATATTGTTTGTCTTTGAGATAAGCACAATGATAAGAACATCATTTGGATTGATGGTCTAAAAGCTTGCATCCAAGATCTTGATACTCTTCTGAGTGTTTCAAGTGATTTATATTGTTTAGTTTGTGTTTTTCCTAATTATGTCGCTATTAGATGTGAAAAAGATATAGATCCAATTTAGGTTGCATGCACCTATAAGTGTTATGTGAAATTCTGCAAGTACATTATTATTGGAACCTAGAAGACCCATCACCTAGAACACTATCTAGACCTAGTCTCCTTTTCTAATGCTTTTCTGGATTTTACCTTCGGATGAACAATATCCTTTTTGTTCGACCATGGTTTCTTTTTAGAGTTAGATGTTGACTTGGAAGATTGTCTGACAAAAGGGTTGTTGAAACAGGGTTTTATTGAAACTAAGGTGGACATGGAAACAACTTTGTTTTTCAGAACAAAAGAATCAGATGACAATTCTCATTCCCAATATATTTCTTCATCAAAGTCACTAACTATGGATTCAAAAAATGAACCATCATTTTCGGTTGGTTTGTCAGAGTCATGTACGGACCTATCAGGAATGAATCCGTCAAGAACACAATTGTTCAGAGGACTAGAGTTCAGAAAGTAAACACCAATACCCCCTGTGCTATGGGGAATTTCTTGAGATTGATTCGGGTCCAAGGACATTAGAGGAGGAAGTTGTGTGGAATCAGGATATGTGACAAAGATAGATTGGAATTTAGGAATCAATGATTGATATCCTCCGGTTGGTTCTTGAAGGGGTAACAATGTAGAGACAAGAGTTTCTGAATTAGTGTGATTCAGAATGTCACCCATATGAGTCGAGTTTTGAAGTTCATTTAAGGGAGTAGCAATTGGCTTCGGAAACTCACTTCCGAGACTAGGAGCTTTTGACCAGGGATGACAAAAATTATGATTCATCCTTTCATTCGCCTCAATGATGTCAATAAAATTATTTAACTTATCAATTTTAGCATTAAGACGAATATTATCATTAACCAAAAGATTTCTTTCACTAATAGAAATAGCACATTTTTTATTCAAGATAGTACATTCTTCCTTAGCTATTATCTTAAGCTTGTGATCTTCAAAACGTAATCTAAGCATAGTCAAATCACTATCCATCTTCTTACTGTCATTTATGGATAGGTTTTTAGGATAACTATCATATCTTATTTGATTTAAGTTAGATAAGGTTCACATACAAATAAGTCAAAGTTTTTTTTTCAAATATCATGAATTATACCTATTAAATGATGCTTCTTCTTGGTGGATCATTTGTTTCCTTGTACCAGTAGTTAGGTTCAGCATATTCATCATCTTCTTCCAAACCTGATGACCAATATCCTGCTCACTTTTTGTTAACTTCTTAAGAGATCCATTATTTTGAAGACAAGACTTAACGTTACCCCCATCCCTTTCCGAGGCTATTGATGAACTTCAAGTTATACTCAAGTGGAGTTTAGACAACACCATGCGTTGTCATGTTGTTCACCACGATTTTGTATTGAGATGAAGCAAAAGCTATCGATTCTCCAGGTGTTGTAGTGAATGTGTCAAAATATTCACCACTGAGGTCAGATGCTTCTCTTTCATGTTCTATGAACCTTTAAACGGATCTTAAAGAGTGTCCCATATCTCTTTGGCATATTTTCACAACTTGATGTGCTAAAAAATGGATGGTGGAACACCAAACACCATTTCAAAATATACGATTTGATTAGCATGGAGTTTCTTAATGTCGTTAGTTGTTACAGGTATACATCTGAGTTCTTCTTGACCAATAAGCATAGTTGCAGCGTCTCAAACCATCTGCCTAACCGGGACATGAGGAACTTCAGTCACTGATCTCCATATTTTTCACCATTTTCTTTCCCAACCAAGAATCTCTTCATTCTAACTTTCCAGTGATCATACTCTTCCACAACCAGCAATGGGGCTCTAGAGGGGCAACCCACACCGTTTACAATTTGTGTTGAATACATTTATCATTGATATTGATTAGGAGCAGCCATTGTCGTGTGTATTTTAAGCAAAAGTGTTATATTAATGAACTTTTATCCTGATACAAAAATGATTGAGACACCAAAGTGAAGAGAATTGTTATCGAGATTCCGAAAGCAATTATGATTGAATGATTGAAAAGTAAGTACACAGAGAGTAAATATTAATCAGATCTTATATTGATGAAGAACTGATTACAAAGTTTAAGCAGAAAGAATACTCGAGTTCAAAAGCTTCTTCTACTTCTAACCTCAGTCCCTATTTATAGGAAACCTGAGTGTACAAAAAATATACTAAGTCTAGAGCAATATGCTTCGTACAAAATGAAGACTTAGTAAAATAACTAACATGCAAAAACAAAGAAACAAACACTTCGACTTTTACAACTTTTAGACTCTACATTCTCCCCCTTTGTAAACAGTCGAAACTATTCAGTTTGTAAGATGTTGAATAGTTGAGTGCATTGTTCTTCGAATTTCATAATACCAAGTAATTATCTTCTTAAGCTCCTTCTTGTCTCCTTCATTGTTCTTCTTGCCGTTATTCATACGAACAATAAAATTTGTATATTGCGAAGAAGTATATCTTTCAATCTCTGAGACTTTAAACAAAAATTTCTTGGGCTTCCCTTTCGTATCTTTACCTGCAAAAACCATTCCAAAAGGTTTCAGGCAGATTTCTCCATCAGCATACTTCCTTAACTCTGTTTGAGGTAAGGTTGATTCCCAAGCGACTGTAACTTTTCTTCCAAGACCCACTGCAAGTTCTTCATCAGTCAACGCCAAGCAATCATAGTAGTTATCTATGAAAATTTTGATATGTGTGAAACCAAATCTAAACACATCAGTATCATGTCCTTTCAGCTTGTTTTCTTGCATGTCTTTGAGAATGGATGCCACTTGAATGAGATCATTTAGATTCATTAGGGGAAAATCAGCAATGGTGAAGTCGAATGCCTTGTTGTCTGCTCGAACCACAAAATATCGAAAGTTTTGAAGCATGTCTTCAAACATCACATCCTTCTTAATTGTTAAAACTTTCTTGATCTTCATTAAAGACCACACCTCCTCTTGATCCTTTGCAAGTACAGCATGAAATCTTATTTTCAAATAAGTGTATTCATCAACATTATCAAACTTTTCACTTATCTTGTACTGCGCCGTAATAAACATCATTTCGTTTATCGGAAAATCAAGTTGGCTTCTATCTGAGTTCGCAACATCATAACTCTTCCTTGGCTTTTTCTTGAACTCATACAAGTGATTCCCCAACACTTTGGATTCAATTGTTTCATACGAATATAACTTCGCAGGATCACCTTTGTTCATTGTTGGTGGGTCACTTGCTCTTTGCCTCATGATACTTTGCCCTTGTCTCAATCTTTCCATTTCATCTTCTTCCTCTGCTTTCTTTTCTTCTTTTGATTTTTCATCAACAATCCCTTTTCCTTTTCCAATATTCTCAGTTGATGGTTTCGCACTTGAACTACCTCCATCTTCTGAACCGATTGTGATTCCTTTGGAAATTGGTTTTGTTGTTGTTACAGTTGAGGAAATTGGCTTCGTGAGTACTGGCAAAGTGGTTTTGAGTTGAGTAGAAATCACCTTCCCGACTGTTTTCGCATCATCATCTTTACTTCCTTTGCTCTCTCCCCCTTGCACCCCTGTGAAAGCAGGTGGGGCATTCTTTGGTAACAAAGAAGTAAAGTTGGTGATTGGGGCCAATGCCTTCTGAATTGCTTGTTCCAGAGTGTTAACTTTGAGAGTTAAGAATTCGGGAGTTAGAATTGATTGATGAGAAGTTTGCGAAACCAAGGTCTTTAATTCAGTCACCAACTGAATTAGTTTATCAAACTGCTCCTTATTCTCCTTTTGTTTGGCTTCGATAAGTGGAGAGGGAGATTGAGAATCAGTGAGAAGTTTGTTAAGATCAGTGGCAACCACATCGACCTTCTTTTGGACCTCCAAATGTTGAGAATTAATATCTTGAAGCTCTTTCGCAATCGCCTTCGTTAACTCTTCAATTTTAAGATTAACATCTTCTCGGACCTTCTTAACATCCTGTACAAAAAGAACATGACGTTCTTTTGTAACAGTTTTCAATTCAAAAACAACTCCATCAAACGATTTTCCTTGAGCCTGAATGCGAAGCTCATTGTTCTTGTCAGAGTGATCAACTTTCTCAATTATTCTCTTCTCAGCAGCTTTGATCATGGCTTCAACCTCCAATCCCGACATTGATGACTTTGTACTAGAATCAGCTTGTGACTGAATAATGGTATTCAACTTTTGATTTAGGATTTTGAATTGCTTTCCTGACATAAGCATATGATCAGGTATCTCCTCCTCCTCTGAATCGAAATGTAAAGCCTCAAACATTCGTCCAAAACCGCCTCCTTCGGTTTCATCATCAGACATAGGTTGCGAAGGTTGTGGAGTTTCGGGTGATTGTGAGGGAAATAAGGTAGTAAATGGATATTGTAAAGGATGATCAAAAATTGAAGAAGTAGTGATATTAGTGTTTGGAAGAGGAAATGGTGGTATTGAAGTAGATACACTCGCAGAGGAGATAGGTAATGAAGTAGGTACCTCCTCAGAAACTGATTTGGTATTGACTACTGTAAGTGGAATAGATGTGGTGGTGGAAATTTGCGAAGTGATAGGAAGAGAAACAGTTACCACTGTGGAGATGGAAACAGGTGGAGTCTCCGGAACAACTTCTTCATCTGATGATTCATTGTGAATAATCATCTTCTGTTTCTTGTAAATCTTTTGTGTTATATGCTTTGCAACTGCTTGAGCTCTTTTTCGCTTTGAGCCAGGAGAAACAGGAGCCGAAACATCTCTAAACGCTGCCCCTTTACTACTCACCTCAGTTTTGCGAATAGTAGGAGAAGTAGTCGTCGTTTGTGTAGATTTGCGAAGCTTCTTCAATACCCCAGATTTTGAGGGTATAATCTCCTTCTTCATTTTTGTAGAAATCTCTTCTTTCTCAACCTCTTCAGCTTGTGAGACTTTAGAAGACTGAAGTTTTTCTTCCTTTTGTGTTTTCTTCTTCTTCTTCGATGATTCGGCACTAACTTCCAGTAACACTCCAGTTTGCACAGCTGTATCAAAAGTTTTCATATATCGAACCAAAACTTTGTGAGTTGAATGCACTTTGCGAAACATCGCATCTAGAATGTGAGCTACACTGGTGAAGATATTTTCATTATCTTCAACCACTTTTGGGAATTGATACAATGAAAATTCTGCAACTTCTCCACCTTCTGGAACTTGAATACCTTCTTTTGTGTACACCTTTTCCAGAATTAGACTCCAGTACCTTGCACACGAAATACCCTTCTCAGCATTCATGTTTTCAAGACTTTTGACGAACTCCTTCCACAATTGAGTTCCATAATCAACACTAATGTCATAGTACAGACCCATGACCATTACATACACTTCCATCCGACCCCTGTCTAGACCAACAGTCTTCCCTGTTAAACACCTTAGAAAAATACCAAAGAGAAAGTTCCACATGCAGGGTAAACCAGATTTCCTAAAATCACTGATCTTTTCAAGAGATGGCTGATGTCCCATCTCATTAAACATGGAAATAACTTGTGAATTGAGGGGTTTAAAGAACGGAGGGTTATTGGTAATGTTCAAGAAGTCAATGAACATTTTCTTGGTAAGACGAACCCTCTTGTTGTTCATCATGTTGAAGGTGATAACGTCAGTTTCATAGTTGTATGACGCTGTTGATGCCGCCATTGACAACCAGGTCATCGGAACAGGAAAAGAACTGAACATTACGGTTGATAAAGGTGAACTTTTCAATGCACCAATCAACATCTTTACTTCTTTTGGGTAAGATGAGACATTAGGATCAACAAGGTAGTTGGTGCTTTGAATCTTCATTAGAGACTGTGAAATAACTTCTTCGGTGTTGGATTGAGTAGCAGCCATTGTTAGGGTTTGAAGAAGATGAAGATTCAGAGAATTTGGGAATTTTTGAGTTTGATCGCGTAACTGTTTAAGATACTCTTCAATCCCTTTTTATATGTAACCCTGAATGATTTGAATTTGAATCGAGATGCATTTAATGATATCCGATGTGGCACCTTGAAAATCATACCATGACTGCGAAAAGGTAGCCATGCGGAAAAAAGCAGCTGTCACTTCTCCTAGAAAACCGGGTAGAATACCAAACGTCATGGATACACAGCTTGTCATTATCCCCCTTTATTGAATTATAACTGTTAGAACCCTTCGCATGGAGGCTAGGCTCTTTCGCTTTTGGGATGCGAAGCGAAGTCATATGCCAGACTTGCGAAATCTTCATCCTAAGTTGGTATTACTTAGAACCTCAAGGATTTCGTGAGTGCATGTGAGTCAAAGAAATAAGATGAGAAGCAAGTTAAAAAAAATTTGGAATTCTGTGATGTCAAAAATGCAATTTGACACAAAGGCAGGTAAACCCCAGGAAAAGGTTGCTTCATTATTCATCAAGAGAGATTATCAACAGCTTGTGTATGTTCCCGTGAATTACAATCGAATACTTTTTGATAAGTATCAAAGGGCTTCTTTTAAAAGTGATTCTTGGGTTGGTTTAAAATTTCGTTACATGTCATCCTAAACATAAGGTGGTAAATTGTAATAGAAATTACTTGTATGACCAGTGTAGTCAGTGACAAGTCAGCTTTGAAAATATTTATCATGACAAGGACATTCAAATGAAACTCACACAGAAATCATATTCATGAAAAATTTTATGAACTGGATCTTGTTGGGTAACAAACATCGTGGGTTGCGAATGTTTGATCAAGACCACTCATCCGAATTGAATATGATTTGGAGTTTCGAATTGTCGGTACTGAAACAATAGTTTCGTTAATATCTAGAACAATGTTCCCCATCAATTCCTTAATGTTGGAAGATGTTTGGGTTTCACCTTCATCACGGACTCATGATGTCAGATCATAAACACGGAATTTTTGTATATCTAAGTCTCGATGGGTTTGATCAGAGACCTCTCGGACATACGTCTTTGTGTGTGATTTGTGTGAAGAGTTTTGTGATGAAAAATATTGGTTATAAGATCAAATGTACCTCTGTTATTTGTGGACCAAACAGAAAACTCTTAACTCATATGAGAAGAGTAAGGTAGCTCTTTTGACTATCGCGAATACAAGCCTTATTGGGAAGAAATTTCCGTGTGATAATTTCATTAAGGCTTTCTTTTCTCACACATAAAGTCATACGAGGCTTGAGTCAACCTGTTGCAGCATGCTTCTAGGGACATCCTAACTAGTACAAAGTTGAAAGAAATAATACCTTTCCATAGAAACATACAAGCATGACCTCTTCGCATTAAGCTCTGGACTAAACTAAAAACACACAATACTTAAAGAACAAAGTTTAAAAAAAAAAATTTGTGATTTTTGAATTTTTCAAAAATAAAAACATAACAAATTAAAATCTTTTTGGATTTTTGTATTTTTGAAAATGAAAATAACACAAAACAAAATATTTTTGATTTTTCAAGTTTTTCAAAAAAAATTAAAACACAAAATGAATCTTAAATTGAACCTTAGTTATCATATGTGCGAATGCGAAGAAATGTGGATGCGAAGCCTCTGAATGCACAGTAACTTCTGAACGATTCCGACTCAGAGCTGCTGAATGGACCTTTCATTCTTGAATTATTGATTTTGAAACTGAATTCACATCAATCATCCCCAAACCTGCTAAAATTCTTACAAATGATTTTTCATCAAGAGGTTTAGTAAAAATATCAGCAAGTTGTTCAGTGGTTTTAACAAAATGTATTTCAATGTTCCCATCTTCCACATGATCTTTGATAAAATGATATCGAAGAGCAATGTGTTTTGTCTTTGAGTGTTGTACTGGATTATGACAAATGCGAATTGCACTTTGAGAATCACAATACAATGGAATCTTTTTCAATTTTATAGCATAATCACGAAGTTGACTCTGAATCCAAATGATTTGTGAAGTGCAAGCAGCAGCCGAAATGTATTCAGCCTCAGCAGTTGATATAGCAACACAAGTTTGCTTCTTTGATTGTCAACTCACCAACTTCCCATCCAAAAGTTGACATCCACCACTTGTACTTTTTCTATCCAAAGTACATCCTCCTAGATCAGAATCTGAAAAAGCTTGAATGAAGAATCCTGATTTTGAAGGATACCAAAGTCCTAACGAAACTGTCCCCTTAAGATAGCGAAAAATATTTTTCACTGCAGTTAAATGAGGTTCTCTGGGATTAGCTTGATACCTAGCACAATTGCATACCGAAAACATAATATCAGGTCTACATGCAGTTAAGTACAATAAAGACCCTATCATGCTTCGACAAAGAGTTAAATCAACAGCAGGAGTATCTAATGATGGAGTTAGTCTTGTTCCCACTGCCATCGATACTCTTAGCTTCGTGTTGTTGGTCATTCCAAACTTTTCAAGCAAGTTCTTTGTGTATTTTTCTTGATTGATTAAAATTCCATCCCTGTTCTGTCTTATTCAAACCAAGAAAATTATTGATTTTTCCCATCATACTCATTTCAAATTGACTCTTCATTAGATTTTCAAATTCAATTGACAATGCTGGGTCAGTTGAGCCAAAAATAATATCATCAACATAAATTTGAACAAGCATAAGATGATTCCCAACTTTCTTGCGAAACAAAGTGGGGTCAACTGATCCTTGTTTAAATTTAGATTGTTTCAAGAAATTTGTAAGTGTTGCATACCAGGCTCTTGGTGCTTGTTTTAACCCATAAACTGCTTTGTCTAGAATGTAGACATGATCAGGATGTTCCTCATTTATAAATTCTGGTGGTTGTTCAACATAAACTGTTTCTTCAAGTTCTCCATTTAAGAATGCACACTTAACATCCATTTGAAAAACATCAAAGTCTTTATGACCTGCATAAGTTAAAAATATGCGAATTGCTTCGAGTCTTGCAATAGGAGCAAATGTTTCTTCATAGTCTATTCCTTCTTGTTGCGAATAACCTTTAACAACTAGCCTAGCTTTATTTCGAATAATATTACCATCTTTGTCGGTTTTATTTTTAAAGATCCATTTTAATCCGACAATTGAAACATCAGAAGGTTTAGGAATTAATCTCCAAACCTTGTTTCGTTCAAATTCAGACAGTTCAGATTGCATAGAAACAACCCAATCTGAGTGTTCCATAGCATTCTTTACTGTCTTTGGCTCTATTTTCGAAATAAAAACATTGAACATACACAATTCTTGGTTCGCATTCAGTACCTCATTTTTCGCACGAATTTGAGCTCTTGTCAACACACCATCTTATGGATTCCCAATTACTTGTTCTTTGGGATGATTCCTTGTCCATTTCTCAAGTGGTGGAAAATCAGGATTAAATTCCAATGGTGCATCTTCGTATACATCTTCATTTTCAGATCCTGCAACAGAAAAATTATCATTTAATTCATGAAATTCATCATTTTCATCAAGATTAATTGTCTCTGTTGTATCATGCTGCTCGTCAACAAGATGTTCATCTCGATGCTCCCCCTCAAAATGATGTTCCTGTTGAAATTGCAACTGCTCCCCCTCAATTTGATGATTTTGTTGAGATTGCGAATGCTCCCCCTCAACTTGACGATTTTGTTGAGATTGCGAATGCTCTCCTTCAACTTGATGATTCATATTTTCATTCTCCTCCTCAAAAGTTTGTTGTCTTTGTTCATTGGTGATCGTATGCTCCCCCTCCATACGAACTTCAGGCATAATTTCGCATGATATTGACCTTGTGGTGATTGTTGAATCATCTGTATGTTTTGAGGATTATGATGTTTGATTATCAGAAGCATTAACTTCCGCATTAATTGCCCTGTCAGGAATTCCGAAAATTAAGTCATAATCAAAATCATTTATTTCTGAATTATCAATTTGAGTATCTGAGTTAACAAGAATTGATTTATTTTCAAATTCACTATCTGTTTATTTAAGATAGTAATCGTCGAAGGTTAAGTTGAAAGTTTCTTCAACTTTTCTTGTTCGCTTGTTTAACACCCTGTATGCAACTGAATTTTGCGAATATCCTATGAATATGCCTTCATCAGCTTTATCTTGGAATTTGGTCAAATTATCTTTTAGATTCATTATAAAACACCTGCAGCCAAAAACATGGAAAAATTTGACATTAGGTTTTCGATTGTTGAGTATTTCATATGGAGTGACATTGAATCTTCGATGAATGAATGATCGATTCTGAGTAAAACATGCAGTCGACACAGCCTCAGCCCAAAGATATTGAGGTAAGTTCGCATATGCTAACATGGTTCTGGCTGCTTCGCATACAGACCTATTTCTTCTTTCAACAACACCATTTTGTTGTGGAGTATATGGAGATGAGAAATTATGAGAAATGCCTTTGCTTGTGAGAAAGGAGTCCAGTGTTTGATTTTTAAACTCAGAACCATTATCACTTTTAATTTTGTGAACACTCTTTTTAAGACTAATTTCTATCTTTTTGATAAAATCAATCATTGTCTGAGCAACTTCAGATTTTAACCTAATAAAAAATACCCATGTGAATCGAGAAAAATCATCAACACTAACTAAAATGTGTCGCTTTTTATTGATTGTAGCAACAGCCGACGGTCCACATAAGTCAATGTGAAGAAGTTCCAATGGTTCCACGATCTTTGAATCTATCACAATTGGATGACCTTTTCTTTGTTGTTTTCCTTGTTCGCAAGCTGCATACAAAGTATCATTGTCAAATTTTAGTATAGGTAAACCTCAAAATAAATCTTCAGTGACAAGTTTGTTAATGTTACGAAAGTTCAAATGCAACAATCTTCGATGCCAAAGCCATCTAACATCATTAGAGGCTTTTGATAGTAAACACACTGCAGGTTTGTCCATGATTGGTTTGATGTCTAGTGTAAACATGTCACCATATCTTTTGGATTTGAGAAGTACTTCATTTGTCTTCGCATTTGAAATGATACTTCCTTCTTCGTTAAACATAACCTGATTACCAGTACCCACAACAAGTTGCAAAACACTAATCAAATTATGTTGAAGACCTTCAACATAAGCAACCCTGTTAACTGTGAATTGTCCATTTGTGACTTTTCCATATCCTTTCACTTGACACTTATGATTATTTCCGAATTTGACTACTCCGGCATTATCCAAGCTTCGATAATCTCGCAAGTTTTCCTTTCTTCCAGTCATGTGACGAGAGCAACCACTATCAATATACCATTTCGCATCATATTGCTCATCACACATCACCTGCATTTAGTGAAAAAATTTAGGAACCCAAGACTTATTGGGTCCTCCATTAGTAGTTTTGAACAAATACTTTGAATTTAAAAACCATGTTTTCACTTTGTCTATGACACTATCTATTATATCAACATCATCAGATCTAGATATTGAAATATAGTTGTTCAACAGTTTTGAATTTCCATTGACTTTCATCTCATCCTCCTCAACATTCGCAACTTTGATAAATGGTTTCCATTTTTGTACCGGAACTTGCGAATCATGAGAAGATGAACTACCAGTAGAAGAATTATTCACGAACTTGTCAAATGCAGTCTTTATCTGTTGCTCTGAAAACTTCCCATTTTGATATTGTCTTCCTTTCCCTTCAAGCCAACGGTTGATCGTACATACATCAGATTTTCCTTTTGTATACGAAACTTTGGTCGGTTTTGAGACTGAAGGATTTGGAAATTTTGGTTGTTTAGGTGAAAATTTCATTTTTGCTTGAGTTTTGACATCCAAAGTTGATGAATTATTTGTTAAGTTGCCAACATTGTGAATCTTATGATCATTCACAAATTTTTGCAAAGTCTCAAATTTTCGATTGTTGTCATATTTCCGAACAAATTTATCATTATTTTTCATTGGAATTTTGTCAACAGAATTTATCAGTTTTTGAGAACTTGTATCTTTTTGTTTATTTATTCTTTGAAATTTTGATGATTTTGATTTTGAAATTTGTGCTTTTTCAACTTTTGGTTTATCATTAGATACAACTTGCCAAAAGATTGCTTTTCTTGCTTTTCTTTTTGAAACATTATTTTCTGTTGAATAATTTCCAACCATCAATTTAAATTCATGAGAATTTAATTTCACTTCAATCTTTGGTTTTTCAACTCTTTCAAAAACTTTGTTTTCTTTTTCACCTTTAACCACCCATTTTTATGATGATTTTTGTCCTTGAAAAACATAATAATTTTGAGTTAAATTGTTTTCTACTGTATTTTGATTTGCGAAGAAACCTTCAGTACTTGACCTTTGATTATCATTTTCAACCATTTTGTTGAATTCAGGTTTAATTTTCTCAGCATTCCCATTTGTGACAAAAACTTGATTTGGAAAAATGGACTTATCTGTGCATGTAAAATTTGGATAAACCACAGTGTTAGTTTCCAAATAATGTGCACCTTTGTCATTAAAATTTTTGTCGAATTCTTTTGTATCACTAAACATTTGATCAACAACAACTCGTTGAAGTATTTCATTTGAAACCTTCACATCTTCTTTTCCTTCATCAGTGTCATCAGTCTTCCAGCTTTCAACTTCCACATTATCAAAATTACTATGTTGCGAAGTAGAGGGTTTATCATTTTCATCATTTACTATCGAATCAACTATAATTTCTTTACCTTTGATCTTAGATTTGATATTAATGATTGACAATTTGGAACAATCGACCTTTTCTTCCTCTTTGATCTCACTGATTTCACTCATATTATCTGAATTGTCATTGACATCAGCATAATTGAATTGAGAATCAAGAGTTCAAGTTTCGATTTTCTTTAAGATTTTCACTTGTTCATTCTTTGTCAAACTTTCATTGACAATACTAACCAACTCATCAGCATTCAAGAATTCATCAATTTTGACAATACCATATGCGAATCTATCATCAGGTATTTTGTCAAATTGAGCAATTGTGTTTTCGCAGTCATAAGAAACAACATCAACTTTTTCACGTTCATATTCAAGAAAAGGTAAAAGTTTCCTATGTTGTTCTTTGCTAATTTCAGATGAATGATGTAAAGCTGTTAATTTTGCATACAATCGCTTAGCAGAGTTACAGTAGATATTTCTTTGCGCTAGTAACAACTTAACTTCTTTTTCAAGATTGTTCCTATCACAATTTACATTTTGCATCTGTAGTTCTAGTTTATCTACTCTGCTTCGTTTATTTTCTAATTCTCTCCTTGTCTCAACTAGTTGCATATTTAGATTTTGAGCTTCAGTACTAGCAGACACAATAACAAAATCAAAATAAGCCACAGTATCATCAAATGAAGTAATTTCAGCATCATAAGCAGATAAAGGGATATTAAAAGATTCAAGAATAGCACGTACCTTGGTGGTCATTGGAGATTTGTCTGTGGATTTGGACACAAAGCATCTTCCTGCTACATTCTCTTCGCAAATGTCTTCAAAGCTTGCGAACATTGCACCATGAGTTGGATGCCTCATTTCTTCATCATCAGATCCTGAAGACCAGATCTGATATGTTCCACTCTCTTCTTCATCAGACTCTCCTTTCGCAACTAATGACAATCCTTTCGCCTTTGCACGCACCTCTTCAAGCTTTTCTGAGTAATAAGCTTCATCTTTGATTTTGCTCTTCTTCTCCTCTTTCTTTCTCAGCATCCAATCAGCTGCGAAGTGATTTGCACCATTGCAGCAGTGACAATAGATTCCATAATCACCTTTTAGCTTCTTTACATCTTTCGCATCTTTTTGCTTTTCATCAATCTTTTCTAATTTCTTCTTCTCCTCACCTCCAGCTTTTGCTACACCACTATTTGCATCATTTGCCTTTCCTTTTGGATTGAAGGCTTTTTGAAAAAATTATTAACTTTGTTGTTTGACTAGAATGCCACAACTTCATCATCAGAATTCATTAAGAATCCTTCATTGTCTGAACTATCTGTTTCATTAGTATCAACTTCTGAAATCTTTGAAACCAAAGCCAAAAGACCTCCTAGGCTTTGTTTTGATTCTTCAAACATTTCTGAAACTTCACTTTCGTGTGTTTTTAGCTGGTTATAGAGATCATTCAAGCTGGTTGTACCAAAACTTTGTTGATTCTTTATCATCATACTCACACTTCGCCATTCCTTGCGAAGGCCCATGATGAATGTTAGATTGAATGCCATGAGAGACCTCGTGATTCCATACCTATTGCAGCGAAAAACAAGCTTATTCAGACAATCATAGTAGTTTTCGAGAGTTTCAGCATCCTTTTGTCTGAATTCCTTAAGTTCAACAAGACATTGCTTAACAGAGTTGATCTTTGTCTTTTCGCTACCTTGATACTTCTCTTTCAGAGTGATCCAAATTTCCTTGGCTGTTTTACAACTACGAATGTAATTGTAAACCACAGGAGGTAGAGCATTTCTTAGTTCCCTCATGCATCTCTTTTCGTTCTTCTTCAAGCGGTTTTGTTGTTCAGCAACTTCAGCTGAATTAGCAGATTGTCCAATTGGTTGAACATTTCCATGAGCTTGAACTGTCCCATTGATACAATTCCAAAGTTCATCATCAATTCCATTTAAGTAATCCTCCATTCTATCAGTCCACTGATCATAGTATTCAGGGATTAACATTGGAATTTTGGTTGAGGAACCAAGCAAGTGAGAGAAAGAAGTCATCGTATTCATGTTAAAGTTCGCCATTGATGAACACGAGAAATTTTTAGAAAGCTTGAAAAACTTGATGAATTTGTGAATTGATCAAATGAATTGATCACCGATTGCTAATCGATCACTCAACTAAACAATTCAAATGCAGAATCGATTCAAATCTGAAGATCAAGTGAGATTTTCAGAACCAAAATGAGCGGAAAATTTTGAGTAAAGTTACTACTCAAGAAAAACAAATGATTCTAAAACGAAAATCAGATCAATGCAGTTTGAAACCTGCTCTGATACCAATTGAAGAGAATTGTTATCGAGATTCCGAAAGCAATTATGATTGAATGATTGAAAAGTAACAGAGAGTAAATTTTAATCATATCTTATATTGATGAAGAACTGATTACAAAGTATAAGCAGAAAGAATACTCGAGTTCAAAAACTTCTTCTACTTCTAACCTCAGTCCCTATTTATAGGAAACCTGAGTGTACAAAAAATATACTAAGTCTAGAGCAATATGCTTCGCACAAAATGAAGACTTAGTAAAATAACTAACATGCGAAAACAAAGAAACAAACACTTCGACTTTTACAACTTTTAGACTCTACACAAGGTAATCTTAAATAATTATAATCTGAATCGTGTGAATTCAAAGGACAACCACTTTGACTCTGATACCAATTATCAGAACATGGGATATCCAAAGATATCTAGGAAAAGGTTTACTAACTTTAACCTTGAGATAAACACAACAATAAATGCAAATTTCCCGTCAAGTATGGAATATACCAGTCAGGCCTTGAAGAGATTGGACAACAAAGTATTCAAGATAGTAAGTGATAATATTAAAAGTATGAACAGGAACAAGAACAAAAAGAATGATCGACTGAATGATTATTTGATTGATGGCTCAAAGGGTGTGAAAAGGTATAGAGTTACATGGGGTGATGATCCTATTTATACTAACCTGGAACCAATCACAACAGGAGACACATGTACGAAAAGTAAACTACAGATCAACCACCTGACATAACATTATGGTTGGCCTTGTCTCCTACATGTGTTACATCAAACAAGACAAAATACAAACAAACACAACAGGACTAATCTCGAATCATTTAGTCTTCTTTCAATCTCAAAATCTCTATCATGTTGGAAGGCGGTAACTTCGGAACTTCAATCCTCTCGGAATCTTAATTGTCTCGGATTGTCTAAGGATCACTTGTCATGAACTAACAAAGGGGTTATTCATTTCCTGTTAGATTTAAAGATGGATATTTTTCTAGGTTTTTTTTTATTTGCATGTTTGATCAAGTAAAGAAAGTGAAGAACGACAAAAGGGGAAATAGGAGGATAATGATGGTGTTTGACGGTGATAAACAACTGGGATGCTAGTGTACGGTGGTGGTAAATTGGTGCATGATGGTCTTTGATGGTGTGGATGGTAGAGGTTGCGGTGTTTTATGAAGATGGTGGCAGCAATGGGCTCATGATTGTGGTCCGATGAGAGGTAGCCGATGGTTGTGGAGGTTTGATTGTGGTGGTGGTCGTCAACCAGAAAGAGAAATGCGGGGGGTAGGGTAGGATGGGGTGGGTAAATGTTTTTATTTTATTTTTTTCTTTTAATGTCAAACTAGTCTAAAGAAAAAGTAAAATAAATTAAAAATGATATAAAAGTTATTTTATATTCGTGAGAACCACCGAGAAAGAAATTGAAACCACAACATTTATGAAGACTACTCTTATATTTATTCTTTTGTTTAGATTTACAAATAAAAAATTTCTTGGGACCCAAAAATAAATTATATGAAAAAGTGGTACTATTTGAAGACAAAAACTTTTTGATTTGTGGGTTCCGTAATGTGACCTCAAAATAGTTAGTAAAAATGTCAATAAATGCACATGATCATGTAGATATACATTATATATAATTTCAATCATATAACTTTCTTTGACAATTAAAAAGAAAAAAACAATCAAATAATTATAACTATAACTGTAACTTTACTTCTGAAATAGTGAAATCTTAATGGTTCACTTTGAAACCTATCTCCAAACACCCGCTTATCAAGGGTGACCATGACTCGAAGATACTTGGTGCTTACAACTTGTCTTCATATCTGACAACCTGACCAGGGTACCCTACCCACCCTGCTGGCCTCGACAGCTTTGATACCACACCTGTGTTCAGTGTTTGTCGTCGGGTTACCAAATACATTTGCTGGCATTGACATAAACACCTTCAGGGCATTTATTCCAAGATAATTCCACATTATAATTTAATCTACAAGTCCATTATTAATTAATAAGATGCAACGGAAAGAAGTACCAGTTTCACCATATACAAAGAACTTCCGCTTAAATGGCATCCATTGATTAGTTGTTCTACTGAGTTTGAATGTATTTTTTTCCCGCTTTGACCATTCTAAAACTAAACAAAACTCCATGATATGTATGGAGGTGAAGCATGTAAAGACTATGTGCATCTGACACGACCACAAAATATTCACAGATCGACTATCACTTATAGAAAAACAATTATAAGTACGCCACTTATTGTAATGAACATGAGACCACAAAATACTCTCAGATTGACTGTCAATTATAGAAAAACAATAATGAATATGCCACTTATTGTAAGGAACATGAACGAGTCAGAAAAAAAAAAGAGACTTTGCCTATTTTTAGAGCCAGACATCAAGGAAGATCACCAGCACTGAGATGAGATAGCATAACTTTGTACAATACCAGCACACTGACTTCCCAAACCACCTGCCCAATTATTAATAAGAACCATATTGAAAAGAATACTCAAAAGATATTGCAAACTTTTTATTTGTTCATTATTTTACTTTTAACTATCACTATGGGGGTTTACTGGGTAAAACCGCATAAGGTATCAGTTCAAACCTTGGAAGTTTCAATCAAAGGCTGACCGGGTGTGCGACACAGTCCTAAAAAAGGCTGCTTAATATCATCGCCAAAGGCGAGCCCTACCCCAGTGGACAGTGGGAAACTCATTTATATTTTTATCTGTGTATTATTACGACTAACTAACACGTCTGCATTTTGCAATATGGATAAAGAGTTATTCACGAAAATGATCATATAAAATGGACGAGGTGTAATTTTTTTGGATTCAAACAATATAGCCACAATCACTGCGAATAAAATCCTGAGAACTCGCAGGAACATCTTTGTAGCATCGGCGATAAACATTAGTGGGAATACGATTATTCTTCATGATAATAATTATGATAATTCAACTGTCTCTAACAAGTAAAATTCCCTAAGTATTCGTTCAACTATGCAAATGTAAATAGTCATTGCTAAAGAGTCGGGAGGTGACATAACTCATACGACTCAACCCAAACATAACCAATGCAACTCAGCCCATCCCGGTTGCTAGGCCCAAATACATAACGCATGTATCCGCCAGATTATGAGAGACTACCAGTTGTAGAATGGGCTGCATGCGCTCCAAGGAATCCGAAGTGTTGGGATTTTCTTTATTTTGTTATTTCTTTCTTAGTTATGTTTCTTTTTGAATTCACCTGGTGGTGTGTGTTACGAATGGAGGGCTGAGATGTAATTAGTCTAATCTATATAATTAAAATGATAACGAATCAAAGAAGCAAGCAATTACAAAAATATGTGTTTTCTCATGCATCTATTCCTTCTTCCCTACATATCTTCATGAGTGTATTGTTACTCAAAGCAATCCGATCATTAGGGCTTTAATTTACATGGGGCATGCAAACCGAGCCAAGTGTAGGGACGGGCATCACTCTGCAACAGAAATTAACATTCTCACCGTATTTGTGGGGAGGTCATTAGGGCGGAACACGAACATTAAAAGTAAGGGACCAAGCCAAAACATCAAAATGAAACTATATAACAATCTTAATATAGTTTAAGTTATAAGATATTCGGAAAGTAAATTAATAATAATAATAATAATAATAATAATAATAATAATAATAATAATAATAATAATATGAAAGGTGCTTGTATAATTCATCGCTAATTGTTAGAATTAGAAATAAAACTCAAACTCGATTTAAAAGAGAAGTTTTTTTTTTTACAGTTGACTTTTAAAAGCATTATTTCTATGTTTTGTCCTTAACTACGATAGTGACCAACTTATTAATTTAGTCACCGGCAAACAAATATTTTCTAAAACAAAAACCAGTAGATTAATGGTAACCCACTTAACAAAGTCAGTTGAATTAGCCCAACAGCCCAATAATATGTTGAAATATCTCTAATTCACCTTTTATAAAAAGTAAATCACCGATATTTGGATTTATCTTAGTTACTTCTATTATTTCTTCCTACAAATCATCTTATCCAATTAAATAATGGTATGTGTATCATTTAATGCTCATTTAATGATATTTTAATACATTAATAAGACACATGTCATCATTTAATTGGGTAGGAGGATTGTAAAAATAAAAGTAGGAGAATATTTAATTTTTCTTCTCATCTATTTGATGCCATCTACCAATATCCCTTGTCCTTGAGCAATGCTATTTAATGTTTGGTTAAAATCGAATTGTCCATTCGAATAATTTGGATTGGACTATTTAGTTTGGATTTTTGGATTGATTTATCTATAGATAAAGAGAGAGAGAGGTGTGAAAGTAATAGCTTTATGTTATGGCCGCCCCCTGGCTTACGGCCTTTACGCTACTACTACTGTGATGTGAGCGGTTCAAATTGGTTTGATCTTTCCCGATCATCCTGGCCGGAACTTGTACGCAGCACTTGTATGGAGGTGCATGCATAAAGGTTTGGAACTTTTTTATTATCTGAATCTTAAGAACTGGACAAGGCCCTTGTAGAGGAAAAGCTTGATCCCATCGAATATAAAATGCTCAGCTCCGCACAACATAGGGATTAGCACGCTTTCGGGAAGAACATAGAATAGTAGAGGATCCAGCATGTGGAACACGTCGATCATTAGAAATTGACGAATTAGAGATGTTGTAATATACTCTTTCCCATAACTTCTCATACTAGACCAACCCACTAAAATGCAAATAGGGATCAGAAATGTGGTCAATATCACGAAGAATAAAGAGATCTCGTCAATACCCAAATAAAAATGGATGTTTTCATAAGGAAGCCATCGAAGGCTTTCCACAAATTGAGATTTGGTCGTAGAAGGATCGAATTGTATCCGAAGAACAGTGGAATACAAAAAAGTAATAAGAGTTAGTAGTCCTATAGAAGCTAGAATCAATCCTATAGATTAGAAATTGTAACCTATAATCTTGATGCACTCTAATACCTAAAATATTATATACATATCCTCACCAGGGAATATGCGCAGAAAAAAGCACCTTTTTTCACTTTATCACTGGATTGCGAACTTACTTATCCTTTTGATGAGAATGCCACTACTCTTACTTACTATCTTCAAACCCCTCCAATTATATTCCTTTGGATGAGACGGTGGTGAGCAATCGATAGAGAGCAAGGGATGCTAGCGCTCTTCTACTCATATTCCTTGCTTCAGTTGATTTAGGAAGCTTTAGCTTCGAGACGCATTACGATAGCTATAGCTAGGCCGGGTGGGATTCTCTCTCTATCTAATGGTTATGAAAAAGTGATGAATCAAGTGGATCCTTTGTCCTTTACCTTAGTAGCTGGGAAGGCAGGCCCTTAGCTTCAACTAGTTCAATTTGAGTCTTTCTCAGGAGTAGTTGCATTGCAAGTAGGCAGAAAATAAGTAGTGCGTTAGCTTATCTATTCATTTTCAAACAACCCTTGTTTGTGCTCCTTTATCTTTCTAAGCCACTCTCGCTAGCAGGGAATCTAGTTCAGCAAGGTCCATAGGGTGAGCTCGCTTGAAACTGGGGCGCGTCTGGTGGTATCGTATATAAGATCACGCGGCTGCTTGCTTTTAGGAGCGATCTGTTCATCCAACTCGAAATATCGTAAGTAAGAGAAGAAGAAGAATCTGACGCCCAAAATTCCCATGTCTTTCTTGGTTGGACCAACCGGCGAAATCCGTCTTCCTTAATTGGAAGAGCAAGAACAAGTCTCTCCATTTCTTTGGGGGAGCAGAGCAATCAAAGAATGAAACAGATCAAATGATTGTTCTAGAATGGCTATTTCTCACAATTGTTGAAAGACCCTGTATAGTGGTTTGGTCTAGGCATAGTAGTTAATAGTAGTGGGTGTGTAGAAAGATTATTTTTGTCTTGAGTTTACGGTCAAGATGTGTTTACGGTTGTAGGTTGAGTCTATAAATAGGGCGTTGTGTCAGACTTTGTTAGTTGTTGATGCCTTCGTATTCTCCCAAGTTGTATCAGACGTTTTATAGCTTTAAAGCGTATGCAAGGTTGGTTTTTGTTCTATATTTGCTTATTAATTCGTGTTTGCATCTGTGATTCTCTTTGATCATTGGTAGATCTGTTTTTCGGGACTTTACAATTGGTATCAGAGCAGAACCAGTGTCAAAGACGTTCAACAGCTGCGTTTTCAACTAAATCGGTATTCACAGCAACAAAGAGGGTTTCTTTCCGGTCAAAATCAAAGGCTTTCGAAGATTACGGCCTGAGCTTACGGCCGTAAACTCCTCTTCACGGCCGCAAGCTCATCCACCGAAAACAATTATTTCACACATCATTCGAGCCTTCGAGATCAACTTTTAATCCTGGCATTTAATTGAGTTGATTTTAAAAACAAAAATCGAACATTTATATTTAACTTTCATTGACCGTAAACTCGTTATTCACGAAAAATCGATTTTCTGTTAAACGATAATCACACCATTATTTTTTCGGAATTTAAATCAAAAGGTGTCTTTGGACCGTAAACTCGAGTTTACGGCCTTAAGGTTTACGGTTAAGTCAATTTCTACATATTAATTAAATTAATTCCTGAATTAAAAATAAATTATTCTTTTGACCGTGAACTAGTGTTTACGGCCGTAAGGAGTTTACGGCCAGAATTTATCTTCTAGTTTACGGCCTATGCTTATTACTTTTTATCTCAGATAAATTTTTTAATAAAAATGGAAACACAAAATTCAACTCAATACCAAGAACTTGACGCTGTGATGGGGACAACTATGCGCATTCCAAGACTCATGTCCGCTGATGGTTTTCCCGAGTGGAAATATAGAATTGAGAAATATATAAAGATGAAGGACTTCAAGATTTGGAAATGTGTTATAAAGGATCCAATCAGAATCACCACTACATTTGGGGCGCAGGTGGTTGACAAGAAAATTGAAAACTACACTGATGAAGACTTTGAGAGTGTAGAAGAACAAGAAAAGGCATTGGCCATTTTGACTATGGCTTTATCTCCAGACATTGCTCAAGGATTCAGAGAGTATACTTCTGCTAAAGCACTGTGGGAAGCCCTTATTGAAGTATATGAGGTAAATGCAGACATGCGAGAAAGTCGCCAAGATATGCTGAGGCAACGCTTCAACATGTTTAATTATGTTCCCGGAGAGACTCTCGAAGCTCAACTGCAGCGATTTACAACTCTCAACACAGAGATGACTGTGGCAGGGATCTTCTATACAAAGTCAGAAATTAATAAGAAGCTACTAAATGCTCTCCCAAAGTCTTGGGACATGAATGTAGTTGTGATTAAGAAGACTAAGGATCTCAATCGCCTTTCTCTAGCTGAAGTGATGGCTGTCATCAAAGCGTGCGATATTGATGACAAGCAGCGAGAGATCAATCATGTGAACTCCTACTCAGTTGAAAATCTTGGAATTTCAACTAATAATGCTCTTTCTTCTCTCTCTTATACCCCTTCAGGTTCATCTTCATCTGCACCGGTCATTCCCTACCCAAAGAGTCAACCTCTCGTGTCTACTCAAACTGCTTCATCCTCGAATGTGGCTTCCTCTTCAAAAGGAAAGGAGGGTGATGAAAACCTTGTCTTTGCAGCAGGGCTTGTGAATTGCTACAATGCTCTTGTAGCTGGGGAACTTCCACCTCAATTGTCATTTGCAGATCTTGATCAAATCCATCCGGAGGACGTTGAGGAAATGGACATCACATGGCAAATTGCATGGCTGTATTTAGGGCAAAACAGTTTGCCAAAAAGACAGGGAAGAACAATTGGGGAATGAGCGCTAACAAGAAGGTTGGATTCAACAAAGGAAAGCTTCGATGTTTCAATTGCCACGAGCTAGGGCATTTTGCTCGTGATTGCCCACAACCCGATAGAAGGGTTAATAATGACAGAACAATGGTTGCAGCTGGGAACAACCGAAGCAATGGTCAAGCAAACAATGAAAAGGCTATGGTTGCACAATCTTTCGACTGGGATGATCAAATACAAGCTCTAAATTTGTCTGGACCAGAAAATGCTCATCTAGCACAAGTAAGGGATGACACTCCAGCAGGGATTGTAGCAGCTGAAGACAGTGTGATGAAGCTACAATTTGGCTTGATGGTATCCTCTTCCCATGAACCTAATTCGTCCAAGGTAAGTCTCCCATCATGCTCTAAGGCTTGTATAGATTATGTGAAAACTTTACAGGATAAAATTGAGACATTAGGCAATGAAGTAGAAAATCTTAGGATTCTTCGTGAACTCAATGACAAATTAATAAGAGACGTAGAAGACCTTAGATATGAAGGGTACCGACTTCGAAAAGGAAAAAAACCACTTAAAGCTCAACTAGAATAAAAAATTAAAGACTTTAGGAGACTCCAGGAAGACTACAGCAACAAATGTGAAAACTATGATTATGTAGTCAAACAAAATGCTGAGCTAGTGGCTGAAGTTGAATCTTTGAAAGGAAAATTTGAGACCGCCAAACTTGATGTTAGAAAATATGATTTCTCAAGTGAGGTGGTTGCAAATATGATAGAACAAAGTATGCAGTTTAAAAGGAATCAATCAAAAGGTCTAGGGTATAATCATGTACCCCCTCCTTTCAATCATTCATATGTGTCCAAGCCTTTGTCCAAAGAAGAGATTGTCAATGAATCATTTATGATTTATGGCAAACCCTCAGGTTTTGTTTCGGGAGGATTTATTAATGTTGAAAGTACTAACACTTCTACTTCTCCTGCAGATCAATCCTTGAATCAGTCAAAGCACAAAGTTGAAGGATGTGTTTCTGAAAATAAAATCGAGTCCAAACTTGAAGCTTTCATTTTAAATAAAGACAATTCTTTTTCAAATGTTTTAAGTGAAAATATTTCTTGTGGTGTTTTTAATTATTCTGATACAGTAGCTGCTACCTCTGATACAGTTTTGAGTGCTTTTAATATGTCTGATAAATTTTCGAACAATTTGGTTGACAATTTGAATGTTTGTGATAAAAATGTTGAGACACCACTAGTTTCACAACCCTCTACCAGTAAAGCACCCTCACTTCCCCCACAACCTAATATTGTTGCTTGTTCTTGTGAGAGAAGCAAGGGTGTTGGTAGAGAAAACAAATCTGAACAATGCAGTACTAGTTCCAACAACAAGCAGATTTGTTTTAACTGTGGCACTAGTGGTTATATTGCTAGAAATTGTCTGAATAGAATGTTTGTGAGCCACAATCTTCCAAGAGGGGAGAACGAGTTCAGAGGAAGATCTTTAAATAGAAAATTCTCTAGAAGTCGTTCTCGAGATGATGATTGGGCAGATGAACGAAAAAGGGATACATTTCACAAACGTAAAAAGGTTTTTAAACACCATGTCCAAACAAGTCTGTCAAAGAGGAGCTCAGCCATGCAAAGGTCAAGCTCTTCTCAAAGCAGCAATGGAACTTCAGCCAATTCTGGTAGAAGTCAGTCATGCTGTAAGCAGACTGCTACTCATAACATGACAAAATTAAAGGAGACATACAGAAAACCTAATTATAAGTGGAGGCCCAAACTTGTTCCCGATACATCATCTGCGCCCCCTGAGAAGATTATTAGTGATAAATTTGAAAAGGCATCGGGAACACCCAAGAAAATCATGACCTGGGTGCCCAAATCTAATTAAACCCGCACATTTTGCAGGGGCAGTTGCGACACGGGGAAATGTCGTCAGACCATGGTTCGTCGACAGCGGCTGTTCCCGGCATATGACGGGAGATATCACCCAACTGAACAGCATTCAATCATTTAATGGGGGATATGTCTCTTTTGCGGGTGGAGATGGAGGAAAAATTACACAAAAGGGCATGGTATCAAATGGAGTTCTGAGTTTTGAAAATGTGAATTTCGCTCCAGAGTTAAAACACAGCCTGCTAAGCGTCTCGCAGATCTGTGACAAGGGCTATTCTACGCATTTCACTGACAAGGAATGCATGATCTTAAAGCCAGGCTTTGTCATCCCTGAAGAATGGATTCTCGTAAAGTCAAAAAGGGATGGGAATGCCTATATTATCGATATGATAGCAATCTCCCAGAGCAAGTTACTTGTTTGTTCTCCAAGATCTCCGAGCAAACTACAATGTTGTGGCACCGAAGATTAGGTCACGGTAACGCCAAGAATCTCAATCGTCTTGCAAAGAATGAGATGGTCCGTGGATTGCCTGTCAAAGACTTTATCACGTTTGAGAAATGTGTGTCATGTGCTCAAGGAAAGCATCATCGAAAGCCACATTTGCCGAAGCAAGTTAACTCAATAAGTCAGGTTCTACAACTTCTTCACATGGATTTATTTGGTCCAGTGAACGTGCTAAGTATCAACAGAAGTTCTTACTGTTTAGTTGTGATTGATGATTTCTCTCGATTCACGTGGGTTTTCTTTCTATCCAACAAAGCTGGCGCCACTGAATTGATCAAAAAGTTCATCATACTTGTTGAGAATCAGACCAACCAAAGGGTGAAGGCACTTCGTACCGACAATGGAACAGAGTTTAAGAATTCTGTTCTTAATCACTTCTATGTTGAAAAGGGTATCCTGCGTCAATTTAGTTCAGCTCATACACCTCAACAAAATGGTGTTGCTGAAAGGCGAAACAGAACTCTCAAAGACCCCGTATGAAATTTACTATGGGCGGAGGCGATAAATACTGCTTGTTATGTTCAGAATCGAGTGCTTATCAACAAAGCTCAAATGAAAACCCCGTATGAAATTTACTATGGTCACAAGCCATCGGTCAGTCATTTTCGAGTATTTGGCTGTCCTTGCACCCTACTTCACCTAGATGCCAATCCGAAGTTCAATGCCAAAGCCGATGACTGCTATTTTGTTGGGTATGCTGCACGTACCGCTTATAGAGTCTATAACAAGAAAACCAAACAGATTGTGGAATCCTATGACGTGCGTTGGTTGGAAGAGAATGAGACGGACGCAAGAGTGGGTCCGGACTGGTTGTTTGATTACACGTCACTTTTCAAATCCTTAAATGTGTATTCAAATGATGTATCTAGAACTAATTCGCATTGGAAGAGTATCTCTGAAGATGAAGACGAAGAAGTCGTATACAAGCCTGTATCTAAACCTTCTAATTCATCGAAAGGAAAGTCTAAAGCTTCACCCGAATGGGAGTCCTCTGACTCGCACAAGGGAGAATCTTCTGCTGCATTTGAGGGGGAGCCTTCTGCTGCAATTGAGGGGGAGTCTTCTGCACCATCTTTGGAAAAGTCCTCTGCTACTCCTCAGGGGAGGCCGTTCTTGGAACATGACAGTCATCAATCAGACCACACTGATTCTTCTGATGCTGAATCGAGACCTCACATATCTTCATAGAAAGAGTTCGTTCCAAATGATGCTTCCGCTGTTTCTTCAACCCTGATGGAATTACTCTTTCCTGACCTTACTGCAGATGAGTATGTTGCAGAACCATCTGGTTCTACTCAACAAGCAAATGAAGGAGGTCTTAACATTCACACTCTACCTGTCTCTATCAATGACATCAGCCAAGAAATACCCTCTAGGGTTCAACGGGATCATCCGATCGAGAACGTTATCAGCCAGCTAGATAGTGGTGTTAAAACTAGAAGTCGAAGTGGAGACGTGAATACATGTTTGTATTCTTACTTTATCTCTCAAATTGAGCCCAAGAATGTAGAAATGGCTCTAAATGAACCTAGCTGGGTGGATGCAATGCATGAAGAATTGCATCAATTTGAAAAACTCGGTGTTTGGAAATTGGTTGAGTTATCAAAGGGCAAGAAGTCTCTTGACACACGATGGGTCTATTGCAACAAACAGGACGATTCAGGGGTTATTGTGCGAAACAAAGCCAGACTGGTAGTACGTGGGTTTCGACAAGTCGAGGGTCTTGACTACACTGAGGTTTATGCTCTAGTAGCTCGCTTGGAGGCTATTCGTATCTTCTTAGCGTATGCTTCGTATATGAACTTTACTGTTTTTCAAATGGATGTCAAGACTGCCTTCTTGTATGGCAAGGTGAAGGAAGAAATCTACGTTGATCAACCTCCAGGGTTTGTCGACCCAAAGTTTCCTAATCATGTTTACAAGTTGGACAAAGCGTTGTATGGACTGCATCAAGATCCTAGAGCATGGTATGCCACTCTAACAAAGCATTTGCTCGAACATGGTTACACCCGCGGTACTATCGATCAAACATTGTTCATAAAGCATGTCGACAAGGACCAGATACTCGTACAAATATACGTCGATGACATAATCTTTGGATCAACAAGCCAAAAGCTTTGCAAAGAGTTCGAAAGTGTAATGAAGAAAAGATTTGAAATGAGTTCGTTGGGAGAAATGACCATGTTTCTGGGGCTTCAGGTTAAACAGAATTCAACTGGAATCAGGCCAAGTATGTGGAGGATATTCTTGAGAAGTTTGCACTTCACGATGCTAAATCTGCTTCTACACCGATGGCTGAACGACCTCTCCTGACTCCAGATCCAGAAGGCGAACCCGTAGATCACACTCTCTATCGATCGATGATCGGATCCCTGATGTATCTTACTGCAAGTCGACCAGATATTATGTTTGCAGTTTGTCAATGCGCACGTTATCAGGCTAACCCTAAACTCTCTCATCTTATTGCTGTTAAAAGAATTTTTCGGTATATCAAAGGATGCCCTAAGTTGGGTCTTTGGTATCCGAAGAATTCTGAATTTGATCTTTATGCGTTTACTGACAGTAATTATGGAGGTTGTGAGCTTGAAAGGAAATCAACTTCAGGAGGATGTCAATACCTAGGTGACAGATTAGTTTCATGGCAATGCAAGAATCAACATACTGTCTCGACTTCGATAGCAGAGGCGGAATATATAGCTGCATCAGCTTGCTGTTCTCAAGTTATCTGGATCCAACATCAGCTGTTGGACTACGGTTTGAATTACTTAGAAACCCCTATCTATTGTGATAATGAAGTTGCCATACAAATTGCTAAGAACCCAGTCCAACATTCTAAAACCAAGCACATCGATATTAAAATTCACTTTTTCAGAGACTGTTATGAACGATCTTTAATTCGAATCGAACAAGTCCACACTGATAACAATGTGGCCGACTTGTTCACAAAGCCTTTTAACAAAGCTCGTTTCGATGTGCTTGTGGGATTTCTGAAAATGATACGTTTTGAGGATTAAGTTTTTTTTATTTTCATTTTCTTTTATTTTTGGTTTTATTAGTCTATGTTTTGAATTTTTGTTAGGTTTGTTTAAATTTGCGCATTGTTTTGTTACGTATTCTCACCCATGCACAAATTTAGGGGGAGAAATAAAATCCAAAAACAACAAAAATTACAAAAATCCAAAAATAGTGTCATTTCTGTTCAGCATTTTAAATTTTATTGTTGACAACCTCGGTTGTAAGTACTGTGATGGGAAATGATATTAACAAGTGATAAAGGGCAACCTGAATCGGCGTAACGTACCTAAGTTGAATCGTCTACGCTTTGTACTCGATGTGCTGGTAGGCACGAAAGATTTTAAAATGGACTTGACTAGGAAAGTTGAACCTAATGAATTTGAGGACTCGACAAACTTTGACCTAGTTAGATCCATTTAATATGATATCACGACGCTCGGATAGGTTGAGCAGGGAGATAAACATGAGAATCTACTCGTCACATTAATTGAACCCGTACCTGGAACCGTGGCTTAACTTTTCCTCGATGTGCAGATTCTGTCCTTAATTCCGGTTGGATGGGGCGACTGGTAAATTCCGATAAATTAGGTCTGTAGAAAATCGTTTTCTTTCTTTCTGTCTGTTAGTCATATGTTGTCTCCTTTGCATGACTTCTAATTCGACCTGGTACACAACATATGCAACTCTATTTCTCTGCAGGATATATATATATATATATATATATATATATATATGTGTGTGTGTGTGTGTGTGTGTGTGTGTGTGTGTGTGTGTGAAATATATGTGTGAAATACTTCTCATCTGTTAGCCATATGATGTCTCCTTTGCGCGACTTCTAATCCGACCTGGTACACAGCATATGCAACCTTCTTCTTCTCAATCCCTCTAAAGTAGTTAGCAATAGAAATCTGTATCTCTTCTCTCTCTGAATAGTTGTCTGCTCACCCGGTGTAAGGAGTACTCTGGAAGTTCTTGATGGCTGGGGCATATCAGGAAGCGGGAAACATGTTCCAGTACACTTAAAATTGAACTCATACTGATTGTCTGTAGATCTCGCTGCTCGATTTAGGTGGACAACAATATCCCTGGTTGTAGTCAATTAAATGGTCATAAGGTGAATTTATTTAAGATTTAGGAGTTATCATAATTACAGAAATTTACAATTAGGTATATGCCTGAATCATGTCATTGGTAAAAGGTCCAAAAATGTCACAAATCTTTCGTGCTTAAGTGGACCACAATACTGGCAATCGGTCAGACGAAGATGTGAAGATAAGGATACCGACAAGTGGAAGAAGGCCGTCCAATAACTTTGATCCAAGCATCACAAAAGAAGTTAAAATTTATTTATTTTTTTGGTGTGCAATTTCATATTTTATTTTACTTCATTTTTACTTTTTACTGTTTTGTTTTAATTTAATTTTAAAATTTTTTAATTTTATTTAATTTTATTTTTGTTCTAACTCAGTTTTATGTTAGTTTTATTTTTATTTTTTTGGTTTATTTTATTTTATTTTCGAAATTAAATTGATCCTCAAAAAGTTTTTTATTTTAATTGGTGGAAGTTGGATATACTGGGTTGTTATCAGGTAAGAAGTAAGGAAAGGTGAAAAGGTAAAAAAATAGGGGGGAGTTCACTGCCGGAAACTCCTCATTCATGAGTTTCCGGCCGCAAACTCATTCATAGACACTCTCAAATTGCTGAAAAAAAATTTCTCGATTTTCGGAAAAACAAATACATCATCGTGAAGGTAACATCATATAGATCTCAAATATGTATTTTGTTTCATAGTTCACCGTTCCATTGTGTGTCAAAACTAAAAAAAAAAAAAAAAAAAAAAAAAAAAAAAAAAAAACCGAGTCGGGGAGTTTACGGTCGTAAGCATAGGCCGTAAACTCCGAAAGTTGACGATTTCGATTCAAGTTTATTTTATTGTGATGCTATTTGTCTTTGTGTTCACGAATATATGCTTATCATTTGTTATCTCAAAGGAAATAGTCGGTTTTTGGCCATTTTTCGGAGTAAATATTCATAGGCCGTAAACTCCCAGTTTACGGCCCATAAATTCGAGTTGTTACTGCCTTGGAATGCTTAAACAAATTCGGTGATAATTGCGTATTGATTTTTCGAAGTGATCTTTAGGTCGTAAACTAGAGTTTACGGCCCAAGAACAAAATTGTCAATAAATCACGTTTTTTTATTAAAAAAAAGGAGGGGGAGGGCAGTAAACATAAAATATTGATAGAAAAATTTTATTTTGATCATATTTTTATTGTCATATTTTTTGGGTCAAAATAAATTTTATTTTTGGTGTCGGTTTCTTACAACTGTATTTGAGTGCAGACAATGACAAATCTCAAGTTTGCGGAAATGCATAATCTGGCAATCATTCTTGCTGATCCACCTGTCATACATTCTGATATGCGATCAATGATTCACAGGCTGCGTGAATGTTGTGTTGCATCAGCATTAACAATCAACCCGGTGATATATCAAAACATTGTTCGTGAATTTTGGGCGACGGTGAGGACGCAGATGGATGATGATGGCAATTTCACGGTTGCGGCAAAGGTGCAAGGACGAGACATCGTGATCAATGAAAGCTTTGTTCGAGAGGCGTTGTTGATTGATGATCAACCTAACTATCCGACGGAGATTGGTATCGAAGATGTTCCGAGGATACTGCGACGGATGAGTTATGAGGGAACTTACCCGCCAACTTTGAAAAAGCTGCTCCATCCGTATTGGAGATTTCTAGCTCATGTGTTCGTGAGTTGTATATCGGGTAAAAGGTCTGGGGCTGATGAAATCTTTCAACACACAACTGGTGCGTTGGTGTCTTTGGCTGCAGGAATTCATTTCAACTTCTCGAAGTTCATCCTAGAAGAATTCGTAATAAACATCCGAGCTTCTACGAGGGATACTTTTCTCCAATATCCCCGCTTCATTCAAATGTTTGTCGATATACAGTTTCCGGAGGTTAGAAAGGCGGGAGATACTTTGGATATGAAGTCTTTGGTTCCACACACTGTGGGACTCATTAAACAAAACAGAAGAGGAAAAGTCATCTTCCGAGGGCTTTATCCATTGGAGAAATTTGGAAAGTTTACAGAATTAGATGAGCCGCCAGTGTCATACGAATCGTCAGAACCGACTTCTTCTGAGAAAACATCTACTGGGGGATCGACTCCAGCAAACATAGTAATAGATGTGACTGAAGATGATGAAGATTCCCCAACTCCGAAAGACCAAAGTGCTTCTAGTCATGAACACGAATCGAGTGAAAGACAAGATGAAAGGGAAATGGTTACTGGTGATGATAGACATGACTCATTTGAAGATCTTGATCTTACAGGATTTGATAATGATGATATCGCGGCTTCCTTGGCCAGTAGTGCCAATATTGTGTCTAACGAGATTCTTGACACAGTCTTTCAAAATGTCGATGATGTTGTTCTGCCGACGATTGAGACGAGGAAGTCAAGCGAAACTCTTACTCCAACCTCTGAGCAGATAGTGTCAACTTCAATTCCAATGGAGATAGTTGTGGGATGTTCCCCTCCCGTGTCTATTTCTCCTACAACTGAGCCATTTGTTAGTGTAATTCCTCCACAAGCTGACCAACCTCTATCAAAGAGGAGAAGACTTGACACAAGACAATCCGAGCTAATTGCTGGTTTGGTCAGTGGTCTTCCTACACCGCCAATTGCTACTACTACTACACGACTTTCTGCAACAAAGATGTTCACAACTGGACCTAGTTCAGTTTTTGATGTTGCCGTCACCTCAGCACCGCCCGGCTTTTCAGTTCCAAGATTCAATAGGGATGTTGCTTCTGAGAGGCTGGCTTTGCACATGGCAGAAGAACAGCTTCTTTCGCCCAGTCCTCGAGGAAAGGGCATTTCTATAAACGAAGGGGGTGCTCCAGATGATGATCTCTGTGCTAAGCCAGAAGAATATTGAACTTGATATTCAAGTAGCCGAACTTTGTGCTCAGAATATTGATCTTCGTACTCAAGTGTCCAAGCTTCAGTCAGATAAAACTTATCTTGGTGGACAGCTGGCAGAAGCTAAAAGGGATAAGAAAGTGAAAAGTAAGCAGATTTCTGATCTTCAAGAACATTTCAATCTGCTAACTTCGAGCTACTTTGAATTGAAAAAGAAATTAGAGGATGATTTTGGTGAGAAGTATAAAACAACTGTAGAAGAACAAAGAATAAATTTACATGTGCAAGCATATCCAGTAGATGTGCCAACTGGTCAATCTTCTGGCTCTGCTGAGCGTATTGCAGTTGTTCCTCCTATGGCTCCTCATATTCAAGAGATAATTCGGAAAAATCAAGAAGATGATATTGAAAGGGGGCAGTTGTTATTCAAGAGAAATGCTACTCGGAGTGCTTCAAAGGGTGGACCTTTGGTCACCGTGACTGATCTTGAACTTGTTCGATTCAGAGATACTTTCGGGGATCGATCGGGTGTGGCTGCTTGGGGATTTCACGATCCTCTTCGACTTTGGATTATCATTCGCAAGAGTGGTAACTCAGATTTGTATAAAGACATTCATGCTTTTAGTTCGTTGACGAGAATTGATCTTACGGAGTTATCACAAGCTCCTTTTATCAATCTATTAAATAATACTCAAGTTTCGCAATTCAAATTCTTTTTGGATGAGCAAGTCAAGAAGGGTTTCCCAACGATGCCAACTGCCGAGTCAGTCATCCTGGAACATCCAGATGTGTTTGAAGCTTCTTCTGATAAACCTCTGCAGGTGGTTATGTGGCCACCCACGAAACAAGTGAAACAATTTCCCATTGTTCAAGGTTATCAAGATGGATCGCTCAGTTCTATGGAGTGTTGGGTTTATGATGAGAGTACTTCTGGTGCAGTCATTAAGCTCAAGAATGGGTGCATACGATTGTATGATCGAAGAGACCTGTTGCAGTTCAGGAAGTGGGATATTCATTACCTAAGCAACTTTCAGATCAACGTGGTTGAAGATATCTATGAGGAGGGAGCCAAGGCGTATACTAGGATGGTTGCAGAGATCTTGAGCAAGCAGATGTGGAATGGCGCAATGGGTCAAATGGATGTCATGCTGGTAAAGAAAGGAATGGGGCCGAGCTAGTCCAAACCAAGGGGGAGATTGAAAGACCCTGTATAGTGGTTTGGTCTAGGCATAGTAGTTAATAGTAGTGGGTGTGTAGAAAGATTATTTTTGTCTTGAGTTTACGGTCAAGATGTGTTTACGGCCGTAAACTCCTTACGGCCGTAAACACCTTACGGTTGTAAGTTGAGTCTATAAATAGGGCGTTGTGTCAGACTTTGTTGGTTGTTGATGCCTTCGTATTCTCCCAAGTTGTATCAGACGTTTTATAGCTTTAAAGCGTATGCAAGCTTGGTTTTTGTTCTATATTTGCTTATTAATTCGTGTTTGCATTTGTGATTCTCTTTGATCATTGGTAGATCTGTTTTTCGGGACTTTACAATTGCTCCTTGCGATGTAGCGGAACCATGGCAATTAGGATCTCAAGACGCAGCAACGCCTATGATGCAAGGCATAATAGACTTACATCATGATATCTTTTTCTTCCTCATTCTTATTTTGGTTTTCGTCTCACAGATCTTGGTTCGCGCTTTAAGGCATTTCCAAAAAGAAAAAAATCCAATCCCGCAAAGGATTGTTCATGGAACTACTATCGAGATTCTTCGTACCATATTTCCTAGGATCATCCCGATGTTCATTGCTATACCATCATTTGCTCTCTTATACTCAATGGACGAGCTAGTAGTATGACCTTTGCACATAAGGTTTCCCGCCCCGTGATGAAGGAAGTCTTCTTTTGTTCTTTCTCGGCCAACCGTCTTTGGTTGTATCCTGATAAACCGTCCATAAATGACAGCGTTTTTTACCCCGACATCTCAATTTGGGAGTGGGAAATCTTCCTTGGGACAGGCCTGATTTAGTTTAGAACATATTTGAATTTAATTTGGACTATTCGGATCCATGTTTTGAACCAAAATTTATTTGGATATACTTGATCAAATTGAATCAAACGGATTCATCTAAACGAACACCCCTTCCATGGAGATCTAGAAACATAAACACACTAATATTTTTGACACAATTGATTTAGTTAAATCTGTTGAGGAGAAATTTGCATCCTATAGAGCTACCTTCAATCGTAATTTTCCAACTCGAAATCCTTCACCAAATTTCTTTATGACTATTCCACAATCCTAACCACCGATCCACCACACCCTTAGTCTTGCATCCCATTCCTCTTTCCTCTAACATCCAAACTGCCTCTTTGCCGCCACCAATTAAGTGAGTAACTAAAAGGAAAAACAAAGTCATCAAGGCAAAGGATCATGTTTAACAAAAATTACAATAGAGTTTCAATATTTTAAATCAGTTTATGGTTTAATTCCAAATTAAATTTTCTTTAAAAAAGGGACAGAATAACAGTTAAAAATTTGGAATAGCTCTTTTTTGTCGATTTGCAGATTTAGCTAGTATACCATCTTTTTTCGTTAATTCGGTCAAAGCGTTGAGATTTATTATGAATATTATGTTAGTTTAAACCAATAACCAAACTATTATGATTTTTTTGGACTTTTCTGAAGATTAACCTTGAACTAATGTATATTGTTATTGACAAATCATTTATAAATATAAAACATATTTTTTATTATAAACAAAAGAAAATACAGTTTTAAATGGGGCTTTGATCTTTACAATTTCTTATGTTTTATAAAACAAGGATATATATTTTTATTTATAACCCCTATATTTTAAAACTTCAACCCCTCAACTCTCATTTCATTTTTATTTATAATGTAACATCCCTTTTCCAAAGAAGGTGGGTCGAGACTTAAGGAATCAAATAAGGATTTTTGGAGCAGACCCTCAGCCACGACGTGGCGTGATACTTATTGATTGTGTGTTTTTGAAAGATACCACTACGTTGCAATGGATGGCCATGGTATTGTAACATCCCGAAATTCAAGCTCAAAAATTTCATTTTTGATTAATTAATTCATAAAACATTCATTAGAAAATATTGTATAAACACGTCATCTCAAAACCAAGTATCATATTTGAAACCCACAACCCTAAACAAATGTCATATCAGAGTACAATCCCAGAAAACACCGTGCGTAAAATCATATATGTGTGTGTGATGCCATGCTACACCGCCGGCTCCTTCCCCTTAGATGAAGAGGTACCTGAAACCAAAAACTGAAACTGTAAGCACAATGCTTAGTGAGTTCCCCCATCATACCACATAGCATACAATACCATCGGTATCTTTCAACCGGTAATCGTCATCGGTATCTTTCAACCGGTAATCGTCATCGGTATCTTTCAACCGGTAATTGGGGACTATTCCACCCCTACCACTAGCATACCATAGCAAGATATAAGCACACATTCAGACATATCCGGGTACTGACCTACCCCTTGGTCCTAAGGACCACTATCAGGGAAACTATCCTTATCATGTAACATATCATACATATATAACTCATAAACAAACGCATCCCAGACCAAGATAAATTATCTCAAAGAAAATTATCTTCTAAATACTCCTCAATGGTGGGCCGGCATTGTGGCCTTAGACCCACCCCTACTGGAAGGTAACTCACCTCGTAGCTGCTGAACTGTGCGGGAATCCTCTAACTGTTGCCGCTGCTACTCCGGAAATCCTCCGGCTATAATTCCCACAAAACACTTTGTCAGAAACTGACATCTACCCTTAGGGTAAAATGACCATGTTACCCCTTGACCAAGTCAAAGTCAAAGTCAAAGTCAACTTCTAGTTGACCTGACTCGCCGAGTTGACTCGCCAACTCGCCGAGTCCCTATCCTTCCATCGGACCTCATACCCGTCTCTACTCGTCGAGGTAGGCGATGACTCGACGAGTTTTCCTTCTAAATCAACACCGAATGAATCCACACCCGACTCGCCAAGTTGTATAAACAACTCGTCGAGTTCATCATTAACTGATACTCATGTCCTGTCTTGACTCGCCGAGTTGTATGAACAACTCGTCGAGTTACTCTTCATCCTATGAACACGTATTGTCCTCGACTCGCCGAGTACCATGAAGATTGTCTTGGACTCGCCGAGTCCATTCAAGCACTCGCCGAGTACCATGAATTCCCAGAACACTTTGCTTAGTCCAGAACGTTGGGTCACTCCCCAGGACTCCTAAAACCCTTCCACACTCAACTGGTCCTTATGACCCTCACTGATATGGGACCAAAACCCTTGGACTCGCCGAGTCTATCACATTCCTTACTAAGAACTTCGATTTCTGATGTACAACACTTAACCAAATGATAGATCCAGGCCCCTAAACTCGATCTAGCACGTAAAGTTACAAACTTTACGTGCATGCATGGGACATTAGAGCTTAAAAGGCTCTAAAATGGTTCTTTTGTTGCATGGGGCCTTCCTTGGTGCAAAAAGCAGCCTAGATCAAACTTGTGGCTCATAAAATGACATGATACAGAAGCCCAAACCCCCAACCATGTTTGCAAACATGGTTGGCCACAAAAAATGGCTTATAAAAGCCCTAAATCACCTCAAAGAGGGATCTAACAAATGAATGAGCAAGGTTCAGACTTTATACCTTCCAAAGACTGCAAATGATGAACCAAACTCGAATCCTTCAGTCCCCTCTTGATCCTTCTATGCTCTTCCTTCTTCCTTGAGATCAAAACTCATAAGAATCACCCAAAAGGCCTTAGATCCTCTAAAAAACGGATAGGGTTTGCTATGAGGAGTGTTTGGGAGCATAAAGGGGGAAAGGAGTCTGCATAAGGTCGTTTAAATAGGGTGAAAACCCCTGGATTAGGGTTTTTTTCCAAACATCGGCTACTCGCCGAGTTCGGGACTCGACTCGCCGCGTCCGCAACTTAAATCTCGCGCCTCATGCCGCTTCTACTCGGCGAGTCAGCCCTTCGACTCACCAAGTCCAAGGCCAAAAATGCAAAAATAAATGAAGAGTTAATAATACAATACATACCAAGAACCAGGTGCTACAAATCTTCCCCACTTATTTTAGACTTCCTCCTCGAAGTCTGTCGCTCGATCCTGAAACAGCTCGGGGTAGTGCTCCATCATCTCACTCACCGGATCCCAAGTCCACTCCAACCCCTTCCGGTGCTGCCATTGCACCTTCATGAGTTCTACTCTTTTGTTCTTCAGATCCTTCGACTTCCGGTCAAGGATCGCTACAGGCCGCTCGATGTAATTCAGGTTGCCATCAACCTGAATGTCCTCCAAGGGTACCACCGCCGTATAGTCTACTAGGCACTTCCGCATCTGAGAGACGTGGAAGGTGTTGTGGATATGTCTGAGTTCGGCTGGCAGATCCAGCCGATACGCCACCTTGCCCACCCGGGCTACGACCCTGAACGGTCCGATATACTTTGGGACCAACTTGCCCCGCTTCCTGAATCGGATGACGCCCTTCCATGGCCATACCTTCAGGAGAACCATATCCCCGACCTGGAATTTCAGGTCTGATCGACGCTTATCGGCATAACTTTTCTTACGACTCTGAGCAGTCTGAAGCCTGCTCCGGACCTGCTGAATCTTCTCTGTCGTCGCAAGCACTACTTCGGTGCTCCACATGACTCTCTGGCTAACCTCGCCCCAACATATCGGGGTCCTGCACCTCCTCCCATATAACATCTCGAAGGGAGTACGGTCGATATTTGCAAGATAGTTGTTATTATACGAGAACTTCGCCAACGGGAGGTAGGTATCCCAGCTACCTCCGAAATCTAAAACACATGCCCGCAACATATCCTCCAGAGTCTGGATGGTCCGCTCGCTCTGGCCATCTGTCTACGGGTGAAAAGCGGTGCTAAAATGCAGACGAGTACCCAGCTCATCATGAAACTTACTCCAAAACCTGGAAGTAAACCGTACATCTCTGTCTGAAATCACTGAAAATGGCACTCTGTGCCGCGCCACCACCTCCCTGATATAGATATCGGCTAATTTCTCGGCCGAGATGCTCTCCTGAATCGGAATAAAGTGGGCGCTCACGGTCAATCGATCCACGATGACCCATATCGAATCCATCCCTCGCGCGGTCCTGGGAAGCTTCGTGATAAAATCCATTGTAATATCCTTCCATTTCCACAGCGGGATATCCAACAGTTGCACCTTGTCGTGTGGTCTCTGATGCTCGGCCTTGACCTTCTTGCAGGTCAAGCATCACTCCACGTACCATGCCACATCCCGCTTCATGCAGGGCCACCAATAGTCCAGACAAAGATCCCTATACATTTTCGTCGCCCCGGGATGAATGGAGAATCGGGATTCGTGCGCCTCCTCCATCGGGACCTGGCGCACACCTCCATGATAAGGGACCCACACCCTACGGTGAAGAGTCAATAACCCTCGGCTGTCATAGTCGAAGGAGGAAACCTGCCCCACAATCCGCTCACTCTTTTGATGTTCATCCTTCATAGCCTCCTGCTGAGCCACCCGAATCCGCTCCAGAATGGGAGTCACCACTGTCATCCTTAGAGAGATATCCCTGATCGGCGTTGTCTTGCGGTTAAGCGCATCGGCCACGACATTGGCCTTCCCTGGATGGTGGAGGATCTCACAATCATAATCCTTCACCACGTCAAGCCACCGACGCTGCCTCATATTCAGATTTGGCTAGTACATGAGATACCTCAAACTCTTGTGGTCCGTGTAAATCGTACAACGAACCCCATAGAGGTAATGACGCAAAATGTTCAGGGCGAACACAACAGCCCCCAACTCCAAACCATGCGTCGGGTAGTTCGCCTCGTGAGGCTTCAGCTGCCTCGACGCGTAGGCGATGACATGCCCTCTCTGCATCAATACTGCTCCCAAACCTGCGATGGATGCATCGCAGTACACAACAAAATCCTCCATGCCCTCGGGCAGGGCTAAGATTGGCACCTCGCACAATCTCTGCCTCAGCCTCTCGAACGCGGCCTGCAGCTCGGGCCCCTAGCGATACACCACCAACTTCTTAGTCAGTCAGGTGAGCGGAACTGCTATCTTGGAGAAGTCCTGAATGAATCTCCGATAGTTTCCTGTCAAACCTAGAAAGCTCTGAATCTCAGATGGAGACCTCGAAACCTCCCAATTCATCATGGCCTCTACCTTGGCCGGATCTACCGAAATCCCGTTCTAGTTAACAAGGTGCCCAAGAAACTGCACCTCGCGAAACCAGAACTCACACTTGGAGAACTTAGCATACAAGTTCTCCCTTCTCAAAGTCTCTAGAACCTCCCGCAGATGCTCCTCCTGCTGCTCCTGCGTCTTGGAATAAACCAAGATGTCATCAATAAATACTATCACAGACCGATCTAACATCGGTCTACACACGCGCTTCATGAGATCCATGAACGCGGCAGGAGCATTGGTGAGCCCGAAAGGCATCACCACAAACTCATAGTGGCCATAACGCATTCGAAACACAGTCTTCTGCACATCCTCCTCTCTGACCCTCATCTGATGATACCCTGAACGCAAATCAATCTTGGAGAACCAAGATGCTCCCTGTAGCTGGTCAAAGAGGTCATAAATCCTCGGAAGTGGGTAGCGGTTCTTCACCGTTACCTTGTTCAGCTCCCGATAATCTATACACATCCGATGTGACCCGTCCTTCTTCCTCACAAACAGAATCGGGGCTCCCCAGGGTGAACTGATCGGTCTAATGAAACCCTTGTCTAACAACTCTTACAGCTGTGTAGACAACTCCTGCATCTCAGGAGGAGCCAACCGAGACGGTGCCTTGGCTATCGGAGCCGCACCAGGAACTAGGTCGATCCTGAATTCCACCTGTCGTTCTGGAGGTATCCCAGGAAACTCCTCAGGGAATACGTCCGCAAACTCCCATACCACAGGTACATCGTCCACTGTCGCCCTACCCGTTTCCTGGGTATCCATAACATACGCGACATAACCTGCACAACCCTGTTGGAGGTAGCGCCTAGCTCTCACTGCTGAACATAAAGTTGGTCCTCATTGTGGCCTCTCACACTGGATTACCAGCTCTCCCTCGCTTGGGGTCCTGGCCCGCACCAACTGCTGTGCGCAGTCAATCATTGCCCCATTAGGGTTGAGCCAATCCATGCCTATAATCACCTTGTTCCCACGCAATGGAATGGGAACCAAGTCTACCAAGTAGCATTCCTCAAATAACCTTAGCACACAATCTCGAAATACCATCGATGCTTGCACCGAACGGTCATCTGCAATCTCTACCTCTAAAGTGCAATCCAACATGCCCGAAGACTTGGGAAATCTCTTGCTAAGCGCAAGAGACACAAATGATCGGATAGCGCCCGAGTCAAACAACACCAGAACTGGGATGTCGTTCACATGGAACGAACCTAAACAGAGCACATATCAATAACACAATCACAACAAAAAGAGATCAGAGGGAAAGAATAATACTCGTCGCCACATCAGGTGCAGCGCATATCTCCTCGGTTGTCAGCTGAAATGCTCGGCTCCGCACCACTGGAACCTCTGTCTTGACCTTCCGGCCATCTGTAACCCGCGCCGTCGCTGAGACCGGCGCTGCCGCTGGCACTGTTGCTGACGCTGCTATTAAATCTCGGGCAATTGGCCCTTTTGTGGCCCCTCTGATTGCAATGGAAGCAAATCAGGTCTGTCATCTATACCGCAGGGGCGGGGGCAGTACAATCCCTGCCAAAATGCCCCACCTTGCCATACTTATAGCAGCCCGAACCCGACCCAGTGCGACAAGATCCCTCGTGTGACCGAACGCATTTCCCATAGCGGTCCCGTCCTACCTGGCCTTTCAGCCTAACATCAGATCCCTTGGGCTTATTCCCCGAAGCCCCAGTCGTCAGCCCCTGCACTGCCTTCCTCTTCTGGATGCGCTCCAGATCAATCTCCCTCTCCCTATCCTTGGCAATCATGGAATCCAAGGTAGGGAAAGTCGAAAAACTAACATGCTCCCGAATGTCAGCTCGTAGCATGTCGTGGTAGCGGGTCCTCCTCATATCCTCATCACCCGCATACTGTGGAACCAGCAATGCCCTCTCCCGGAACTTGGCGGTGATCTCCGCCATAGTGTCCGTAGTCTGCCTCATATCCAAAATCTCCCTGGCCAGCCGCTGAAGCTCCACACCTGGCGCAAACTCCACCCTGAATCTGGTCACAAAGTCCGACCAAGTCATTGCCTCAACAGCCGAGGCTCCCAATGAGTCACCAACAGACTCCCACCAGTCTCTAGCCCTGTCTCGCAAGCATCCTACTGCATATCACACCTTCGACCCCTCTGGGCAGAAGCTTGTCAGCTGCGCAGACTCAATGTCTGCGATCCATCTCCTAGCAGCAATGGGGTCTTTCACCCCATGGAAATCCAGCGCAACACTTCCCCAAAAGTCCTTAAAGGACAGTATGCGCGCACCCACCTGGCTAGACGTCATATCACTCCTGAATGATCAGAGACGATCCTCCATCAGCTCAACAATCCCCTCCTTGATCGACCCGAAGATGATAGGGGTCGACTCAAGGATGCCTCTCGTGATCTCAGACGCGATGAACTCGCGTAGCCCATCATCAACCTGCTCGAATCCCGAACCCGAGCCTGATCCTGATCCGGATCCAGAACCTCCTACTCCAAGTCATGTGGTCACCATACTGAAAACACACGCATAAAGGTCAGGATCATACATATACTCGAGAGATCTAACACACTCTCCAAGGTTCCCGATTTCATCTTGGCCCTCCTTGATTCGAGTACGGGTCATCTGCTTTCAGTAGTACGGGCCCATACTACCTTCCACATCTACCCATGCTTTCCTCAAGGATTTCTTTGACTTCACCAGGTCCCTTTACCGATACCCCTTTCTACTTACCTCATCCTAGGCTTCCCTAGGGCACTCTCCGACCTACTCTCTGCCACCGGCTGCACAGGAGCCCCTACCATTTCCCCTTAACTAACTTGCAGGTACTATTACATATCCGCTCCTTAGTTAGTCGGAAATAGCCAGACCCACATAGCACAAAGCAAGCAGCATTCGTGCATCGAGTAACCAAATCAGGCATAACCTATACAGGCCATCCTACTGCTGACTAAACAGCCCTAGCATACAGCTCATACAATAGGCATATAAGGCATCCTCCTAGATCCTTAGCCCTAACTAGCATGCGATTATCAGAATCATATATCAATCACACAAGGCATCTTCCTATATCCTTAGTCCTATTCTAGCATGCAATTCTGAATCAAGCCATATAGCATAACATAACATGTATCGGTATCTTGGGGAAAACTTACTTGAGCCCGGCCGTTCGCATGCATCACACACCTTATCTTTCGTAAAATCCCTCAGTTTAGATTTTTGAAAAACCATTTTATTGTAAAAATCTTTTAGCCCCTTAGTTTAAGTCCAGACACCCCCGAGGGCGTGTTTGAATCCCTCAAACCAGGGCTCTGATACCTACTTGTAACATCCCGAAATTCAAGCCCAAAAAATTCATTTCTGATTAATTAATTCACAAAACATTCATTAGAAAATATTGTATAAACACGTCATCTCAAAACCAAGTATCATATTTGAAACCCACAACCATGAACAATTGTCGTATCAGAGTACAATCCCAGAAAACACCGTGCGGAAAATCATATCTGTGTGTGTGATGCCATGCTACGCCGCCGGCTCCTTCCCCTTAGATGAAGAGGTACCTGAAACCAAAAACTGAAACTGTAAGCACAAAGCTTAGTGAGTTCCCCCATCATACCACATACCATAAAATACCATCGGTATCTTTCAACCGGTAATCGTCATCAGTATCTTTCAACCGGTAATCGTCATCGGTATCTTTCAACTGGTAATTGGGGACTATTCCACCCCTACCACTAGCATACCATGGCAAGATATAACCACACATTCAGACATATCCGGGTACTGACCTACCCCTTGGTCCTAAGGACCACTATCAGGGAAACTATCCCTATCATGTAACATATCATACAGATATAACTCATAACCAAACGCATACCAGACCAAGATAAATTATCACAATGACAATTATCTTCTAAATACTCCTCAATGGTGGGCCGGCATTGTGGCCTTAGACCCACCCTTACTGGAAGGTAACTCACCTCGTAGCTGCTGAATTGTGCGGGAATCCTCTGACTGCTGCCGCTGCTGCTTCGGAAATCCTCCGGCTATAATTCCCACAAAACACTTAGTCAGAAACTGACATCTACCCTTAGGGTAAAATGACCATGTTACCCCTTGACCAAGTCAAAGTCAACTTCCAGTTGACCTGACTCGCCGAGTTGACTCGCCAACTCGCCGAGTCCCTATCCTTCCATCAGACCTCATACCCGTCTCTACTCGTTGAGTTAGGCGATGACTCGACAATTTTTCCTTCTAAATGAACACCGACTGAATCCACACCCGACTCACAGAGTTGTATGAACAACTCGTTGAGTTCATCATCAACTGATACTCATGTCCTGTCTTGACTCGCCGATTTGTATGAACAACTCGTCGAGTTACTCTTCATCCTATGAACACGTTCTGTCCTTGACTCGCCGAGTACCATGAAGATTGTCTTGGACTCGCCAAGTCCGTTCATGCACTCGCCGAGTACCATGAATTCCCAGAACACTTTGCTTCCAGAACGTTGGGTCACTCCCCAAGACTCCTAAAACCCTTCCACACTCAACTGGTCCTTATGACCCTCACTGATATGGGACCAAAACCCTTGGACTCGCCGAGTCTAGGAAATGGACTCGCCGAGTTTATCACATTCCTTCCTAAGAACTTAGATTTCTGATGTACAACACTTAACCAAATGATAGATCCAGGCCCCTAAACTCGATCTAGCATGTAAAGTTACAAACTTTACGTGCATGCATGGGACATTAGAGCTTAAAAGGCTCTAAAATGGTTCTTTTGTTGCATGGGGCCTTCCTTGGTGCAAAAAGCAGCCTAGATCTGACTTGTGGCTCATAAAATGACATGATATAGAAGCCCAATCCCCCAACAATGTTTGCAAACATGGTTGGCCACCAAAAATGGCTTATAAAAGCCCTAAATCACCTCATAGAGGGATCTAACAAATGAATGAGCAAGGTTCAGACTTTATACCTTCCAAAGACTGCAAATGATGAACCAAACTCGAATCCTTCAGTCCCCTCTTGATCCTTCTATGCTCTTCCTTCTTCCATGAGATCAAAAGTCACAAGAATCACTCAAAAGGCCTTAGATCCTCTCAAAAACGGCTAGGGTTTGCTATGAGGAGTGTTTGGGAGCATAAAGGGGGAAAGGAGGCTGCATAAGGTCGTTTAAATAGGGTGCAAACCCCTGGATTAGGGTTTCTGTCCAAACAGCGGCTACTCGCCGAGTCCGGGACTTGACTCGCCGAGTCCGCAGCTTAAACTCTGCGCCTCATCCCGCTTCTACTCGGCGAGTCAGCCCTTAGACTCGCCGAGTCCAAGGCCAAAAATGCAAAAATAAATGAAGATTTAATAACAGAATACATACCAAGAACCAGGTGCTACAGGTATGGCACCTTTTCAGGCCCAAGCCCACATATTTTTAGGGTTTCATCCATATTTAAGCATCTTTACCCCCATTTTAGGTCATCTTCTTCAGCCTCCATTCCTTCATCTCGAAACCCTAGCCTCTCTTCCATGGAAATGAGTTTGGTGGCTATATCTTGAGGTTGTTTGCTTCATTTGGTGAAACTTAAAGAAGAATGTGGTTCATTTTGTCGTAAGGAAGCAAGGAGAAAGCTTGGATCCAAGATCTTCTTCACATTTCTGAGTTATTGAAGGTATAAAGTTCATATCTTGACCTTGGTGTTTCTTGGTTGATGTTTGAGACCATTTTGGATGATTTGGTCCCATTCATGAGTGCTCTTGGAGTTTGAGGAACTCTAGAGTTTGATGTGGTGCCCATTTAGTCATGAACTTCTGAGCCAGTGAGAAAAAGGTATTAGATTGAGTGTTCTTAGCCTCATGTTTGAGTTTTGGTCACATTTAGGACTTAACGGACTTAAGGTTTAAGATCTTGTCCTTTAGTGAGTCATAATGGATAAAGTTGGAAACTTTATCCATTAAGTCAGTGTAAAGAAGTAGATCTGGAAGTATGAGTTTAGATCTGAAAGGATTAAGCTCTTATTGACAAATTGGTGATTTTCTAGTGGCCACGACATGGTAAGGGTAGCCACGGTGTGGCGAAGTCAAACATCAAAACTGACTTGTTTTGGTATTGTTACGGCCTGGTCAAGGAGAACCATGATGTGGCGTTGACCGTTGACTTTTTGACCAAATTTGACTTTGGGTCAAACTTGATGGTTTCAGGCTGTTGATTAAGATTTTACTTGGTTTTGGTGATTAGCGGATTCGTGGGTGCAAGCAGTGCTGGAAATGGGTCGTATCACAGTGTTTTAGAGTTCTTTGATTCAGGTGACTTCCGCTTCACTGTACCCATCGGTCGAAGGTCCAATGTCGGCCCACTAGTTTTGGTTATATGTTAGTAAAGGGATGTCTTAGGGATTGTATATAGTCATGTAGTATAGGCTGACGACTCTTGATCTAGGCTCTTTTACCTATTCCTTGTTTGGTTGTGGTTCTAAAGTAGGATCACCTGTCTGGGTGCCTATCTCACCTCTTTGTATACACGGTTATGCATTCCATGGATTTTTGATATTTAGTATGTTGTTATGTTGTAATGATTTGTTAGATTGGTATCCTTGTATATAGGATGTTGTTATGATGTAGTGATCTGTTAGAATTGTATCCTAGTATATAGGTTGTTGTTATGCGATAGTGATTTGTAGAACTGTATGTTTATAAGTACTTGTTGGTTATCATCTATTGGAGTACCTTAAGGACTATATGTAGTCATGTCAGGTAGCTTGAGAACTCTTGATCTAGGCTATCTTTCTTGTTCCTTGTTTGGTTGTGGCTCTAGAGTAGGATCATCTATTCGGGTAGCTATCTCACCTCTGGGTACTTATGGTTATTTCATGGAGGTTAGCTGGTAAGGGGACAATGTGATGCGAGAGGACTAGTAGGCGGTAGTAAGTTGTAAGATTGTTGTTTGTCTGTATTATGTGTGCCTACTTGATCCTGAGTTGTTTATATGTCGACATATGGTAATAGTGGGTTGAGGTGGTCCTAATTTGTGTTGTAGGCCAAGATACCTAGTGCGGGTCGGCTGTAAGTCGTAGGCACAGAGGCTCGGGAAGAGTAGTTGGGTTGAGGCGGCAGGCCAACAAACCCTGGATATTCCATCCCGATAGTTGATTGGACCCGTTGTATGTTGGCATTCCAGTCCGAGGACTGATTGGGCTTGGGCATTCCAATCGGGAGGTTATGGGCCATTATGCATGCTTGTATACTTATCGTATGGGGTATTTTGGGGAAAAATCACTAATCGTTATGCGTACCCAGTTTTTATTATTTTAGGTATCATCGGTGGCTATCGGAAGGCGTTGGCGGCACTGTACACACACATCAGTAGCATTGCGTATTTCAAATTCATTATAATAATCTGATTTTTAATAATTTTAATTGAGAATCGACGGTTTTTTTAAATGGTTTTATAATTAAGAAGTTTTACTTTAAATAAAATGAAAAAAAAATTTCATGAAAATGGGACGTTCCAAGTTGGTATCAGAGCCATGGTTTTAGCGAATTGGAGGAACACTTGTATGAATCCAGTCTAAAGACTAGGATCCAAGAATTTTTACAAAAAATTTTGAAAAAGAATTTATAATAGAAGGGTTGGGTTAGGGACATGGACTCGGTCTCTTGTCATGTTATTGTTTGATTGTTGGCTTCGGATCGGGAACGTGGACCTTGACGTAACTTTGGTTTTACAGGAAGATCTGTTGTGTATAGTCATCCAGAGCCCGAACAGGAGAGTGGTTCCCAAGATACCCATACTTGTTATGTTTGTTGAGTTTTGATTTTGCTGATACATAGATTGTTAGAAAAGCATGCTAACGGATAAGGTTCTTTTAGAAATTGTTGAATATAAGTGCCTGAGTTCGATATTGCCTTATGATATAGGGAGTTGCTTGTTATATGTTTCTTGATTGTTTGATTGCTATGTGTATGTTGATTAGTTGTACATGGTCAGGATTGAATATCCTGAGAATGATCAACTTAGCCTTACTTCATGTTCCTTGTTTGTTTTTGGATTTAGGGCATAGTTGATTTTTTGACAATCTATCTTAACCCGTATTGTGTATAACAAGCATGTACAAAAGCAACCAGTGGTGCGGGAGTGAGGGTAATCTTAGGAAGAGTGCCTAGAAAGTTGGTTGTAGCTCTTATGAGAGGTAGGTGTTGGAACACCTAAGGGTAGATTAGTGCAGTGACTTAGGACCTTGAGATGAATTCATAATCGACTATGGATAGGTGTGGAAGGTAGTATGGGCCCATACTACTGAAAGTACAGGATTCGTATGAGATTCAGGAGGAATTTTGAGGTTAATAAGGAACTAATAGGAGTAAGGTCTAGTGTGTAGAGCACTATGTTGTAATGTCTGATCTTTCCTTGGTATATTTTCAGTATGAAGGCTATTGAAGGTTTAGGATTATGAGTTGGCGGCACTGGAAGAGCAGGTCTGAGTGAGGAGGAGATCCATGAGATCATTGTTGTAGGAGTGGTCGAAGCGATCAGGGAGACTACTCTAGAGTTGTTTGAGTTGGTCACGACCGTCGTGATTGATCTATTCGACGACCATTGTGCTACACTTTCTAAGGTTGTTGTTGCTGCATATATCACGGCTTTTGCTACCATTGGGGTTCGAGGAGAGAGAGCTTACTGTGGCATCCCTATTTTTCACAGCCAGAAAAGACCGATTTGTTTATCCTTTGTATTAAAATCAGAGTAATAGACCTTACAACAGTTATTTATAACTACTGATCTATAATCCAAAATGTCTAGTCATGTCAACCAACTTATGCTCTTGTGCCACTACCTGTGATACAAAGAAAACTAAGTGGGTCAGGCTTGGGAGCCTGGTGAGCATATAGGGTTTTCAACCCACAATAATATAATTATTATATTTAATCATCAAACAATCAACCCAATTACCCAATTACCCATCCCCATTATCTTCTTTATTTCTTAAGGTTTTACCCTAAGAATCAAGTATCCTTCATTCATTCGTTCCTAAGGAATTGGCACAAAGTCCATTGCTGCCCGAGGTTCATCTACACAGTACTAAATCTATAGCTACCAAGGTTCATCTACACAGTACTAAATCCATAGCTACCAAGGTTCATCTATACAGTACTAAATCCATAGCTACCAAGGTTCATCAATATTGTACTAAATCCATAGCTACCATCGTATTATTATAAGGCACTAAATCTATAGCTGACAGGGTCTTTAGAGTATACCGGTGAACATCAAGTCCACAACACCTACAAGTTGCGAGCTTGTTAGTGTTCCACAAACTGTCTAGAATAGTCTGTGGTTATCATCCCTACTCTGCTGAATGACGGGGGCCATCGTTTGGGTAAAGGTTTCACTCATTTTTCACCTGTCACCCTCATCTCATGATCTGTATCATCTTTCATCTCATCCCCAAACTAATCTTTCATCACTCACCAACTATTTCATCTACCCATGTTCTACCCAACATATTTGTAGATATAAATTACATATATAGTTTAAATCATATACAAACCTATATAAAACATTCATTCAACATCCATCTCAAATAAACAAACAATATATAAACATAACACGTATTTCATAGCAAATACTTCATATCTATGTGTTAGAAGAAAGTAACTACACACTCACTTGTTAAGATGATTTTCGAACATCACTATGGCTCTCCAAGTAGTAACTCTTTGGCGAAACCGGGGTATCTTTACACACCGGGCTTCTCAAGGGCAGAGCTTCGGCTTGAAAATCTTTTCTTCTCGGGATCTTCGGAGCGTCGGGACTCGCTTCGGGTCACGGGATGATATTGGGGCTTCGGGAGGGCTTCCAGAAGGCTTAGAGAGGGTATAGAGAGTAAGAGAGTAAGAAAATAACAACCTAAACCGGCCGCCCTTCGATTCTATTTATAAGGTTGATTTTTCGATTTTCAAGTTGTGAACCCTTATTTCACGTCATGGGCTTGGTCAGGCATAGGTCATTGCGTTCGTCATCAGTCCATTTGCTTTTTCAGGCTCAAGAAGGCTCCATAAGTCAGTTCACGTCGTGAATATTGTTTTCACGTCGTGGTCTCTGACACAACTTTAGGGTTCGCGCCCAGAACTTCAGAAATTCATAACTTTCACATACAAGCTCCGTTTTCGACGTTCTTTATATCCATGCGTAGGTGATATTATGATCTACAACTCTCGTTTAGACTCCGTCGGCTTATTTTGAATTTAATTTTTATTATATTTATTTTTAGTAGGCCGGGACAGGAAAACTCCGTTGTAAACTCATAACTTCTTCATCCGACGTCCGTTTTTGTCTGTGTTTTTACCGTTGGACTACTATCTACGAGATCTTTGATTCTCGTTTAGATTATTTCGGCTAGAAACCACTCGATCTCATATTCGAACTTTGGGCTGCATACCGGTAAGTCGAAAATTCGAAAAATCATAACTTCCTCATACGAAGTCAGATTTAGACGTTCTTTTTATGCACGCTCTTGGTTTAATGTATTCTACGAATTTCATTTATATCACTAAGACTAAATATCTCTCTATCATAAATTCAATATTTACGTCCTACAACGTCGTGTCGAATCTGTCGCGAAACTTCGACCGGTCATAACTTCTTCGTTATAACTCAGATTTCAGCGTTCTTTATATATACGGAAACCTTGTGACATATACTACAACTTGGTTAAGATTATTTATTATAAATACTCTTTATCAAAAATTCATTTTTGACGCTTATGGTCTCTAAATTGACTAGCCCGGATCTACGGGCGTTACACTTTCCGGTACCAGGACTTCGACAATACAAAGCCCCCAAAGTTTGATGGGGTCTCGGACCCGATTATGGCGATCAGATGGTTGTCTGATGTGTAGGGTTGTTTCTTCACATGTTCTTGTTCGGATAACCAGAAGGTCAAGTGCGCCCTAAACCTTCTCACGTCGAGGGTAAAGGATTGGTGGAGATTGGTGACTAGTTCTTACACTCCTGAGAAGAGGGATTCAGTGACTTGGGAGCAGTTCTCGGAGATGTTTCGTATGAGATATGTTCCCTTGGTGGAAAGGGATAGACTAGCCTAAGAGTACCTGGATCTGAGACAGACAACCGAGTTGGTGACAAAGATCACCAAGAAGTTCACTTAGATGGATTTGTTCAATCCTTAGTCTGCTGATTCAGAATAAGCTTAGATGACTTGGTACTTGAGCATGCACAAGACAGATATTCGACTGTTTGTGTCTACCCAATGTAACACCTTGTTTCAAATCATTTCCTATTTTGGGATGGTGATCAGGGATTGGATATTAGAAGGTTTTGGACCCTTAAGGAATTGAGATTTTGACTCATGAGGGTTGGATAATGTAATTTGGATGTTTCGGGTAATCGGTTTGTGTTTTGGAGTCAAAGGGCATTTCGGTAATTTGTCAGCTCGGGCTTTTATGGAAAGTGGATGTTCGTTCGGGATATCTTATGGCAAGTATGAGTTGATAATAGTGTAGAGCTTCTCGATACCTTTTCATGGCTATAAGGATGGTCGAAATCGGAGTTGTATCGAGAACGTTATGACCTTCGAAATGAATTAGGGTTAAAGGGAAAATACTAGTACACAGAGCGTACCAAGGTAGTACGCGGGGCATATTGATACGAAGGTGGGTACGCGAGGCGTATTGCAAAAATGGGTCGCGGTGCTAGACCTCGTACGCTGGGCGTACGAGGGTCAGTTTGAAACCCTAATTTTTAGGGATGTACCCTATATAAGCTTAATGTTAGCCCCTTTCCATCATTTCTAAGTCAGCCTCCACACTCTAAAACCCTAAATCGACCTTGTAGCCTCTTGGAGGTGTTCTTGAGTTATTGGGAGGCTTTGATGCTCATTTTTCCCCTTGGGAAGGAATGAAGAGAAGTTGGAAGTTATTTGGCTTGGTGTGAAAGCTTAAGATCCAGAATCATCACCTTGTAGGGAAGCTTTTTGAGGTAACAAGTTTGCATCTTGGCGTATGTATGATTAGATCTCTTCATGACAAGTTTATTATGATTTTGGTCTTCGTTTTTAGATTATGGGTGAGTTAGGTTGTTTAAGGGTTCATCCTTTCAGATCTGAGTTTGTTTTGGTATCCTTGAGCATAAAGGTTGCAAGCTTTATGAGTATTATGGAGTCATGCATGCATTAAGTAAACCATTAAATCCCTTTTAAGCTTAAGAGCTTCTTTTAGCCATGTATGAACGTAAAGTTGGCAACTTTACGTGGTATTCCAGCTCAAGGAGGCCAGATATTTGTTTTGGAAGCTTTGTCTTAATGGATTAAGTGAAAATCGAGTTTGGGTTGATTAAGGGTGAGTTCGTTGGGCGTACAAGCAGGTATGCGCAACGTGCAAGCCTCCAAGCGAGTGTGTTGCGTGTATGTGCCTCTACGCCCCGCATACTCGGTTTGAATGGGCTTTGTGTGTTTGGGCTATCTTTTGGGCTTGGACTGCTTAGGGCTTTGTTGCACCATCTGTAAACAAGTGTTTGGATTGGGGAAATGTTAGTGGGCTTTGGGGTCAGGCCCATGTAAGGGTTTGGGCCCAATTTGAAAAATTGGGCCATAAATGGGCTTTGGATGATTATTGGTTGGTAGGCCTTAATGATGAGGATTTTAGACCTTAGTCTTGGACTAAACTAGGTGAGGGGTAAAATGGTCTTTTTACCGCATATATGGATTATTGGACTAGGTTAGGAACCCGATTGTTAAATTGGGTGTTATTTGTTTGATAGCGTGGGGATTTTAGCTGATTTATAGTCAGAGAGTATCCGTGGGATTCAACTGTCCGAGGTGAGTCTTCTCACTATGTCCATGGTCGAAGGCACCAGTGTTGGCCCATTACTTTTTATGTTGAATGTTAGTTGTCTCTGTGATGCTTGCATGAAAGACCATGGCGGTAGCCCATGGCACTTAGATATTAGACCATAGGGGGAGTCCATGACATTCCAGGTAAAGACCATGGGGGAGCCCATGACACTTGGATATCAGACCATGGGGAGAGCCCATGGCACTTGGATATCAGACCATGGGGAAGCCCATGACATTCCAGGTAAAGACCATGAGGGTAGCCCATGGCAACTATGTGTATGTTACATGATATTTTGTGGTTATATGTTATGTGGTATTTTTGGGAACTCACTAAGCTTTTTGCTTAGGGTTTTCAGTTTATGTTTCAGGTACTCCGGTTTTCAAGTGGTAAAGGTTGGGATGATTGTAGAGCACACACCACATGTTTCTGCATTCTGTGAATTACTCTGATTTAACGATGTTTTGCTAAAAATTAGTTAACTTGGTTTATGGGAAAGATATGTATTAACAATCTATTAATCTAAAAACAAAAATTTTTATGTCATGATTTTCGGGACATTACAAGTTGGTATCAGAGCCTTGGTTTGAGAGATTCGGACATAATATCGGGTGTGTCTGAACTCAATATGAGGGTTTAGTAAAGTTTTTAAAAGAAAAGTATTTTTTTAAGAAAAGAATTTTCTAAGATAAGAAAAGGGTGTGGTGCATGCAATCAACCGATCTCAAGTAAGTTTCTCCCAAAATACCCATACATGTTATCTTATATGATTTGATTTATGGATCTGTAAATCACACGCTAGTTAGGGCTAAGAATCTACTCAATTTTTGCATGATAGAATGCTAGGAGAGATACCTTTGTATGTCTATTGTAGGAGCTGGTAGACTTGCATGCTAGTGTTGTTTAGTCAGTGATAGATTAGCCTGATATATGATGCTTTGTAGCCTTGGGAGTATTGGATGCTATGTGGGAATGGGAATATCTATTGGTATCAGTAATTGCTAAGTGTATGTTTTAAAATTTGTATATGGTTAGGATCTTATAGCCCTAGAATAATTGATTTAGTCTTACTTTCTGGTCCTCGTTTGGTTGTGGTCCTAGGATAGAGTCTTTTATTCGATAGTCTATTTGATCTTGTTCTGTGTATAATTTGCATGCATGCGGCAACCGACAGTGAGGGTGGAAATTTCTAGCATGAGTTGTGGTATGTGGGTTGAATGCCCTATGATCGTTCTATGGATTGGAGTGTTATTGCACAAATGTTTGTTGTGTGCTTTGTGGAGCTCTTAGGTAATGGGAGTTAGCTACTAAGTGAATATGAATGTATTCATGAGGTGGGTGACTGACATTATGGGGAGTTCTTCAGTAGCTGATTGTAGAGTGGGGTCGGCAACCTAGGAGAGCCTAGGAAGTGCTTCACTGGGTTTTGTGGCACTGCTTAGTGAATTTTTGGTGCATCAGTTTGAGTAGGTGACTTAGAGGATTCAAGATGATTCTTGAGGAAAGTATGGATAGGTATGGAAGGTAGTATTGGGTCCGTACTACTGAAAGCACATGATACATACTTGAATCGGGGAGAGTCTTGGAGAATCTAAGAAGCTTGTGGGAGGAGGAATTTTGGGTGTGTTCTAAAAGAAGAAGAAGAAGAAGAAGAAGAAGAGAGGCAGTTTAATGTTGGAGTGGTATGATGACATCCTCTATAGAAATATTTATGTTTGAGATGTTGATTTGATTATTGATGTTATTGTGATATTGTTACACAACATGTCACCACCGATTTACTCGCAACCCTCATATCCATTTGATGCCCACGGATCATTGTTGGTTCAATTATATTTATAAGTTTACTTAACTATTTCTCAATTTATGCATAAAATGCATTTTCACACGAAATATGCAAACCACATTTCATTATAGGAACATAATATGCAACCGCATTTCATTCCATAAATGCTCATTTATGCAACGATCATCGCTTCACTTTTTACAATTTTCTGCAACCGACAAAAATTACACAACCACATTTCTTCCACTTTGTTGTATAAGTTGAGAAAAATATGATTTTTGTTTTTGTTTTTTTGTTTTTTTGTTGCATAAATGAGCATATTTGCCTTGATCGTTACATACAGCCTAACGATGTGTTTCTCTTGTTGATGTAGTTTCCTTCAATGGCACCATTGCAAGGGGATTTGCCAAACATTTACATGGCACCTCCATCAGGCCTAAATTGTACCTCAAGCTTCAGTACATTTTCACCAACATAGATGCCAACCCAATCTTCAAGCTTACAACATACCTCGAGCCTAGGTACTCCTTCACCAACATGGATGCCTACTTAATTATCTCATCTCATCCATTATCAATTTCTCCCCAACATGCCAACTCAGCCACGTAATTTCCAAGATTTATCCATCTCTTCCTCTCATACAAAGTTTAAAATTTTCATGTCCTTTACAGGCCACAAGTAGGTAGTTTGGATAATTGGATTGGATAACACCTCTTTTAATCATAATCAACAACAAACTGGAGAAAAACCGTTTGGTTAAATTAGTATATCTAAGCATACATAGTATATATGCTACTTGATCTTAAATCTTTGGGTCAAAATTCATGTTGTAGATTATGTTTATCGTAGAAAAAGAAAAGTTTATGCATTTATTGATCCCTCAAGAGGGAGAGTTGTAAATCTTTTAACATTGTAGATTGCTAGTGTTGTTGATATATCGTCTACATGAATCATGGTTTGATTAATAATAAATCTGGGTTAGACACCTGTCGATTCACTTGCATCCCTATTAATAAAGTAGGAAAATGAAAAGAAATTATTACACTAATGGGGACTAAGGCAACATTTTCCTCGGTGATCTTATTTAAGGGGAAAATGATGTGATTATAAACGAGAGACAACTCAACTCAAAATGTACAAAACTGATTTCCTTTTTGTAACTTCCACCTATGCTTTGCTTCTTTCTAACTAAGATTACATATATAAAAAATAAGTGAGAGTAGAATAAACATGCAAGGACTTCACATCGTCTCCATGGATGTCATTCTTTTCTTTCTTCAATGTAACTTTATAGTTTCTACCCTCTTCCGCTTCTATATCATTCAATTGTATGTAAATTTTACAACATACATGGTGAAGAGGTTTTCTTGAGCATTATATATAGCATCCTATTTTGATTTGCTATTTGGGTTCCTCCACCTGTCTACTCTTCCATATGATCGGAGCTACCAACATCCACACTAAAAAAACAAAAAAAAAATTAATTTGATAACTATAAAATTACATTTTAGGGGTGTTTGAGATACTTACAGTAGACACAGACTGCTAACCACTCATTTACTATTCTGACCCAAGTACTCGTCCAACCAACATCAATCGTCCACCTGTGAAATGGGCATTTTGGTAAATCAACATTTGTATTGGATTTAAGATGTTGAATAGTGAAAACTTACTTTTGCATGGTGTGATGAGAATTCCACCCGATTAATAACATTGCAAAATACATTGTTCCTGTTGCAAAAACAAAATGGAAGAATCCGAACCCATAAGGAACATCATCTTCCTCTTGTTTCTCCTCCTTTCTAAACTGCATGACATAATCTTCAAATGAATTTGTGTACAAAAAGAGTGAAGATTTATTGACATAATGTTTTAGAATTATGTTTTACCTGAAAACATTTGGAATCAATGCCTGTTGAAAACGTCGCAATCACCATTGCAATTAGTGCAATAACAAAGCTCTATAACAATCCAAAGATTTACAATGTTATCCTTAATAAGAAACAAGTTTGAAAATATAGTGGTTTTGGGAAGCTTACTATGATAGTTAGCCAATCTCTAGAGGCTCCAGAATTCCTGAGACACTTGTCATCCATTGGTTCACTGTAGACACCAAAAATTGGTTAAATTTTGTAAAAAAAAGGTCAAAAATGAAAAGAGAAAACTTTACCTTCTAATGGCAGACCAACAAAGGAACACAACATAGAGTCCCATAAAACCTGGAGTCAAGAAGCCAGCACTAACCTGTTTCAGAAAATTGAACAAAAAAAAAATTAGTTTTCAAATAGATGAGTAAAATGGTCATATGATCTTAAAAATCAAAGTGTTTGTTCATATAACATTTGTACAATACTTGATGAAAAGTAAAAGAAAAGAAATGAGATCATTACTTTGGGGTGAAGGGAGACACTTGTCATAAGTTGGAGGAGGACAAGTGTCCATGTGATGAAGAAAATATTAAGCAAGCAAGTGGGTTGTGGTGTGTACCAAATGTACATTAAAATGATCCCCAATATGCACACAACATATGCAGTAGTTGCAAGAAGCATCCAATGGATGTGGCTACAGAAAAACATCGTTATCATTACAACGCACTTTTATTTGTTTAGATTTAACCGTTTTTTCTAATAATATGTAAATTAACTAAAAGGCAATTACCATCTCTCGGCATATTTTTCGGATAGACAACATTCATTCAACCATGTAATGAAGCTGATAATACTAATTAGTTGAATTAGCAAAAAGACCCTGAAAAATGTCATAAACAATGACTCTTTAAGATTTGTTTTAGGAAGAAGTAGAGAGACTAAGATTTAAGGTAGGAGATTTAAATACCCTGCACCGAAATGTGCAATATCCCCTGCGAAAGAAAAAAAAATGTATCAGAATGTTTCTTTTATCTTTTATATTGTTTAATTATATTAGTTATTTAGTGAACAATACTAACCATATAACTGAATAATTTGTGTAGGAAGAAAGAAAGGCAGCATGATTAACGCGATCATGAGAACAATCTTGGCCGACCACCAACTAGAATGCCACAATTCTTTTTGTCCATACAATTTTGAGGTGCCAGTAGTTGAAAGAAACATAGTGAAATAGAACATCTAATATATCATTAAGGTATTCTCAAAGGCTTCCAAGAAAACTTCATATCTTATTTATCTATTTGTTCCATTCTCTAAATAAATTTAAAAAAAAAAAAAAAGTTGGTCACCACTTTGCCTAGGAGCATAATATAATAGGTCACTATGTTGTTGAAATTTGTCCGCTTAAGAAATTAGTCTATGTGATTCTAATAATTCGTCATTCTCTCTGGAAACCGATGATTTTTCTTTGGTTTTGGAGTTTTCCAAATATAAGCGTTTGTTGTATTTTTCGTTGACCAGGTTGTTCGAATATCTTTGAGACCATTTTCCCAACATAGGTGGTTGGCATAAAGGTTATGTTTAGCGTACTAACCGAAAAGATAACTGCTATATAAAAAACTAGCTGGTTGCTGAAAAGCTAGCCGATAAAAAAAACGTTTGGTAAAACTAGATGTTTAAAAAAACTCGAAAAATAAGCTAGCTTTTAAGTTATATTTTGGTCTACCAAAATGACAACTTAAAAAAACTCAAAAAATAAACTAACTTATGAGTTAGTTTCCACCGAACAATTCGAACTATTGATCATTTTTGCAATTATACCATCTAGAGGCATATATTTTACTTTTTGCATATGACTAAAATAAAGGTAGATAATTTTTTTCAAGGAAAGGATACGAAACATCCCAAGCTCACTCTCAGAACGCCTTCGGTGCCTAAACAATCGTCACCACCTTTGCAACTTTTCAATTCTACAAACAAATGAGATTACGAGACTTCATAATCGAGGCATGAAACAATTCAAATATATTCCAAGAAATAATAAAAATTGAATTATATATGATTCAATCTTACTGTTCATTTCAGTCAACGCAGTGGGCCCATAGTCACGAACAGCCCAAGCAAGCAAATTTGCTAACAGAAACATCACACTATAAACATATCTAGCCATCCATGGATTTGATCCATATAGGAACTGAGCTATCCAAGAACCCTTCAAGAGCTTCGCATATGGATTATTGTTATTGTTTGATGCATCCATCCCAGCTTCAAGTTTCGATATGGTCATATTTTGTGACATTTTTTAGAGAGAGCTAGTGGAATTTATTCCACCAGCTCTCTTCTCATCTGCAATCTGTAATTAAATCTGTTAATTTTATGAAGTGGATTGGTGTATATTTACTAAAAGGGGTGGTGAAATGTAAAAAATGACAAATAAGTGGATTAGAATTTCAAGCTTTGAATTATGGTGTTTTTAACATGCACATGGTAAGGAATTATATAAGGCTGGTGGTTGGAATCAAATTGTACTTGGTGCACTTTATAATTCCTGAAACAGTGTTAATGTGCCTAGAGACTGGACACACCATGAGGTAATTATTGTATCATTATTTGATGAATTAAACTATAGAAAATCTACAAAATTATAGTATTTTTGTACTTTTAATTTTTTTTTATTAAAGCATACACAATGGTTAACGTGACAATTATTTATCAATTTTTGTCACAATGTACAACATTCCATTAACTTTATTTGAAAAAACCGTATTTTCATAAACTTTCTCTAGTGGTTGCCTTTTTTTTTAAATTAATTAATTTATCATTATGTGAAAAAACTTATAAAGCTCATTCATCTAATTTGGTATTTTTAAGCGAACATCATATTTCCAAAAATAAATATTACGGGAAATAAAAGATGAGAAAGTTATTACATACAGTTATAAAAAAGAAAAAAATACATATTACAAATAAGATATTTGGTATTAGAGCTTAAAATGAAATATTAGAGAATATTTAATAAAAGAAATTGATTAGTCAAAACATAATAAAACCTTGAAGTTTAATTATAACCAAGGAGGAAAGTAAAATATTGTCAAATGACGACCTTAACTGAATAATTAAAATTAAAAAAAAAATAAAAAAAATAAAAAAACACTTTTTTGAATTTATAAGTGATCGATAGAATGTTCATTTAGAACGAAAACAACCTTTGAAAAAACCACCTCAATGGCTAAATCCTAATATAAATAACCTTATCGTGCTATTAATTAATATTTTGAAAATCGACCTAATTATATATACTAGTAAATATTGCTTTGTATACTGTTATAATTGGTAGATTTTTTGAAATATAATATGTAATAATAAACAAACAAACCAAAATATATTGTTAATTTTCCATTTAACCGTTCATTAAACTACCAAAAAAAACCATGCAACGTCGTTGTGGCACATGGGTTTGCCACCATTTCATTGATGGCGGAAGCTGCATGTAGATCTATGACTAATTAACTCATAGATAACCTGTGAATTAATCAATTGATCCACATAAAGTCAAGCGTGATTTTACACTGTAGATCTACACCTTTAACTATATAATAAAACTACAACCATATTTTATTTGTTTTGTTGCAAAATTTCCAAACCACTTTATGGTTGAAAACTATCGGGGTGTTGGTGTACCTATTTAGTCCCTTTTCTAAATATTATAAATATTTTATTGATGATTAAAATACTAACCACACAACGTGCTTATTTAAATTATGTGGTTTGTGATATGGGAGCAAGTAATTAAAACAAGAATGCTTGAAGATAAAGCTGAAAAGTCAACAAAGCTACTTTATGGTTTCCCACTTATTTTGGAAATAGAACATGATGTATCAAAAACGTTATGAGTGATGCAGCGATGTCAAACTTGGATGCCAAAATGTTTACAAAGACAACAACTATCAGTAAAGATGTGTGTCAGATGCTGTTATGATTTGACCTTACATGCGTTTATTACCAATTTATTATTATTATTCTTATTATTACAAATGTTTAATAATCATAAAGCTATTCACCAAACAACTTTAATTTATTACCTCGCATGTTATTTATTTGTCTGTCACCGTTTTGTAACTTTGGTCGTAACATTTATATATATGGTCCCTTTTTCCTATTTTGCGGGTTTCCTTCCATTTTAATTTATAATGAAATCAATGAGACATAATTCCATATCGATTTACTTATACGCCATATATATAAAATATTAAATGCTCAAATCAATGTTTAAATTATTGTCAGTATAAAAAGTTGATGGTATGAATTTAAGTTCACAAGATTATTTATAAAAGTATTTTTCTGTAGTTAAAAAACTATTACACAATTTATATATGCCAAGTTAATTAATTAAACGCCTTACATTTTAATTTTATCTTCCTAAATTGCTAAATGCAAATATTGACTCTTATTCATGGGGCCTATGACAATTACGTTCCTGTTTCTATTGAATCCCACACCAATAACAGACATTCCAAAGCTTTCTATGCAATCTTCAACTCCCACTATGCTTTGATCTCTACATTCCAAGTTTCAAACCTACCTCTATAGATTCCTTGTGACCCCAACCTCAAACATTTATCAATAATGTATTATTTTGTTAATGTTATTCTACAAAGTACTGGAGGTTTTTTTTTTTTAATAAAAGTTGCAAGTTTTGTTTTCTTCTGCAAACTGTTAGGTTAAAAATGGTTTAGTAATTTACTATCATCATTACAAATTATTAATATTCATGGACTTTATCTGAAAGAATCTTTAATGTTGTATCAGAAATTTTAAGTTAAATAAATTACTTTTTTTTCATCGTTACAAATAATTGATGTTTATTGATTTTACTCTTTTTACTATAATATTGATAACCTTAAATAATTATTAATAACTGGTATATATCAACTAGCTAACATCATAACATGTAAACTATAAAGTCTATGGTTAAAAGTTATACAAGGATTTATACAATATATGCTTATGATAGGAATCGGTAGATATGTATGGACGAGAATAGTGCAGATATATATATGTTAATCTATTTTAAAGATAAAAGAACAAATTCCTTCTCATGTTGTTATATATTCGTTGTTTTATAATACAAGTAGGAGAAAATTAGGATCATATATATCTTCATGTTTTTCGGATTCCATGAATAAATAACAAAATAGATGATAAGAACCGAATAAATCTCAAAATTTAATTAACTCATATATACGTGTGACGTGTCTGTTCAAGTTAATTCGTTGGTGACTCTAATTCCATATCTGATATTGTTGATTAAATTAAAACTTAAAAGCAACTACCACTATGATAAAAAGCCTTAAAAAAGCAAAAGAACAAGTATACAATTCTCGTTTGGATTTTGTAGGACGTAAAAACAAATAATAATAATAATAAAATATAGTTAGAATATGTCCGATAGCCACGATAAGTTTAATTCAAATGGACTCAAGAGTCAAAACTTGTTCTAAAATAACGCTAACTAATTCTCCTGATATCCAATGATAACTTGTACTGTACAAATTCTTAATGCACATAACAGAAATGGAGTATAATGCACAAATCAGATACAGGAAACGGATTAACTAACAGGCGAATAAACACGCAACAACATACACACATAGGTGTTATCACATTCATGAATCATGAATAATAACCGAAGAATGAATAACCATTAAGAATAACGCAATGTATAAATGGATTGATCTGTGGAGTTTCGATCTTAAAAACAACAAACAGATCCGGTTTGTGATTGTGATCGTGAATAGATGAATACACACATACATACATGCATTTCATCAGCAGTTTTATTAATTAGTTCAGAAGGAAAGTTAATGAATCAAACCTGAGCTGCTGTAAAAACGAGACGATGAATCAGGTTGACTAGTGGAATCAGTAACCACCGGAAGTTTTTCCGGCGAATGATGATGAGATGCAGTTTTTCTTCGGAATCACGAATCCAGAGGCCGGCAGTCTAGTAGAGACGAATTCTTTTTGAAATTGTCAATATGATCTTTTGCGCTTTTGTCTCGCTATGTTTGAATCCTTTCCTATCTCTCTCTATAAACGCGAGAGAGAGAGAGAGAGAGAGAGAGAGAGAGAGAGAGAGAGAGAGAGAGAGAGAGAGAGAGAGAGAGAGAGAGAGAGAGATTGCTTTAATCGTCTGCTACCTTTTTCTTCTCTTTTCCGCCGAATGGTCACTTTATATACATATATTTTTTTCAGGTCGAAGTCATGATTGCAAATGGTGTTGCGATATTTATTTTGGTTACCCAACGTATTTTATATTACAAATCACTCATTTCCGTTATCTCGTATAAAAGAATACTTCACTCACCTCTCATTTAGAACAAAATCACTTTTCGTTTAAATTTTGTCTTTTAACTTATATATGTTTTTACTTATTTAAAAAAGATGAACGGCGAAAACATATATTATATTAGTTAGAAGACTAGCCAAAGCCAGCCGAGATAGAAAGAGTACATCAAGGCAAGACAATAAAAATAAGGAAAGATAAAATTACAAAAGACGAAACAAAACAACATTCCAGCATGATGAGTGAAATTTTGCTCTAATTTTACCCAACGAAAAGACCATCACCAATGTTTGCACCGATAATTTTTTCGACTCTACACTCTATTGCTCATTAGTTTATATGATATTAGAGATATATTCAATCATATGTTATGATTGTTGGGGGGTTTGTAGCAAACATGACTTACACGGACCAAAAAACTTAGCAATTTTGGGTATGATTTTTCGGTTTGTTTATTTATTTCGTTTGGTTTTATTTGTTCGATTCTGAAGGTTCTTGTTGTTCTATTTGTCTGCTACTGTTAGTTTCATTTTTTTTTGTATTTGTTGTTGGTTTGGATGATTTGTTTCACTCTTATTAGCAATATGAATCCAAAAGATGATTGTATTCACATTAGTGTCCAAGTGGATGGCAAGAACTATTCTTATTTGAGTTATGTTATGAATAATTTCTTGTATAAATTGTAGGTTAAGAATGTATGTAGGATTGTTGCAGGTGTAAAGGGCAAACCATTAAATGTAAAGGCTGAAAAGTATGCAACATTATTGGAATCATAGGAAACTAATAATTCCAAGATTATCATTCAGATTAACAATTTTGTAATCCAATCCATTGGTACCCAGTTGGCAAAGTATAACACAACAAAAGAGGTTTATAATCACTTAGATAAATTGTATACTTAATCTAACTTTGCACAACAATGTCAGTTAGAAACTGATATTCGAGCTCTTCAACAGAATAGTCCGAGTATTAAGGATTTTATGCTTCTATGTACGCTTTGTGGGGTCTATTAGTGCTCATAGAATCTGCTGACATGAAGGTCTTCTAGCCTTACATTGCAAGAAGACAAGACCAATAGTTAGTTCGATTTTTTGGCATTCAGATCAAGTTTTGAAGACCTGTGTGGAACAATTCTTCATCGCTCTCCTCTTCCTACAATTAATTTCATTGTTGATTAGTTGATTGTTGAAGAAACTCGTATTAAATATCAAACTGATAAAGGGTCTAAAACAACCATCATTCATGCTATTTTTCCTATTCCATAACAAACTCAGGCTTCAAATCAACCACGATCGAAAGTTGCATTTGATGGATACGACTTCTATAAGAAGAAAATAATTGGAAGTCTTAGTGTCCATTATTGCCTAGAAACGGACATCAACATCAGCAAAACATGCCTCCTGGATAGTTTCATCCATCACAATAAAACATGCCTCCCGATTAGACTCAATAACACCCCTCAGTTCCAAAATTTCGTCCCCCGCAGTTCATTGTTGCTGCTATGATACCTTCCGTAAAGACTCATACGACAATCACACCAAGATTAACTTGGGTCCTCGGGTTTTTTAGTAGTTTACACAGTTCATTGCCTCTAATTATGCTATCACACCATGATTAACTTGGGTCCTCGGGTTTTGTTGATTAAATAGGTTGAACATGGATATTCTCAAGGGTTCATGAGTTACTGTGTTATTATATATATGCTTCCATTACGCGCATTTGTGGACAAAGATCCTCACAGCCCAACACATTACTCATCATGTATTAATACCCCACAATAGAATGGTATTATAGAAAGGAAACATCAACATCTTGTAGAAAATGCATGATGGAGGTGGAGAATGAGGAGGGAGATCGCCGACTCCTGACATCTATATGAGAGAATAGTTTTAGTTAGTTGATATATTTCCTTAATATAATTTTTAACCTAGTTTATATTTGAGGCTAAGATGCATATTTTAGATTCGTTTTATAAAGAGAGATGTCGTAATCATATCACGAAATTATTTTAGGTAAGCAACTCACTTTATCGATTTCAATCACTATGAAATTCATTAATCTTTTGACATTCATTGATCTTATCAATGGCATGTTAATCTGTAAAGCTCAAAAAATTAGAGAAATTTAAAATTTTCAAAATCAACCATTAACCAACATTATTTACAAAAAGAGTCATTGTTTCAAAAGCAGTATTTCAAAATCAGAGTTTTCTCAAGACCCAGTGACATAAAACTGGAAGATGTGCATGATCACGCCTTCGCTTTCCCACGTCCCTCTGAAGTACCTGAAACCATAAACTAAAATTATAAGCCAAAGCTTAGTGAGTTTCCCCAAAGTACCAACACACATACATATACCTTATAAATTAATAACAAATTTCCTTTCCAAAATACCATTGGTCAAAACCGATCAAAATCAACAAACTCCACCGAGTAAACCCAGTCGAGTCAACTCATGTCACACCCCAAAACCAAGAATGGCGGAAACGTTCCGAGGTGGAGGACGTCATGTGAAGTATCATAACAGTGTAAAGTAGTAAACAAGCAACAACATCATCCATTGGATTAAAAGTAAAGTTTTAATACATGTGTGCTCTTTCATTGTAATAATACATCAAAAAATGTAATCAAAATAAAAGACGAGTCTTGTCTGTGCTCCGTCTTCTCAAAACCTGGCCATCGTACCTGTCTAACCGGTGACCTGAGAATACAAGTTATTTTGAAAGAGAGTATCAACGTAAAGCTGGTGAATTCATAAGTATTAATGTGTCTTTGATCTGTAAAACTGTAAAGTAATGACTTGGAAACCTTTGGAAAAAAGACTGTATAAGTGTGAATTGTTTGAAAGCAGTTGAAAACATTTGAATACTCTAGCAAATCCCTATGATTTCTATTAGTATAACGAGTAGCCTTCTACCAAGACCTACATGTTTTGAAGGTAGTCTTCTACCAAGACTCGTGTGTTTTGTAAGTAGTCTTCTACCAAGACTCGTGTGTTTTGCTATAACAAAGATGGTTTTTCCTTCTTTTTGACTATTACTAACAGTACCTAGTCTAACTCATCATTTATGTGAATGTATCACAAAATAAGGTAATAGGAAAAATATAACTATGTAAGTGTTATCCTTTTGTATTAGGATTAACACGACATCGCGAATAGTGACATGTATAACCTTTGAACATCCGTAGATTGTTCAATTTTCCTCTGTAGCTACAGAAGGTTTAAGGAAGGGTTAGTCCCATAAAGGTACACCTAATATAAGTATTAACCGTAGGCATCCGTAGATGGTCATTTACCTCTATAGCGAACAGTAGGCTAAAGGAACGGTTAATCCCATAAAGGTACCCCTAGTATAAGTATAACCGTAGGCATCCGTAGATGTTCATCTACCACTGTTCCTAACAGGTGAATTTCAGAATGGTTAGTCCCGTCTAGATATCCCGTTGAACTGGGATAGGCAGGACAATTTACACAGAAGGTACTAATAAATCATCCTAGTGAATCGAGATACAAGTATTCATGTAGTGTATACAGGTAAATGTATCTATGTAAAGGTATTCATGTAAGGTATTCACATAAGCGTATCTATGTAGACGTATTCATGTAACATGTAATGTATAGTATAGACTCATGAATGAACTGACTCTGGTGTAATTCGTTGTAATAGGAATATTGTTTTGTATCTCCTAACTGTCCCTATAATAGTTAACAGGAAGGTAATTGATTTTCCAAACAGGTTTATACACCCTTGCTACACAAGAGTGTGGGAAATTGAATGAAGGATGAAAACTACAACATCAATACATATATAAGACATAAGTGTATAGATATAGTTTGGTTCAAAAAGGTAAAAATGGTTTTGTAAGATATCTAAGATTTTTGAACAATAATTAACAATGACTTGATGTCATTTTAATAAACATTTCAAACGTAATACTTTGCTATCAAGGTATTTTTAAGATATAAAACCATTTCATGCATCACATTTTGTAGTATGTGAAATCTGCTGAATGAAAAAACAGTTATAAATACATATGATTGATTTAATAAGATTTTGTTTTCTACTTGTATTCCCCCCCCCCCCCCCCATTAAAGCATTTAAAACATTGATTAAGGGGTATGAACTCACTTGTTGCGAGTGGATCGGAAGGAAGTGTCGGATAAGTGCTTGGTGTCAAGTGAAGACTTAGACACGCACAAAGATCCTAATAACATATAAAGACATATGTACATAAACAAATAGTCTTTAAACAATTAATAAACAAGTCCAGACACTCTAGGCCATGACAAAAACTTTGTATAAGTGTTATAAGTGTTAAGGAGTGCATCTAAGTGTTATAGGGAAAGGCTAGTGTGTTTGGGGTTCAAGGAACACTCCTAAAATGAGTTTACTCCCTAAAGACCAACACCCCTTGAGTTTACGGTCGTAAACTCTTGATTTTACGGTCGTAAACTCTTGATTTTACGGTCGTAAACTCTTGACCATTTCTTCATGAGTTTACTACCTTAAACTCATAATTTTATGGTATTTGGGGTTTTCTAGTCCTTAGCTCAATCATGGCACTAGTCTAGGTTAGATTTAGACATAAGGAACAACCATGAGACTTTTATGGGACTTTTCTACAACTTTTGGGGTGTTTATGGTTTTGGGAGATCCCCAAACCATAAACACATAAAAATGTAAGGTTTTGGTGCTTTTTGTGTGATAAACTCATCAAGGATGAATCTAGAGAAGTCCCTAAGGCGTTGTGAAGCACCTAGGCACCTTAACATACCACTTTGGCCCTATTCTTGGTGTTTACGATTTTAGGAGCCTCCCAAAACCGTGAACACCTTGTTCTTGGTGTTCTTGGGACTTTTCTATGATATTTACATGTATAGCAAGCTTTAAATGACTCTAGGATAGAAGCACTTACTTTGTGGAAGCTTGAAATGAACTAAAAGTCCAAGAACACTAGTGTGTGTTCTTGGTGTTTTGGAAAACTAGTCAAAACACATAAATAGATGGATTAAAGGATGTATAATCACTAGATGTTATGTTATATCAACTAATCAAGTCGAGAAACACTTACATTTTCGGGAAATCGGGCGAAAACCGGGATGATACTTGAGAGATTTTTTGAGTTTACTCTTTTAGGGTGAAAAATGAAAAGTGACTAATTTGAGGAGTAAACTCATGCTTATGCATGAGTTCACGGTTTTTGGATGATTTTTTGACCCAAACATAAAAGTTTGGTCGTGAACTTCTAAGACACGAGATGTTTGCGGTTTTTAAATTTCAAAACCCGAGACGGCACTTTCTTTCACCCGTTCGTTTAAAGAATAATATTAAAATAATCAAACGAACTGTAAATTTGCTAAAAATAAGTAATAATGTAATTGACCTATAAATCGAAGTGATTGACTTTAGTGTTTGACCGAATGAAAATTTCGAGTTGTCACAACTCATGCCTCATACACTGGGCGTACTTCATATGTATGTAGGGCATAAGCATGGTCCGAGACATCGGGGATCAACCTACGTATGTGCAGTGTACCATTTGGTACACCTAATGTACGCACATGTTTCCTTCTTAACCACTTAGAGCTTAATACTTCGACTTTTTACATCCAAATGCTTATCTAATGCCAAAATACCACTAAGAGTCATAAAGTTTCCAACTTTATGACTTTTCATGCCCATTAAGTGCTTAATAAAAAAAATCCCAACTTCTTAACACCTAAAGACCTTCTAGAGTATGCATGGGGAAGAACTTGATGGGTTTTATGCAAAACAAATAAACTTAAACTCTTAAATGCGCATGGAACCCTAATAAAGATCTATGTTTTCTCTATTGAATCTATAACTATGAACATCAAAAGGAAACCCTAAAAACACTAGGTTGTTTTTGAAAATACCAAAATAGGGTTAAGGATTACATACCTTGATTGTTATTGTAGCAAATAACAAATAAACCTTCTTGTTGATCCTTTGGAAGTAAGCACCACAATTTTCGTGCCTCTAATGGAATCACACCCAAAACAAGCAAGATAATGAGAGGAAAGTGTTGGAATAGTGTCTAAGGCTACAACTATATTATGCAAGTATTTGAACCGGTTGAGCATGGTCCTTTTGGGTTGCCTTCACCATAGCAACTTGACAGGATGATTTATAATAAGAGAAGGAATATTATTAATATATTATAAGAATAATATAAGGAATAATAATATTGTTATTTGATTAATATAAGTCATAAATTAATTTGGAATTAATTTGGTGACTTAAAGAGATTAATTAAATAAAGGGGTATAAACTGTCAATTGTTTGATAGTTGCACTTTGGGCTATAAATCCATTAGGGATAAGGGGGGGGGGGGGGGGGGGGGATTCTAGGGCTTTGGATAGGCTTAGATTTCGTCCAAGGCTTATCATGGAAAGAATTTGGATTGCTTAGGGCTTAAGTTATCCAATTAGGGTTTAAGGGTGAAACCCTAGGAGCCTTATTAGTATAAATAGACCCTATGGGTTGAGGGAATTCGACACACATGTCTCTAAGGAAACACTGGCCGAATTCCTCCTCCCCTCTCCTCTCTCCTAAATCATCTTCTTGCTAGGTTGTGTTTGTAAGCCATTAGAGGAGTGACAATTGTGACTCTAAAACCTCAAGGATAACACGATCAAGCAAGTGATTCAAGGTAAACTTCTAATCTTTGATTTCATATTGTTAATATTGTATATTAGCCATTAGAAGTCTTGGATTCAATGTATGATCAATTAGAGAAACCTAGATCCAAGCATTAGGGTTGCATGTGCACATAGGGATGTTCATATGGCCCAAAACCTTTCAGTGGTATCAGAGCCTAGATTGGTTTCTATTGAATTCATACTTTGATTGCTTGATTGTTGCTAAAAAAAATCGTTTTTTGTCCTCTGTCTGATGAACTCGGCGAGTAGGCTCAACTCGGCGAGTCCACCTGGGTACTCGGCGAGTTCGAGCGTCAGAAGGAGGAAACTTCGGGATTTCTTGCTGTTTATCTTTGAGATACTTGCCTTAATCATATTAGATCAATATAAATTCGATTTTATGATATATATATATATATATATATATATATATATATATATATATATATATGAGTATATTCTTGACCTAATTGAAGATATTTATCAATTAATTAAATATTTGTTTCCTTATGTGATAATTGATTAATTATTTTAATTAAATTGGTAAATTGTTTTGCAAAAAATCATTAAATAAATCAAATATGGATAATTATGGAATTAATTGTTAATTAAGATTATTTGTTATTTGATCCTCTATGTTTTAAAAGTTTAAAATTTTCCCTCAAGTTTTGAAATTTAGGTTTTGTGATTAAAAGTTTAATTTAGACAATTTAAATTTCAAACCCTAGAAATTTTACAAGTTTAAAATCCAACCCTATACTAATATAATATTACAAGATTAATATATATATATATATATATATATATATATATATATATATATATATATATATATATATGTATGTATGTATAATTAAAATGCTAGTATTACCGTTAGTAGGCCTCATTCACGAAGTCGGTCTATAAGGTGGGTATAAGGTTGCTGCCTATAAAATGGCGCTTAATGGGTGTACACTCACACCCACCACTTGCTTGATCGGTGGAGGGTCGTTAGCCGAACGGGTAGGATAGGGCAACCTCATCTCTTCATTAAAAGTATAATATGAAATACAAAGTAACTACATGTTTTTCAAAAATTTCCCAATCTTAGTTACTTTAGGAAAAGTGAATTTGATGCAATCCCATGAAATTACACTTTGCACCCTTGCTAAGAAGTTAGTGGACCGTGTGTGGTTTACCGGCACACTAATTGGTTCTAAGCAAAGGTGGCAAAGGGTGATTCATTGTTTATCATAGTTCGATGGAGCGTGTGTGGTTTACCGGCACATCGAATAGGTGATCGTTACAATGAAGGCACCATGTAAATTTGCATGGTAATTCACACTCACTTTGTGATCCTCGGTATCCCACTCACAAACGAGAGGGGCATATCGAGATTTAAACAAGCCATTGAAAATTTTCAATGAATCTCATCCAAACCTAGGAATTCTCAATACATTTAGATCTTATAGTTATGTTTTGTGGTGGAGAATTAGTGAATCGTCATTCACTTACCTTCAAATTGTTTGCATGTTAGATTACGGCATCGCTTTTCTAATATGTAAATATTGTTGTTGGATCCTAGCCCTAATTTTCTTATTGGGTGATAATTAGGGATTCATATTCTAATCTATCTTTGTCCTTTCTATTTGTAGATGTCGAACGCAAACAACGTTGCTGCTAGTTCATTCACATTGATAAGCCTTTGTAAAAAGGTGACTTTCGATGGGACGAACTTTAGCGAATGGATAAGATACATTCGCACGATTGCTCGCTATGAGGACAAGGAGTATGTCCTCGATGAGAAGCTCGAGAAGATCAACCCTGAAAATCGCTACTCCGGCTGAAATGAGCGCTTTTGAAACTCACGAGCATGATGCAACGAAGGTACATTGCATCATGATTGCCACCATGAATGCCGAATTCCAAAAGTCCTATGAGGAAAGGTATCCGTACGAAATGCACCAAGACTTGTTGGAAAGATACCACCAAAACGCGAGGCAAGAGCGTTATGAGATTTTCACAAACATGATTTCCGCTAAAATGGGTCATGGAGAATCTCTTACCGTGCACCTGCAAAAGATGCAAAGGTATGTCGATCGTCTTCGCAAGTTGAATGTTGACTTTGGGGAAGACTTGGCGATCGAAATGGTGCTTCAATGTTTGCCTCCGTGTTACAATCAATTTAGGATGACCTACCACATGAACAAGGAAGAGGTCACCCTAAGCAAGCTCCAAGGTCTCCTTAGGGTTGCTGAAAGCAACCTCAAGGACAAGTCTGTTGCACCCACTCCCAATCCACCTGCTGCTCCTGTTTTGGCCATTGGGCAAGGAAGAGGTTAGAAGAGGAAGGCTCCGTCTAAGAGCCACCGCAAGGGAAAGTCCCGAGATGGTTCCTCTTCTAGTGGGACCAAAGTTGATCCTGCTAAACCATGTCCTAACCCTAAGGAGGCAGAGTGCCATCATTGCCATAAAATAGGGCATTGGAAGAGAAGCTTCCCAGACTACCTGCAAGCCATAAGGGAAGGAAAGATCAAGCCATCTTTCGCAGGTATTTATACAATTAAATCTAACGATTCATCTCATGCTATTTCTTGGGTCCTTGATGCCGGTTGTGGTTACCATATTTGTTCTGAATTGCAGGGACTAAGAAGAAATAGGGATGTGGAGCATGGAAGAATAAATCTAATCATGGGGAACAGAAGATCATCGCTTGTGACCAAGATTGGAGTGTATTCTTTAGTGCTTAGGAATGGTTTATCTTTAGATTTGAACAATTGTTGCTATTCGCCAGAAATGGCTAGAAACATCATTTCATTTCATGATTTGTTTAGACAAGGTTTTAGATTTTCTTTTAATAATGAGAATGGTTCTATTCTTGCTTATCTAAATGGTGTCTTATATTTTGAAGCTATACCATGTAATGGAATTTATGAAACCGTTATGATTGTAGATAACTTAGGAAATGATGTTTTATGCATGGATTCTTCCAATGGTATGGATAGAGCATCCTTGTGGCATTGTCGTCTTGGACATGTCAACAAGAAGCGCATATCCCAACTCCAAAAGAATGGAGTGTTGGAGTCATTCGACCTTAGGGAAGATGACACGTGCGAGTCTTGTTTGCTTGGAAAGATGACTAAGTCACCCTTCACAAGTACGTGTGAAAGGGGTGAGGGTCTATTGGACCTAATACATACCGATGTATGTGGACCGTTTAGATCAACCACGAAGGATGGGAACCACTTCTATGTGACTTTTACCGATGACTATAGTAGATATGGGTATATCTACTTTATCAAACAAAAGTCAGAAACTTTTGAAAAGTTCAAAGAGTTCAAGAATGAAGTGGAGAATCAATTGGGCAGGAAAATTAAGATGCTTCGATCCGATCGAGGAGGAGAGTACCTAAGTCTTGAATTCCACAATTATCTCAAGGAGAGTGGAATAGTTTCACAATTGACGCCACCTAGGACACCGCAGTTGAATGGTGTGGCAGAAAGGCTTAATCGAACCTTGTTAGACATGGTTCGCTCTATGATGTGTCGTGCTTCACTACCTATCTCTTTTTGGGGGTATGCCTTAGAGACTGCCGCCCATATCCTTAACCGAGTCCCTACTAAGAAGGTTGCCAAAACACCTCACGAGGTGTGGACAGGGAAAGCTCCCTTGTTGGCACATATCAAGGTTTGGGGTTGCGAGGCTTTCGTAAGACGAGATACTCACAACACGCTCGAACCTCGTAGTGAGCGATGTATTTTCATCAGCTACCCGCAGAAATCCTTTGGATATCTCTTCTATAGACCGAAGGAAAATGTTGTCTTTGTTGCGAGGATATGAGTTTTCTGAGAGCGAGAACTCATAAGCCAAGGAGACAGTGGGAGGCAAATCGAGCTTGAAGAGATTCAAGAGTCGATAGATGAAGGAACCTCTACCGCTGGCTATCAACCCGAGGAGGAAACTCCGGTTGAACCAATTGACGAGTCCTTACCTCTTAGACGTTCCGAAAGAGTTAGAGTTCAACCCCAGTTTTATGGTTTTCATATTACTACCGAAGGTGACACGTATATTAGTGATGGTACACTAATAAATCTAGATGAACCTAATAGCTATAAGGAAGCCATGATAGGCCCGGAGTCTGTAAAATGGAAAGAGGCGATGGACAGCGAGATCCATTCCATGTATGACAACCAAGTTTGGAATTTGGTTGATAATGTGCCGGGACGTAAGACCGTCGGGTGCAAATGGATCTTCAAGAAGAAGACCGACGTGGATGGAAACGTACACACATACAAGGCGCGATTGGTTGTGAAGGGCTTTACTCAAACTTCCGGAGTTGACTTTGATGAGACCTTCTCACCAGTCGCGAAGATAAAATATATTAGAGTGATGCTAGCTATTGCCGCATTTCATGATTATGAGATTTGGCAAATGGATGTCAAAACCGCCTTCCTTAATGGAAAGTTGGCCGAGGATGTTTACATGGCTCAGCCAAAGGGTTTTGTCGATCCAATGCATCCGAATAGAGTGTGTAAGCTTGAGAAGTCCATTTATGGACTTAAGCAAGCGTCTCGCAGATGGAATCTTTGCTTTGATGAGAAAGTCGAAGAGTTTGGATTTGTACGAAGAGAAGATGAATCGTGTGTATATGTCAAAGCCAGTGGGAGTATAGTAAGCTTCCTCGTTCTGTATGTCGACGACATACTACTCATAGGAAATGACGTCCCGACTCTGCAGGAGGTTAAGTCCTGGCTCGGGAAGTGCTTCGCTATGAAGGACCTCGGAGAGGCTTCCTCGATTTTGGGAATAAGGATAGTAAGAGAGAGAAGTAAGAGACTAATAGGACTTAGTCGGAACACTTACTTAGATAAGGTACTAAAACGTTTTAGTATGGAAAACTCGAAGAAAGGAGAATTACCGAGACAAAGTTGAAACGACCCAAAAATACGACCCGAATATTTCATTTCTAATAAAACCAAAATCACAAAACGGAGTATATCATAACAAAACCATACGTCGCAAATCTCAAAACCATATGAAAATACAAGTGAGAAAACGGTGTCACGACTGTATCAAAACATGTCTAAGATAGCTAATCATCTCCCAGGATAAAAACTGTAGTTGTGGTGTGTGCGATGCCATCATCCCGAGCTCTTCCCTTTGCTTGCGGAAGTACTTGAAACCAAAACTGAAACTGTAAGCACGAAGCTTAGTGAGCTCCCCCAAACTACCACATACCACACAAACATATAAAGCACATACTGGGCCTTGCCCACTGCATCTAACCGGGGCCTTGCCCCCTACATCGGAACGTAGTCTGAAGCTGACTGGAACATCGGACCGAAGTCCGAAGCTGACTGGGACATTAGACCGAAGTCTGAAGCTAACTGGGACCTACGTCCCCTACATTGAACCGAGTCCGAAGCTGACTGGAACATCGGACCGAAGTCCGAAGCTGATCGAAACATCGGACCGAAGTCCGAAGCTGACTGGGATCTATGTCCCCTACATCGGACCGGAGTCCGAAGCTGACTGAACATAGCATAAACATATCAACTGGCATATACACATATATCCTGTCTGAACCACGAAGGCATCAAATGTACTAACTACTACATTGGATTGAGGTCCGAAGCTGGCTGCTAGCTAAACAGGCCGGCATTGTGGCCTTAGACCCGTTCCTACTGAAGGGAAACTCACCTCGTGAACTGGCTGCTGTGTGAATGGCTCTGGAAGCTAACTGCTGCTGTTCCGGTATCTCCCCGGCTACAAGTCCATAAACACACTCAATCAAATACTAAACACTGCACTGGGGTAAAATGACTCTTTTACCCTTGGTCAAAGTCAACTCTCCCGGTCAAAGTCAACCCTCCCGGTCAAAGTCAACCCTCCCGGTCAAACTCTCCCGGTCGAAGATCTCTATACATCTTCGTCGCCCCTGGATGGATAGAAAATCGAGACTTATGAGCCTCGTCCATCAACACCTGCTGTACTCCTCCCCAGTACGGTACCCACACTCTCCCATGAAGTGTCAGCAATCCCTGACTATCATAATCAAACAAAGATACTCGGCCCACTATCCTCTCACACTTCTGCCTCTCCTCCTTGAGGCCCTCGACCTGAGCCTCCCTGATCCGTTCCAACAACGAAGTAATCACTGTCATCCTCAAACACAAATCTCTGATAGGGGCTGCCGACACTTTGCGGCTTAGGGCGTCGGCCACCACGTTGGCCTTCCCTGGATGGTAAAGGATCTCACAATCATAATCCTTCAGCATATCTAACCACCTCCTCTGCCTCATGTTCAGACTCGGTTGATCCATAAGATACCTCAAACTCTTGTGATCCGTGTAGATAGTACAACGGACCCCATAAAGATAATGCCTCCAAATCTTGAGGGCAAACACAACCGCCCCCATCTCTAAATAATGGGTAGGATAGTTAGCCTCGTGAGGCTTCAACTGTCTCGAGGCGTAAGCTATCACATGGCCTCGCTGCATCAACACTGCTCCCATACCTGTGATTGAGGCATCACAGTAGACTACGAAGTCCTCTACTCCCTCTGGCAAGGTAAGGATCGGAGCCTCGCACAATCTCTGCCTGAGGGTCTCGAACGCTACCTGCTGCTCAGGCCCCCAACGAAATACCACCGACTTCTTGGTCAGTCGGGTGAGCGGCACTGCTATCTTGGAGAAATCCTGAATGAACCTCCGGTAATACCCTGCCAGTCCTAGGAAGCTCCGAATCTCAGATGGAGACTTCGGGACCTCCCACTGCATCACGGCCTCTATCTTGGCCGGATCCACCAAAATACCCTTCTGGTTGACGAGGTGACCAAGGAACTGCACCTCGCGCAACCAGAACTCACACTTGGAGAACTTTGCAAAAAGTCTCTCCCTCCTCAAAACTTCCAGCACCTCCCTCAGGTGCTCCTCGTGCTGCTCCTGCGTCTTGGAATATACCAAGATATCATCTATGAATACTATCACTGACCGATCCAGCATCGGCCTGCACACGCGGTTCATGAGATCCATGAACGCAGTTGGGGCATTGGTGAGCCCAAATGGCATCACCACAAACTCATAATGACCATACATGGTCCTGAAAGCAGTCTTCTGCACATCCTCATCCCTAACCCGCATATGATGATACCCGGAGCGTAGATCGATCTTGGAGAATCAAGACGCTCCCTGAAGTTGGTCAAACAAATCATCTATCCTCAGAAGTGGGTAACGGTTCTTCACCGTCACCTTATTCAACTCCCGATAATCTATACACATACGATGCGACCCATCCTTCTTCCTCACAAACAGGATCGGCGCTCCCCAAGGCGAACTGCTCGGCCGAATGAAACCCTTGTCTAGCTGCTCCTGCAGCTGCGTAGACAACTCCTGCATCTCAGGGGGAGCTAGGCGATACGGTGCCTTGGCTATCGGAGCCGCACCAGGAATCAGGTCGATCCTAAACTCAACCTGCCTCTCAGGAGGTATTCCCGGTAAATCCTCGGGAAATACATCCGGAAAGTCTCGCACTATCGGAACATCATCAATTGTCGTCTTTCCCTTCTCCTGGGCATCCAAGACATAAGCTACATAACCAGCGCAACCCTGCTGAAAATAGCGCCTCGCCCTTGCGGCGGAACAAAAGGTCGGTCCGCGCTGTGGCCTTTCACCCTGAATCACTAACTCTCCCCCACTGGGAGTGCGAACCCTCACTAGCTGAAGCTCACAATCAATCACCGCCCCATTGGGGCTTAGCCAATCCATGCCCACAATAACCTTATTCCCTCGCAGGGGAATAGGAACCAGGTCCACCGAAAACTGCTCATCGAACAACTGAAGAGAACACCCTCTATGCACTCTGCCGACCCTCACGGTCCTGTCATCTGCTATCTCAACCTATAATGGACAATCCAGCTCCCCTGGAGCTCTGCTAAATCTCTTGCTAAGCGCAAGCGATACGAATGATCGGGTAGCCCCCGAATCGAATAATACCATAGCAGAAATGCAGTTCACAGAGAACGACCCTATATAAAACATACAATCATAAGCAATAATCAATCAATAATCATAAAGAGATGAAGGGAAGATACATACCCATCACCACATCAGGAGTCGCTCGCGCCTCCTCTGCTGTCATCTGAAACACTCTACTCTTCGCCACTGGCGTCTCAGCTCGGCCCTGCCGGCCATCTGTAATCCTCAAGGTAGCAGGGGCAGGTGCAGCCACCTTTCCCACTGCAGCTAAACTCGGACACTGGGATTTTTTATGTCCCCTCTGATTGCACTGAAAGCAAATCAGATCTGATGTTGCAACGGCAGTAGCAGGGGCCGTACAATCCCTGCTCAAATGCCCAGTCCGACCGCACTTGAAGCAGCCGGAACTCCCTGCCTTGCACACCCCATCGTGAATCTTCCCATACCTGCCACATCGACTGTGGCTCGGCTGAGACCTGGACCTGTGATCTGAAACCTTGGGCTTTTTGCCCGAACCTCCTGAACCCGAAACCACCTCCGGTTTCCTCTTCTTCTCCATCTCGAGATCAATCTCCCTCTCTCGAGCCCTAGCAATCATGTCGTCCAGCGTTTTACAGCTGGACCGGCTCACAAACTGGCGGATATCGCTCCGCAACATCTCATGATAACAGGCCTTCTTCATCTCCTCATCAGCTGCATACTGAGGAACAAGAAGATCCCTCTCCCTGAACTTGGCGGTGATCTCCGCCACGGTCTCTGTCGTCTGTGTGAGGTCCTGAAACTCTCTGGCTAACTGCTGCATCTCGATAACTGGTGCAAACTCCGCCCTGAACCTGGTAGAGAAATCAGCCCAGGTCATGGCATCTAATGCTACATCATCTCCAAGGGTATGTCCGACCTCCTCCCACCAATCCCGTGCCCTGTCCTTCAGAAGACAGGACGCCAATCTGACCTTGTCCCCCTCGGGACACCTGCTAGTGCGGAACGCGTTGTCCACATCCGCCAACCATCTAGTACTCGCTATGGGGTCCCGCGCCCCGTGATAGTCTGGAGCTCCACATGCCCTGAACTCCCTGAATGTAAGTGTACGCGACCCCATCATGGCCGCCACCTCGGCACGGAAGGTGCCCAATCTCTCATCCATCAGCTCTAGGATACCCTCCTTGATCGAACCGAAGATCACAGGAGTCTGCTCTAAAATGATACGGGTAATCTCTGAAGAAAGAAACTCTCTGGTCCGCTCATCCATGTGCTCGTTCCCCGAGCCTGATCCTGATCCCTCCCCGGCACCTCCACTGCCGGCTGCTGTCCTCGGACGCAAAACCACCATTCTGAAACACATCATAGCAATATCAGAAAACTGAAATATCTCAAGGGATCATTAATACTACTACTAGCTTCCTGGTCTTGTCTCGGCCTTCCTTGATTCGAGTACGGATCCTCTGCTTTCGGTAGTACGGGCCCATACTACCTTCCACATCTATCCGTACTTTCCTCAAGAACCGCCTTGACTCCACCAAGTCACTTCTACTACTACTGATCTTTGCTACTCTCATCCTAGGCTTGCCCTAGGGAAATCGCTGACTCCACTCATACTAGTCCTCAGCTGCCGAAGGCCTCCTTGTAATGCTGATTAGCCACCACCTGAATACCATCACATGCAATGAGGCTCGGATAATCCTTCGAGTAAAAGACTCGTCCCTACAACGGTTGGACTCAGACAAGAGCTGCGCAATAGGGCCAAATCCAGCACTCTGAGATTATTCAACCCTGATCACATATGATGTGACGTATTCACTTAATGGCTAACTCCCACCACTCAGAGTCCCACAAAGCACAAAGCAAGCAACATTCGGATAAGGGAAACATACTCAGGCAAAACTATTCTCATAACGAGAAGCTACTCTAGCATACATTGCTAAGTTCGTGCTACCAGGCATAACCTAAACAGGCTATCCTACTGCTGTCTACTCATTACTAGCATGCAATTCTCATAAAGCTGTAACACATATAGCAGGCACATAAGGCATCCTCCTAGATCCTTAGTCCTATACTAGCATGCTGTTCTACTGGAACTGGAACAATTAATAATAATAAAACTTGTATTGGTAATTTGGGAGTACTTACTTGAGCTCGGCTGATCGCATGCACCACACTCTTATCTCGTTTAAAAATTCTTTTCTTTCTAAGTGCTTTTCAAAATTTCATTCGAAAACATGTTTCTTTTTGAAAATCATTTTATCTTTCCCTTAGTTTGAGTTCAAATGCACTCGGAGGTGTATCCGAATCCCTCAAACCAGGGCTCTGATACCAACTTGAAACGACCCGAAAATTTCATTTCTAATAAAACCAAAATCACAAAACGGAGTATATGATAACAAAACCATACGTCACAAATCTCAAAACCATATAAAAATACAAGTGAGAAAACGGTGTCACGACTGTATCAAAACATGTCTAAGATAGCTAATCATCTCCCAGGATAAAAACTGTAGCTGTGGTGTGTGCGATGCCATCATCCTGAGCTCTTCCCTTTGCTTGCGGAAGTACCTGAAACCAAAACCGAAACTGTAAGCACGAAGCTTAGTGAGCTCCCCCAAACTACCACATACCACACAAACATATAAAGCACATATTGGGCCTTGCCCACTGCATCTAACCGGGGCCTTGCCCCATACATCGGACCGTAGTCCGAAGCTGACTGGAACATCGGACCGAAGTCCGAAGCTGACTGGGACATCGGACCGAAGTCCGAAGCTAACTGGGACCTACGTCCCCTACATCGAACCGAGTCCGAAGCTGACTGGAACATCGGACCGAAGTCCGAAGCTGACTGAAACATCGGACCGAAGTCCGAAGCTGACTGGGATCTATGTCCCCTACATCGGACCGGAGTCCGAAGCTGACTGAACATAGCATAAACATATCAACTGGCATATACACATATATCCTGTCTGAACCACGAAGGCATCAAACGTACTAACTACTACATCGGATTGAGGTCCGAAGCTGGCTGCTAGCTAAACAGGCCGGCATTGTGGCCTTAGACCCGTTCCTACTGAAGGGAAACTCACCTCGTGAACTGGCTGCTGTGTGAATGGCTCTGGAAGCTAATTGCTGCTGCTCCGGTATCTCCCCGGCTACAAGTCCATAAACACACTCAATCAAATACTAAACACTGCACTGGGGTAAAATGACTCTTTTACCCTTGGTCAAAGTCAACTCTCCCGGTCAAAGTCAACCCTCTCGGTCAAAGTCAACCCACAGTTGACCTGACTCGCCGAGTTGGGCCGCCAACTCGCCGAGTCTCTAATCTCATTTCACAACCCCACTCGTGGCTACTCGTCGAGTATGGCATCGACTCGATGAGTACTCTCTCTCGATCCAAGAACTCAGACAATCTGCATCCGACTCGCCGAGTCATATGAACAACTCGACGAGTTGTTCTTCGAGCTAAGAAGATTGCCTTGGACTCGCCGAGTCCCTCCATTACTGAGTCTGCTCTCCAACTCACTGAGTCCACTCTACTACTCACAGGCTTCCGCTCGTCATCACTCAAAAGGGGAAAACGGGGACTCGCGACTCGACTTGCCAAGTCGTTCTTCCGACTCGCCGAGTCGCTTGCATGCAGCAACTCAAAACTCGATTCTGCTTGAATCCAGTGTATCAAACTTATAGATCTGGACTCCCTTAACTCGATTAGCACGTAAAGATTCTATCTTTACGTGCCCATATGCATCCATGAAGCTAAAATGGCTCAAAAAGCATAATAAAGACTAGATCTAGGGTTTTCATGCAAGGTAACTTCAAAAAGGCAATAGATCTAGGCTCTACAACTCCTAAATGAACAGATCTAAGGATATCTCGACATAATAGGGTATCCATACAATCATAAGGCTTGAGGAAAGCATCAAGCTAGATCTAGAAGAGTTCTGATGGAGGTTAAAAAGCATAAAACGGGAGGGAATCCGAAGAATACCTCAAAGAACTCTGATTTGCCCTTGGATCTTTGCTCTACACCTCTTCTCCTTGCTCCCTTCTTCTTCTCCTTCTTCAAGCCTTCAAAATTTCACACAAGAACACTTAGATCACTCAAGGATGGATTAGGGTTTTCTCACAGCTTTCTGAGGGTGAAGGAGGCGAGATTGGGGCTATAAGGTGGATTAAATAGTGAGCAACCCGGGGATTTAGGGTTTCCTCCAGGCAGGCAGACTCGCCGAGTCCCGAATATGGACTCGCCGAGTCGCCGACTAACACGTGTTCGAAATCCCGTCCCTACTCGGCGAGTCAGGCTATGAACTCGCCGAGTCCCTCTTGCAAACTTCTAATAAAATACTATGGAATCATCATACCGGAGACGGGTCGTTACAAAAGTAATGCCAAGTTGAGTAAGACTCAAAGTCCGAGTACCGAAGCTGAAATAGCATAAATGAGCCGAGTACCATACGCTTCCGCAATTGGCTCAATCATGTATGCTATGACTTGTACTCGCCCCAATGTAGCCTTTGCTTTGAGCATGGTTAGCAGATATCAAGGGAACCCTGGCAGAGCCCATTGGATTGCGGTTAAGAATATCCTTAAGTACCTTCGGAGGACGAAGGAATGGTTCTTAGTCCTCGGAGGGAGTGATGACTTGAAGGTGCGAGGGTATAGTGACGCCAGCTTTCAGACCAACAGGGACAACTACCGTTCGCAGTCAGGCTAGGTCTTTACCCTGAATGGAGGAGCAGTGACATGGAAAAGTTCCAAGCAGGAAACCGTAGCTGATTCAACGTGCGAATCAGAGTACATTGCAGCGAGCGAAGCGTCGAAGGAGGCAATATGGTTAAAGAACTTCATCGGTGATCTTGGAGTTGTATCTGCCGTAAAGGAGCCCATGGAGATTTTCTGTGATAATGAAGGAGCGGTTGCCTTGACCAAGGAACCGAGGGATCATGGTAGATCTAGACATATCGACAGAAAATATCACTTTATTAGACATCATGTAGAAGAAGGACAACTCGTAGTGAAGAGGATATCATCAGAAGATAACCCAGCAGACCCGCTTACGAAGGGACTGAGTAGGGTTAAGCACTTGCAACATGCTAGAAGTATTGGGCCAAAGGATGATATTAGTATAGATTAGATAATAGTAGAAACGTGTAATAGATAAATGTAATTAACATTTGATGATTAAATAAAAGAGTATTATTTATGAGTAATGTTACTGTCTTATGTTAATTGTTTAACTATTGTTTCATTTTGCATGTTTTGACTTCCAGAATAATTGAATTTATTAAGAATAATCGAATTGTTCAAATTGTCCACAATCGTTCATATGTTGGAAGTAGGTATGAACGAAGATTGTCATGAATTGGTGTGTAGATTGTCTAAATGGTATTAGACATAGCAAAAGTTTATTGCAACATTCATGAGTGCTTATGAACTAGTTTTGAGCATTGGAACAAACCCGCGCTTGCTGGAATCACCTTATGGAATATGATAAAAGGGTGATCGCAAGACGATAATATCATATAGTCTTAAAACCTAGATATATGGTTTGTTATTTGTTAATTGGGTGTACATTGATAATGCGAAACCGCATTAGTAACTTGATGTTATAAAACGCATTATTGTGTATAGTTGATTAATGAATAAGTAAATGCATATAAGTCGAAGTTTATCTGTTACTTTTATCCCAAGAGGGTAAAAGCGATATCTCGGCTGCTCGATGATTTGATTTGACTTATGTGCCGGGCCCGGTCAGAACAGAATTGATGTGTTCGATTAAGTTCTATGTCAAATAAATCGAAGATCGAGATACCAAATGCTAGACAAATTGTTCCATAGAATTGTCAGTATGATATCTAAACAGAGGACTGTACGATCCCTTATCTAAAGGACAAGATTGATTAGATCAGAGTTTGACAGCGTCTTTGAGAATATACTTGTACATATAGTTACTAGACTTATCCAAGTGGGAGACTGTTGGAATAGTGTCTAAGGCTACAACTATATTAGACAAGTATTTGACCCGGTTGAGCATGGTCCTTTTGGGTTGCCTTCACCATAGCAACTTGATAGGATGATTTATAATGAGAGAAGGAATATTATTAATATATTATAAGAATAATATAAGGAATAATAATATTGTTAATTGATTAATATAAGTCATAAATTAATTTGGAATTAATTTGGTGACTTAAAGAGATTAATTAAATAAAGGGGTATAAACTGTCAATTGTTTGATAGTTGCACTTTGGGCTATAAATCCTTTAAGGATAAGGGGGGACGGATTCTAGGGCTTTGGATAGGCTTAGATTTCGTCCAAGGCTTATCATGGAAAGGATTTGGATTGCTTAGGGCTTAAGTTATCCAATTAGGGTTTAAGGGTGAAACCCTATGAGCCTTATTAGTATAAATAGACCCTATGGGTTGAGGGAATTGGACACACTTGTCTCTAAGGAAACCCTGGCCGAATTCCTCCTCCCCTCTCCTCTCTCCTAAATCATCTTCTTGCTAGTTGGTGTTTGTAAGCCATTAGAGGAGTGACAATTATGACTCTAAAGCCTCAAGGACAACAAGATCAAGCAAGTGATTCAAGATAAACTTCTAATCTTTGATTTCATATTGTTAATATTGTATATTAGCCATTAGAAGTCTTGGATTCAATGTATGATCAATTAGAGAAACCTAGATCCAAGCATTAGGGTTGCATGTGCACATAGGGATGTTCATATGGCCCAAAACCCATCAGAAAGGGGAGAAAATTTTTGTCCAAGGCTTCTAATGAGGAGGATTCATGTATTTGTGAAAGGTTATGGCCCTTTATATAGCTAAGGTAGTTTGGTACCAAAGTTAGGGTTTAAGGAGGAAACCCTAAATTCCTTTGCTCGGTGACCAAGTAGCCATTCCCCTCATTTAAGGGGCTTGGACGAAAACTCCTTGGGATTTCCCAAGTGATTTTCGTCCACCTCTTCCAATTAGGTACTTGAGCTTCTTTCCTCAACTTTCAATAAATAACCAAACAGACCCTGCACTTTTAATTAATCCATTTAATCCCAAAATTAATTCCAATTAATTTTTGATTAATTATTAATTAAATAATATGATTTCCAGTTAATATATTATTTCATAATACATTAATAAATTATTTATTTTAATTTATTACTCAAATAATAAATCTACCTCTCTCTCTCTCTCTCTCCAAAATCATTTTGTCCAGTTGCTAGGTTTGAGGACAACTCAAAAGGACTATGTTACTATCAATTAAATTATATACCAATTATAGTTATAAGCTTAGACACCTAATCCAAGAGTATCCCACTTGGATAATTCTAGTAACCATAATTGCCAGTATAACTTCTAAAATTATCAGCAAATTGTAGCTTCCAAAAGCCGATGTCGAACTCTGGCCTAGTCAGTTACGTGTCCTAAGATAAGTGATCATATAATCCTCCGTTCTGCAAGATATCATTCAGACATGAGACATGGAACATAATCAGTCTCATTGTCTAATACTTTGTTTCCTGATTTCTGATTTGTAATGACATAGAACTTCTAATCGAACACATCAATTTAGTCCTGGTCGGGCCCGCCACTACAAGTCAACACCAAATCACTGAGGGGCCCAAAGATATCACTTTTCTCGTTAGGGCAAAAGGAAAGAATAAACTTTGACTTATATGCTTTCACCATTTACTCATCAAATCATGCACAACAATACGTTTTATAACATCAAGTTACTGATGCGTTTACGTATCATCAATGCACAACTGACTTGTAAACAACAACTCATGTGTCTCCATTTCAAGATTATAAGATATTATCGTCTCAGAATTACTCGTGATAAATTCCATGAAGTAATTCTCTGAGCATGGGTTAATCCAATACTTAAATCTCCATTTCAATGGCATTAATACTATTTCTATGTCTAAAACTCTTTAAACAATCTACTATCCAATTCATGACAATCTTAATTCACTAATTACTTCCAAAAGTATGAATGAATGTGGAGTTTGAATAATCAAATTATTCGGGAAGTAAACATGTAAAATGAAACACAATAATAAACAATTGACAAAGGGTAGTAAACAAACTCATAAATAATTCTATATTGTCTAATCACCAAAAGTCAATTACATTTACTTTGTTATAAGATTAAAAATAACTATCTAACTACTAAGACTACTATCATCCTTCAGACCAATGTTCCTGGCATGCTGAATGTGTTTGACCCTAGTCAGACACTTTGTGAGGGGATCTGCAGGATTATCTTCTGATGATACCCTCTTCACTATGAGGTGGCCTTCTTCTACTCTACGTCTGATGAAATGGTATTTTTTGTCTATATGTCTTGATCTGTCGTGATCTCTCGGTTCCTTTGTCAAGGCAACCGCTCCTTCATTATCACATAAAATTTCTATTGGCTCCTTAATGGCTGGAACAACTCCAAGGTATCCAATGAAGTTCTTCAACCAAATTTCGCCTTTGATGTTTTTCCGCTGCTATGTACTCTGATTCACAGGTAAAATCAACTATTGTGTCTTGTTCGGAACTTTTCCAGGTTACCGCTCCTCCATTTAAGGTAAACACCCAACCACAATGAGAATGAAAGTTGTCTCTATCTGTTTGGATGATGGCATCACTATACCCAATTACTCTCAATGTATCTGTAACACTAAAAAATCCAAGTTTTCTGTTTATGCCCTCGAAGTATTTCATTTCTAGCAAATATGGACCTTCCATACATTGGACGTACATATATGTACGCTTGTACAAGCATTAGAGGGCTGAGGCTCGTACGCAAGGGGTACGAGAATGTACGCAGGGCGTACGAGGCCAATGTCTAAAACCCTAATTTCATGCATTGGACCCTATTAAACATTCTTATGTCATTTGGACCAAACCCAAAACAACATCCACTGCCTCTTTACGTCCTTAAACCCTATTTTTGCAAGAGAATGTGAGTTTTGAGCTTAAAGGTGATTTTGCTGGCCATTTTAGTGGGTTGGAAGAAGGAGAAGGTCGTTTTGAAGCCATGATTGAGGGAGGAGCTTTTGGATCCTGCATCTAGAGCATCTTCGAGAGCTTTTGAAGGTAAAAGTTTTACACCTTTCTTATCTTGTTTTCATGTTGAGTTAGGGTTTTCTAGAAGTCTATTTTTTAGTCCATAAATCCTCTCTTGTGAGTTTGGGCAAGTCCAGAGTTTAGGAAGGTCAGATCTGAGGTTCTTTGGCTTGGTTATAGCATAAAAATGTTAACTTGATGACTTCTATGACTCCATGCATGAGTTAAGACCTTTGGAAAGGTCTTAATGAGAAAGAATGGGTTATTGGGTTCATATATGCCAAGTAAGGGCATAAAGTTGCCAACTTTATGCCTTAGGACCTTTAAAACAACCAAGATCTAGGATTCGGACAAGGTTTCTTTGTGTATTAAGCACTTAATTGTGTATTAAGCACTTAATGGAGTTTGACCCAATGTAAATTGTATGTTGGGGGGTACTAGATTGTACGTTGTTCGTACAACCCATAAGCTTAGTATACTAAGTGTACTGAGGAGGTACGATGGGCGTACGCTTCCAGTGGGTCTTGGGCCTTCGGTGAATCTTTGAGCCTTTTGGGCCCTAGTTGATTTTGGTCATGGACTTGCTGGTGTGTGGGCTTCGAATTTATTGGATCATGATTGGGCCTTTTGGGCCTTATGGCCCATTATAGTTTTGGACATAGATGCTAAACCATTTATTTGAAGGAAAGACTTTTGGGCCATAATGGAGGGACTTGGACTAAGGATTTGGGCCTTTGGCTAGGTTCTGTCATAATCCTAATTAGTGTTATTTATATATTTATACAGTGCGAAATTTTGGATTGGTAGTCGAGCAACTATTGTTTTTAGCATACTGAGGCGAGTCTTCTCATTATACCAATGGGTCGAAGACACCAATGTCGGCCCATTACTTGATATGTAATGGTTTTGTTAGTTGGCATGTAATGACTTATGTAAAGACCATCGGCAAAGCCCATGGCACTTGGTTATCAGACCAAGGGGGAGACCATGGCATTCCAGGTGAAGACCATGGATGGAGTCCATGGCAATTCTATTTATATGTTGCATGGTATTATATTATTGTATGTTTTGTGTATTTTGGGAACTCACTAAGAGTTTGATTACAATTTCTTGGGTGGTTTAGGTACTTCTGGTTCTAAGGGGAAGGGCCCGGTTTAATGGCGCATCATTCACTCTCTAGTATTTCTGCATTTATTGTGTTTGGATACTCTGATCTTTTAGATATGATTTGATGTAATGGAATTTTGGAAAACAATCATGATTGTAATTTCTAAATATTAAGTGAAAAATTTTACCTAAATTTGCGGGTTGTTATAGTATCGCTGCCACCAAGTACTAGAACCCAGTCCTTAGTCCTTCGTAGATACTTGAGAATATTCTTAACTGCTATCCAATGAGCTCTACCTTGATTTCCTTAATGACGACCGACCATGCTCAAAGCAAAGTTCACATTAGGGCTAGTACATCTCATAGCATACATGATAGATCCAACAGCAGAAGCATATGGAACTCTACTCATTTATGTTATCTTTGCATCGGTACTCAGGCTCTGATTCTTACTCAGTTTGGTATTACTCTGTATAGGCGGTTCTCCTTTCTTGGAATTTTCCATACTAAAACGTTTTAGTTCCTTTTCCAATTATGTACTCTGACTAATTCCAATTAGTCTTTTACTCTTGTCTCTCAAAATTCTTATCCCAAGAATATAAGCAGCCTCTCCTAGATCCTTCATAGAAAACACCTTCCAAGCCAAGGCTTAACTTTTTGAAAAGTTGGAATTATCATCAACATATAATACTAGGAAGGTTACTATACTCCCACTAACATTGGCATATACACAAGACTCATCTTCACTTCGTGAGAAGCCAAATTCCTTGACCTTCTCATCAAATCAAAGATTCCATTTGTGAGAAGCTTGTTTCAATCCATAGATTGATTTCTCAAGCTTACACACTCTATTTGGATACTTTGCCTCTACAAAACCCTTTGGATGACTCATGTAAACATCCTCAACCAACTTCCCATTAAGGAAAACGGTTTTGACATTCATTTGCCAAATTTCATAGTCATGAAATGCAGCTATGGAGAGCATTATACTAATAGATTTTATCTTAGCCACTGGTGAGAAGGTTTCATCATAGTCAACCCTTGGGGTTTGAGTAAAGCCCTTCGCAACCAGTCGAGCCTTGAAGGTGTGTACCTTTCCATCCGTGTTAGTCTTCTTCTTGAAGATCCATTTGTACCCAACTGTCTTACGACCTGGTACATTATCAAGCAAATTCCAAACTTGGTTGTGGAATTCGATTGATTTGGTTCCCATTCCTTTGCGTCGGAACAAGGTTATTGTGGGTATGGATTGGTTGAGCGTCAATAGGGGTGATCAATTGTGAGCAACAATTAGTCCAGATTCGAACCCCAAGTGGGGGAGAGTTAGTGGTCCAGGGAGAGAGAGCTCAGAGTGGGTCGTTATTGTGTTTAGTAGCGAGGGCCAGATGCTATATTCAGTAGGGTTTTTTAGGATTTGTCGCTTATGTTATAGATACCCAGGATAAGGGTAAAGCGACCGTGGATAATGTGTCGATTGTACGGGATTATCCAAACGTATTTCTTGAGGATTTGCTTGGGGTGCCTCCGGAGAGGCAGGTTGAGTTCATGATTGATCTGGTTACAGGTGCAGCTCCGATAGCCAAAGCACCTCTACTGGAGTCACAAACACCACAAGCAAAGAATGAGGAGAAGGAGAGGCAGAAATCGGCTAGGGTTTCTTCTAGCGAAGCAGTGGCCGATTTCATGAGCCTGGGGGGTTTCTTTTATAGTTGAGGTTGCTAGGGTTTTCAACTAGAAACCCTAATTTCCTTTTCTTAGTATTAAGCAACACATGGACCCGTACATGGTAAGCCTTGGACGAAAACTCTATGGGTTTTCCATAGATTTCCGTCCACCCTATGCCAATAGGATCCATTAGCCTAAACTATAAATATTATTGATTTACATAATCAGTCCCCGTTCTTTTAATCAGTCTCTTTTGGTCACTAAATTAATTACAAATTAATTTATGATCAATACTAATTAAATAATATTATTTCTCAATTAAGATATTATTCCTATAATATATTAATAAACCATTTAAATAACCTCTTTCTCTAAAACTCATTCTGTCCAGTTGCTATGGTGAAGGCAACCCAAAAGGACCATGCTACTATCGTTTCAAGTACATACTAATTATAGTTATGAGCTTAGTCATCTAATCCAACAAAAAGTTCATTGTACGATTTGAGTGATAGTCTTTTATGCTTTGTCTTTTGTTTGAATGGTACTTGTTATTAATCTTCATTCTTATAAAATGACATCCTAAATAATGAAACATTGCAAGTTTGAAATCATGTGTACCTTTCTAGAATGCTATACTCATTTGTAATATTTTTTACATTCTTTCATAATAAATTAGATTGCAAGTTTAGGGATGGTTGTTGATTTTGGTTTGTAGAATTTATAGTTATATTCTATTTGAATGTATATCACATTCTTTCAGAATTTATTGTTTTATTTTATTTGAATGCATTAAAATTTTTAATATTTGAAAGTTGATTATGTCTTTCTTTATGCATTTAGGTTTTTAAGAGGCTGTCATTGATGTGGAAAAGGAAGAAAATATGGAGAATAAGATTTTATTCTAGCAAAATGTATTCTACTAATATGTATAAAATGATTCTTAACAATAACATTCTTTCAGAATTGATTAGTGTTTTTGAAGTTTTTTTTTTCCTTTTTAATCATTTTTAGTTTCAACCTTCAAGAATAAATGTAATTTGTAAATATTTAATGTTATCTATATTTTCCATAATGAATGCAATTTTTGTTTATAATCTTATTCTGTAACAATTATTGTAACTAGTAATTCTTAAAGAATAAAATATGTTTCATATAAACTCCGTTTTATTAGAAAATGTTACTCTTGATAATATATGTTGCATAGATCTTTAAGCATGTTAAGTATAGAAATATGTTGAATGAAATTCTGTAAAACTAAAATCGGTAATATATTTACTACTTTATTGTTGACACTTGGTCATTCTGACAGAATAAATTCAGTTATTATTTAAAAATAAGTTTAAATTGAAATTAATTTAATTTAAAAAATTCAGATTTTTAAAATCAAGATAATTAATGATCCCTTAAAATCTAAAAGTTCCTTTTTTAAATATAGTTAATTGTCTAAAATACCCTTATAGTGAACTTTGTGTGATTATATGATACATGTTATTCCATTGTAATAGCATAGACCCTCAGATCATGACCATTAATTCTATTCATCCGTTGGTCCAGAATTATTCTTATGGGTACACAATACACAATAGATGTAAGGAATAGAGTAACCAAGCCATATATATATATATATATATATATATATATATATATATATATATATATATATGGGGAGTGGTTCAAATAAAAATCTAAAAAGTTTATGAACTCTAAGAACCATTTTTTAAATGTTTTCCTTATTGACATTTTAGAGAAATCAAACATTAATATTATTAAACAAACTTTTTCATTTCCTAATTTACAACTAGTTGTCACTTGTTCTTGGCAGCCACCAGACCACCGTCGGACCGCTGTCGGGTCGACGTCAGACCACCACTATACTAACATCAAATTCAATGACATTTCCAGGTTGTATTCATAACTTAATAGAACAAATATTGTAGTTCTCATTTCTTTGGTAATACTTTTTTAACACATACCATTTTATTTTTGCAACCAAACATAGAAAATTTTAATAAAAAATCGAATTATGTCTTGAGAAATTCAATTTTTCTTTCTCTAAATTTTAGATTTCCTTAAAAAAAATCATTTATAAAGCATATGCACAGTTTAAAATATCATATTCACAGTTTAATAAACATATTAATTCATTAATACATAGTTTAATATTTTCATGCATACATTCATTCATATTTTAACGCAAAATTTGTATAAAACATATAACTTAATACAGTCCATTTACCGTTTAAGACACAAAATTCACAACTAAATACAATTTATTTTACAATTCAAAAGTTCAAAGAAGTTAAAGTCTAACTTTATCACCACCAACTACTACACGACACCACCAGCTACATATGCCACATCGCAATCATCATTCATGTTAAATCAAATATCTATATGAAATCATTAATTAGTTGCTTAAATACTATATTCACAATTTAATAAACCAACTAACCCATTTGTTAAGATTTTAATGCAAAATAATTATAAAACTAATACCTTCTTACATATTTATACAACACAAAAAATAAATATACTCACAAGAAAACTAATACAAAATCATTCTCACGTAAATCATTTATATTTCAACACAAAATTCATTAAAAATTCACAGCTTAATACAGTTAATAAACAGTTTAAACAGAAAATTCACAACTTAATGCCGTAATTCACATTTAAGGACAAAAAGCCCAATTTGATACACAAAGTTCACATCCTAATATAGTCAATTCACACTTTAAACAGAAAAATCACATGTTAATGTAGTTAATTCATAGTTTAAAGCATAAAAATCATAATTTAATACATAAAATTCACAACTTATTATAATAAATTCATAGTTTAATACACAAAAAATTCACAGTCATATTATCAACTTAAAACTCTTAATACAGTTAATTCACAACTTAATACAATCAATTCACAGTTTAATACACAGATTCACAACTTAGTATAATAAATTCGCAGTTTAATACACAAAAATTATACATTCATAATTATATTTTCAACTTAAAAATTACATTTCAAGACATTAATTGATAGTTTAATAAAGCAGTTTATGACACTCACTTAAAGTGTTTACAACTTAAAGATACCTTTCAAAGTTTATAATTTTCATTCACGCAAATCATCAAACACCTTGTGTGCATAAAAAAAAACCATTCACAATATTTATACAACTCAGATTATTCATAAATAGAAAAAAATCGCAATAGGATTTAGGTTATTCACATACTAATACATAAGTTTATACACTTATTCACAACTTAATGTACAAAATACACTGTTCACAATTTAAAATTTTCATTCAGGAAAATCATCAAACACCTTGTGTGCATCATGAAATAATTCTTGATTCTGATTTTTATTAAACCTTTAACACATAATAGGTAGAAAAGATGGAGTAAGATGTAAAACACAATAAATAACCATGCAAATAACTATAAGAAGGTAAAAAAAACACTCATCCGAGCCTCATCGTAATGTACCTGGTGTGAAGAAGATGATAAGTGACACATTATGACGCATAAGTTGTTACAACCCCACCAAATCTCATCGATGTAGTTTTGCCACTCGCATGATCTCATAGATTTGGTCTCGTCGGTTGCTAGTGCTCGTGTATCTGGCCTTGTCGGTCGTCAATGGCCTTGTAGTCGTCATTTCTGGTGGTGATTAGTGGCAGAACCTACAGACCTGGAGGAGGAAGATGCTACTGGTGGTTCTAGTGGTTCTATAATGTTTGAATGGTGGTGGATCTCATATATCTAGAGCGGAAATCACAAATCTAAATGGCGGTGCCGGTACCGGCTTGGATTCCGCCGGAACTCCTTTGTCTAAACATTAAATTTCATCAAAAATCCTTCCAAGTCTTGAGATCTCATCGGAACTCCTTCCATATTACCAAATCTAGCTGAAAAGGTTGTAGATCTAAAGGAGCAAACTATAGATCTAGCATAAAAAACCATAGATCTGGAGTCGGATCTCGTAGATCTGTAGAAAAGAGTGTGTGGAAGTAGTGACGATGGATGTTCAGACACGAAGGGGGTGGTGATGACGTGACATCGACGGTAAGAGGAAGATATTATTATCAGAATACGAGAAAACACACCATATCGGGAGATACTAGCGGTGGTTGAGACGTCGTCATTGGTGGTCGTGGTGGTGAAGTCGTCGTCACCGGTGGTGCAACTGTTGATGACTTTAATGGCCTTCATTAGATTGGTGGTTGAAGGATACGAATGAATATTTTTGCTCTGAGTGTTGAAAGAGAAGAAGTTAAAGTTAATAGATCTTAGACCGATAAGGCGATTGTTTGATTATGAATTTAGACTAGAATTTGATGTAATTTACAATAATCTTATTCTTTTCTTAAACAAGTGATAGACAAAAATGCCCTTTAAAACATTTGTAAGCATGTATGTGAGACATGACTAATATACATTTTAATTATAAGCTAAAAATAAAGGTTTTTAATCTTTTTCGGTTCTCATTTGATCTTTTTTTTCTCTCTCTCTCTCTCTCATATATATATATATATATATATATATATATATATATATATATATATATATATATATATAAAAGTTTACATGTGGATTGACATCTATTGTGCAGACGTGTGGACAGTGTTATTTTGTGAGAATGTATATATATATATATATATATATATATATATATATATATATATATATATATATATAAGTTTAAATGTGGATTGACATCTATTGTGCAGACGTGTGGACAGTGTTATTTTATGAGAATGACAAAGAAAATATGTTGTTTGATAATGTGAATACATTCAATCTTACATAACTATTATCATTATCATACATTTTCGCTAATTAAACCGTTATAATGTTATTATAGATTTTTTTATTATTTTTATTTTTTCAGAATATTTATTGAGTCGTATTCTATAAGAATGAAAATGAGTGAAAATCGATGCGTGAGAGCAAAAATGAATAAAAATTAGTAAGAATGCTTGAAAATGATAATAGTAGTGTGATATTGAACCATTCACATTAATAAACAATTATTATGTTACTAATTCTCATAGAATAAGACTGTATACACATCTGCACAATAGTTATCCATCCACATTATAACATAACTCTATAATTATAACCTATTCTCTTGTCGATGAATTATGCGGCGCGCAAAATTAAAAGTAAAATTTCTTGTCGATGTATATATTTTTCTTTTGTCCAAGTCAAAAAAATTGGTGTCCATGCATAAAGAATCCAATTAGGGTCGACTCTCTTTTTGTTAAGATTCCAATTCTTCTTTGCCATTCATATCTTTTGATTATTATATTCCACTCAATACCTTCTAAATTAGTAATATTATTCTGTTCATTTGAAATTTGATTAATTTAATTTTAAGTTTTTATGACGTGGAAATAACTATAAAACACGACAAGGAAAAGTCAGATGGAAAACCCAAAACATATATTGAATTAAAATGTACATAAAGTGATTAGACAAGACTTGAATTTGTATTCAAGTTCCTGTAAATCTTGTTTTATGCTTACAAATTGGTGGGATAATCACAAAAATACTAATCGAAATAATATAATATCTAAATTCAACAAGGATTTTAGAAATTTTCATAATATATGACCCAAAATTCTATATTTCATATATATTTTTGAATTCACGTTAGGTTGTTATTATGTATTAAAATATTATACTGTAGAACTCCATAAATATAAATTGTTGTGTATGGAGAAAAATTGTTATGTACAAATCACTTCCCTATTAAATTTGATTATGATAGCTTTGTTTTACAATAAGAATTTTTATTTTTATTATAAATATATATCTAATAATTAAATAGTTTTTTTTTTCACAAATACATAATTATATATTAGAGTTCTAGCAAGCAATTGAAAAAAAAAAACAATTAAAATTAAAAGGGACATAAAACCCAAACATTCTAGTTTGTATCGAACTTGGAAGCTTTATTCTTTAATGACAAAAAAATATTTAAGACAATACTATAAAAAATAGTGCTCCTCTAATCAATGTCTCATCAAACATCAATGAGTTCCTAACAGTGGCGAATCTAGACAAAAAAATCACGTGGTTCCTAAATTAAATGAAACCAATAAAAAAATTCAACAACACTTGTTTGTTATTCAGTCGGGTCGTGTACGTTAAAAAACTGGACGAATCAGTTCAACTTGTTAAAACCGAACAGACACCACCGATTAAAACTTTTAACAAAACGATTGAAATATAAATGAAAAAACAGTATATTTTTAATGAAAAACTAGTTGATAACAGAGAGTGAGAGAGTCTTTAGCATGTAGGCTTCTTTTTATTACAACAATTTATTTATTTATTGATATTTTGAAAGTGTCGATTAAGAGTGGTTAATTTTTTGTTATAAATCCAATAATTTAAAATAACAAATTGATCCTAATAACTTATTTTTTTCTTCTTTTAAAATGATTTTTAAGACATAATTTTAAAAAACAAACTCAAGATAGGCCCCTTACTTTTTCTAAGGTAGTTCTTAATTTTTCTACTATATATAATGTAAATGAAATTGAAAATTTGGGTAGGTCCTAGGACCTACCTGTTGGAATAGTGTCTAAGGTTGCAACTATATTTGGTAAGTATTTGACCCGGTTGTGCATGGTCCTTTTGGGTTGCCTTCACCATAGCAACTTAACAGGATGATTTATAATGAGAGAAAAATATTATTAATATATTATGAGAATAATATAAAGAATAATAATATTGTTATTTGATTAATATAAGTCATAAATTAATTAAGAATTAATTTGGTGACTTAAAGAGATTAATTAAATAAAAGTGCATAAACTATCAATTGTATGATAGTTGTACTTTAGGCTATAATTCCTTATGACTAAGGGGGTGGACGGTTTTAGGGTTTAGAAGGACCTAGAAATCGTCGAAGGCTTATCAATAAGGAGATTGGATTGCTTAGGGCCTAAGTTATCCAATTAGGGTTTTAAGGGTGAAACCCTAGGAGGCTCACTAGTATAAATAGACCCATGGGGTAAAGGAAATCGACACTCTTGCAATAGAAGAAACCCTGGCCGATTTCTTGCTCTCCCCCTCTTTCTCTCTAATCATCCTCTTGCTAAGTTGGTGTTTGTAAGCCATTAGAGGAGTGACATTTGTGACTCTAAGCTCCAAGGACAACAAGATTCAAGCAAGCAATTCAAGGTAATCTTTCAGATCTGATCTCATGTGTTATTATATGAATGTTTACATTAGATCTATCAACCAAAGTGTTGGATACATTGCATGTTCAATTAGAGAAACCTAGATCCAAGCATTAGGGTTTGCATGTGCACATAGGAAAGTTCTTATGGCTCAAACCCATCAGTGGTATCAGAGCCTTGATTGGTTTCTATTGAATTGATGCATTGGTTGCTTGATTGTTGATTGCTAAATTCGTTTTTTGTCCTTCTGCCTGATGAACTCGGCGAGTACCGCTGTGTACTCGGCGACTAGGCCTCAACTCGGCGAGTACATTGTGGTACTCGGCGAGTTCGAGCGTCAGAAGGAGCTAGTTTCGGGATTTCTTGCTATTTATCTTATGGAAACTTGCCTTTATCTTAATGGGTCAATATAAATCCGATTTTAACATATATTTGAGTATATCCTTGACCTAATTGAAGATATTTACCAATAAATTGAATAATAATTTCCTTATGTGATAATTGATTGATTATTTTAATTAAATTGGTAAATTGTTTTGCAAGAAACAATTAAATAAATCAAATATGGATAATTATGTGATTAAATGTTAATTTAGATTATTTGTTATTTGAACCCTTATGTTTTGAAAAGTTTAAAACTTGTCCTCAGGTTTTGAAATTTACGTTTTGTGATTAAAAGTTTAATTTAGACAATTTAAATTTCAAACCCTAGAATTTTACAAGTTTAAAATTCAACCCTATACTAATATAATATTACAAGATTAATATATATAGATATATATATATATATATGTGTGTGTGTGTGTGTATAATTAAAATGCTAGTCTTACCGTTAGTAGGCCTCATTCACGAAGTCGGTCTATAAGGTGGGTATAAGGTTGCTGCATATAAACTGGCGCTTAATGGGTGTACACTCACACCCACCGCTTGCTTGATCGGTGGAGGGTCGTTAGCCGAACATGGAGGATAGGGCAACTCTATCTCCTCATTAAAAGTATAATATTAAATACAAAGTAACTACATGTTTTTCAAATTCCCAATCCTAGTTACTTTAGGAAAAGTGAATGGATGCAATCCCATTAAATTACACTTTGCACCCTTGCTAAGAAGTTAGTGGAGCGTGTGTGGTTTACCGACACACTAATTGGTTCTAAGCAAAGGTGGCAAAGGGTGATTCATTGTTTATCATAGTTCGATGGAGCGTGTGTGGTTTACCGGCACATCGAATAGGTGATTGTTACAATGAAGGCACCGTGTAGATTTTCATGGTTATTCACACCCACTTTGTGATCCTCAGTATCCTAGTCACAAACGAGAGGGGCATATCGAGATTTAAACATGCCATTCAAAAGTTCAATGAATCTCATCAAAACCTAGGAATTCTCAATACATTTAGAACTTAAAGTTAGGTTTTCATGGTGGAGAATTAGTGAATCGTCATTCACTTACCTTCAAATTGTTTGCATGTTGGATTATGGCATCCCTTTTCTAATATGTAAATAATGTTGTTGGATCCTAACCCTAATTTTTCTTATTGGGTGATAATTAGGGATTTTAAATTCTAATCAATATTTGTCCTTTCTATTTGTAGATGTCGAACGCGAACAACGCTGCTGCTAGCTCGTTCACATTGATGAGCCTTTGCCAAAAGGTGACTTTCGATGGAACAAACTTTAGCGAATGGATAAGATACATTCGCACGATTGCTCGGTACGAGGACAAGGAGTATATCCTTGATGAGAAGCTCGAGAAAATCAATCCATAAATTGCTACTCCGGCTGAAATGACTGCTTTTGAGACTCATGAATGTGATGCGACGAAGGTTCATTGCATCATGATAGCCACAATGAACCCCGAATTCCAAAAGTCCTATGAGGACATGGATCCGTACGAAATGCACCAAGACTTGTTGGAGAGATACCACCAAAACGCAAGGCAGGAACGTTACGAGATCTTCACTAACATGATATCTGCTAAAATGGGACATGGAGAATCTCTAACCGTACACTTGCAAAAGATGCAAAGGTATGTCGATCGTCTTCGCAAGTTGAATGTCGACTTTGGGGAAGACTTGGCTATCGACATGGTCCTTCACTCCTTGCCTCCGTGTTACAACCAATTTAGGATGACCTACCACATGAACAAGGAAGAGGTCACCCTAAGTAAGCTCCAAGGTCTCCTTAGGGTTGCTGAGAGCAACCTCAAGGACAAGTCTGTTGCACCCACTCCCAACCCACCCGTTGCTCCTGTTTTGGCTATTGGGCAGAGAAGGGGAAAGAAGAGGAAGGCTCTGTCTAAGAGCCACCACAAGGGAAAGTCCCGAGATGGTTCCTCTTCTAGTGGGACCAAAGTTGATCCTGCTAAGCCTAACCCTAACCCAAAGGAGGCAGAGTGCCACCATTGCCACAAAATAGGGCATTGGAAGAGAAGCTGCCCAGAATACCTGCAAGCCATCAGGGAAGAAAAGATCAAGCCATCTTTCACAGGTATATACACAATTAAATCTAATGATTCATCTCATGCTATTTCTTGGGTCCTCGATACTGGGTGTGTTTACCACATTTGTTCTGAATTGCAGGGACTAAGAAGAAATAAGGGTGTGGAGCATGGAAGAATAAATCTAATCATGGGGAACAGAATATCGTCGCATGTGACCAAGATTGGAGTGTATTCTCTAGTGCTTAGTAATGGATTATGTTTAGATTTGAATAATTGTTGCTACTCGCCAGAAATGGCAAGAAACATCATTTCGTTTCATGGTTTGTTTAGACAAGGATTCAGATTTTCTTTTAATAATGAGAATGGTTCAATTTATGCTTATCTAAATGGTGTCTTATACTTTGAAGAAATGCCATGTAATGGAATATATGAAACTGTTATGATTGTAGATAACCTAGGAAATGATGTTTTATGCATGGATTCTTCCAATAGTATGGATAGAGCATCCTTGTGGCATTGTCGTCTTGGACATGTCAACAAGAAGCGCATAGCCCAGCTCCAAAAGGATGGAGTGTTGGAGTCATTCGACCTTAGGGAAGATGACACATGCGAATCTTGTTTACTTGGAAAGATGACCACGTCACCCTTCACTAGCACATGTGAAAGGGGTGAAGGTTTATTGGACCTCATACATACCGATGTATGTGGACCCTTTAGATCAACCACAAAGGATGGGAATCGCTTCTATGTGACTTTTACTGATGACTATAGTAGATATGGGTATATCTACTTAATCAAGCAAAAGTCAGAAACGTTTGAAAAGTTCAAAGAGTTCAAGAATGAAGTGGAGAATCAATTGGGAAGGAAAATCAAGATGCTTCGATCCGATCGAGGAGGAGAGTACCTAAGTCTTGAATTCCACGACTATCTCAAATAGTGTGGAATAGTTTCACAATTGACGCCACCTAGGACACCGCATTTGAATGGTGTGGCAGAAAGGCATAATCGAACCTTATTAGACATGGTCCGCTCTATGATGAGTCGTGCTTCACTACCTATCTCATTCTGGGGGTATACCTTAGAGACTGCCGCCCATATCCTTAACCGAGTCCCTACTAAGAAGGTTGCCAAAACACCTCACGAGATGTGGACAGGGAAAGCTCCCTCGTTAGCACATATCAAGGTTTGGGGTTGCGAGGTTTTCGTAAGACGAGATACTCACGACAAGCTCGAACCTTGTAGTGAGCGATGTATTTTCATCGGCTACCCGCAGAAATCCTTTGGATATCTCTTCTATAGACCGAAGGACAATGTTGTCTTCTTTGCGAGGAGAGGAGTTTTCCGAGAGCGAGAACTCATAAGACAAGGAGACAGTGGGAGGCAAATCGAGCTTGAAGAGATTCAAGAATCGATTGATGAAGGAACCTCTACCGCTGGCGCTCAACCCGAGGAGGAAACTCTGGTTGAACCAATTGACGAGTCCTTACCTCTTAGACGTTCCGAAAGAGTTAGAGTTCAACCACAGTTTTATGGTTTTCATATTACTACCGAAGGGGACACGTATATTAGTGATGGTACACTAATAAATCTAGACGAACCTAGTAGCTATAAGGAAGCCATGGCAGGCCCGGAGTCTGCGAAATGGAAAGAGGCAATGGACAGCGAGATCCAATCCATGTATGACAACCAAGTTTGGAATTTGGTTGATAATGTGCCCGGATGTAAGACCGTTGGGTGCAAATGGATCTTCAAGAAGAAAACCGACGTGGATGGAAATGTACACACATATAAAGTGTGATTGGTTGTGAAGGGCTTTACTCAAACTCCCGGAGTTGACTATGATGAGACCTTCTCACCAGTTGCAAAGATAAAGTCTATTAGAGTGATGCTAGCTATTGCCGCATTTCATGATTATGAGATTTGGCAAATGGATGTCAAGACTGCTTTCCTTAATGGAAAGTTGGCTGAGGATGTTTACATGGCTCAGCCAGAGGGTTTTTTTGATCCGAAGCATCCAAATAGAGTGTGTACGCTTGAGAAGTCCATTTATGGACTTAAGCAAGCGTCTCGCAGATGGAATCTTTGCTTCGATGAGAAACTCAAAGAGTTTGGATTTGTACGAAGCGAAGATGAATCATGTGTATACGTCAAAGCCAGTGGGAGTATAGTCAGCTTCCTCGTTCTGTATGTCGACGACATATTGCTCATAGGAAACGACATCCCGACACTGCAGGAGGTTAAGTCCTGGCTCGGGAAGTGCTTCGCTATGAAGGACCTCAGAGAGGCTTCCTATATTTTGGGAATAAGGATAGTGAGAGAACGAAGTAAGAGACTAATAGGACTTAGTCAGAACACTTACTTGGATAAGGTACTAAAACGTTTTAGTATGGAAAATTCGAAGAAGGGAGAATTACCAATACAAAGTAATGCCAAGTTGAGTAAGACTCAAAGTCTGAGTACCGAAGCCGAAATAGCATAAATGAGCCGAGTACCATACGCTTCCGCAGTTGGCTCAATCATGTATGTTATGACTTGTACTCACCCTGATGTAGCCTTTGCTTTGAGCATGGTTAGTAGATATCAAGGGAACCCTGGCAGAGCCCATTGGATTGCAGTCAAGAATATCCTTAAGTACCTTCGGAGGACCAAGGAATGGTTTTTAGTCCTTGGAGGGAGTGATAACTTGAAGGTGCGAGGGTATAGTGACGCCAGCTTTCAGACCGACAGGGACAACTACCGTTCGCAGTTGGGCTGGGTCTTTACCTTGAATGGAGGAGCAGTAACTTGGAAAAGTTCCATGCAGGAAACCGTAGCTGATTCAACGTGCGAATCAGAGTACATTGCAGCGAGCGAAGCGTCGAAGGAGGCAATATGGTTAAAGAACTTCATTGGTGATCTTGGAGTTGTGCCTGCCATAAAGGAGCCTATGGAAATTTTCTGTGATAATGAAGAAGCAGTTGCCTTGACCAAGGAACCGAGGGATCATGGTAGATCTCGTCATATCGACAGAAAGTATCATTTCATTAGACATCGAGTAGAATAAGGACACCTCGTGGTTAGAAGGATATCATCAGAAGATAACCCAGCAGATCCGCTTACGAAGGGACTGAGTAGGGTCAAGCATTTGCAACATGCTAGGAGTATTGGACTGAGAGATGATATTAGATTAGATTAGATAGTTTTAGAAACTTGTAATAGATAAATGTAATTAACATTTGATGATTAAATAAAGGAGTATTATTTATAAGTAAAGCTACTGTCTTATGTTAATTGTTTAACTATTGTTTCACTTTGCATGTTTTGACTTCCTGAATAATTTAGTTATTTAGAATAATCGAATTATTCAAACAATCCACAATCGTTCATATGTTGGAAGTAGGTATGAATGAAGATTGTCATGAATTGGTGTGTAGATTGTCTAAATGGTATTGGACATAGCAAAAGTTTGCTGCAACGTTCATGAGTGCTTATGAACTAGTTTTGAGCATTGGAACAAACCCGCGCTTGCTGGAGATCACCTTATGGAATGTGATAAAAAGGGTGATCGCAAGACGATAATATCATATGGTCTTAAAACCTAGATATATGGTTTGTTATTTGTTAATTGGTTGTACATTGATAATGCGAAACCACATCAGTAAATTGATGTTATAAAATGCATTGTTGTGTATAATTGATTAATGAATAAGTAAATGCATATAAGTCTAAGTTTATCTGTTACTTTTATCCTAAGAGGGTAAAACCGATATCTCGGCCGCTCGATGATTTGATTTGACTTATGTGCCGGGCCCGGTCAGAACTAAATTGATGTGTTCGATAAAGTTCTATGTCAAATAAATCTGAGATCGAGAAACCAACTGCTGGACGATTGGTTCCATAGAATTGTCCGCATGATATCTAAACAGAGGACTGTACGATCCCCTATCTAAAGGACAAGATTGATAAGATCAGAGTTTGACAGCGTCTTTAAGAGCTACGATAGCTAATCGGATTATGCTTGTATATATAGTTACTAGACTTATCCAAGTGGGAGACTGTTGGAACAGTGTCTAAGGCTGCAACTATATTTGGTAAGTATTTGACGTGGTTGTGCATGGTCCTTTTGGGTTGCCTTCACCATAGCAACTTGACAGGATGATTTATAATAAGAGAAGAAATATTATTAATATATTATGAGAATAATATAAGGAATAATAATATTGTTATTTGATTGATATAAGTCATAAATTAATTAGGAATTAATTTGGTGATTTAAAGAGATTAATTAAATAAAAGGGCATAAACTGTCAATTGTATGATAGTTGTACTTTGGGCTATAATTCCTTATGACTAAGGGGGTGAACGGTTTTAGGGTTTAGAAGGACCTAGAAATCGTCCAAGGCTTATCAATAAGGAGATTGGATTGCTTAGGGCCTAAGTTATCCAATTAGGGTTTTAAGGGTGAAACCCTAGGAGGCTCACTAGTATAAATAGACCCATGGGGTCAAGGAAATCGGCACTCTTGCAATAGAAGAAACCCTGGCCGATTTCTTGCACTCCCCTCTCTCTCTTTAATCATCCTCTTGCTAAGTTGGTGTTTGTAAGCCATTAGAGGAGTGACATTTGTGACTCTAAGCTCCAAGGACAACAAGATTCAAGAAAGCAATTCAAGGTAATCTTTCAGATCTGATATCATGTGTTATTATATGAATGTTTACATTAGATCTATCAATCAAAGTCTTGGATACATTGCATGTTCAATTAGAGAAACCTATATACAAGCATTAGGGTTTGCATGTGCACATAGGAAAGTTCTTATGGCTCAAACCCATCACTAACTTGGGCCATACTAGATACTAGGGGTGTTCAAAACCGGATATCCGAATTTCAGATATCTGAAAATTCGGATAGTTGATTTTTGATATCCGAATCCGTATCCGAAATTTCGGATACGGATTCAGATATTAAACTGGATATCCGAATTTCATTAGTTTTAAATAAAGAAAATAAACCCTCCAAGAACAAGAACGTTTCCGTGCATTTGTTAGGTATAATAAGACTTCATTTGGTCCGGTTAAATGCAAGTTACCTCATGATACCTAAAGATCTTGAGAAATCAAACTCAAATTACTAAAATCAACATAAAAAAGGTAACATTTATACCATCCTCAATTTGCGTACCAAGTAAAAAAGTTAATAATTTGTCTTTTTGAATATCAAATGAAAAAACCCAATGCATTAAAACTATTTTAATAATTTTTTATATTATATATTTCGGATTTCGGATATCCAAAATATCCAAAATGTTCACATTTTAATATCCATATCCGAATCCGAAAAAACGGATATCTGAATTTCGGATATCCGATTTTTCAGGTATTTTCGGATCGGATTTTCGAATTTTTCGGATCGGATGTTCGGATGCGGATATTTTTGACCACCCCTGGTTCCTATATTTCAATATAATTGAAGCCAAACAATGATTTCTAGTTTCCTTTTTCGTTCCAACACGCAATGAGAATCATCGACCGATGAAATCCATTCAGAAATAGATATCGCAAAAGGAAAATGAACTCCACACCAACGCTCAACCAAGCCCCATAGGACTATCGCCTCCTCACATTAGAAGGAAAAGTACAAAATCATCTCAACCCCCGACACACAAACCGGTAAAACAATTGACAGAAACTCTAAACCCATCTTATATAATTTTATTATAGTAAGGAGCCTATCCATCATCAACTTCCATGTAAAATATTTACCTTCCTCGAAGCTATCTGCTACTACCTCATATTTCTATCGTTGCTAACCAAGGAGATATCATCAATATGTCGCCTAGTAGCTTTAATTGTGAAGTTTCCACCTGGATCAAGACACCACCAAAAATGTAACGACGTAAATTTTCAAAACAAATTTTCATTTTTAAATCATACTTTCAATCGTCAAAACAATATCAAACAAACTGTATCCAGTGTCATCATAACAAAACAAATCCCAGAATCTCAAAAGATCTCAAATACATAAATCCTCTCAGTGTGTACGGATCATGTCGGTGCCTTCCCACGATCCTCGCTAGTATCTGAAACACATAACACAACACTGTAAGCATAAATGCTTAGTGAGTTCCCCAAAATACCACATAAAACACATATTAGCCACTCGAGGCTATAACTATATGGACCCTCTGGTCCTAACTCTGTAGACCCTCTGGTCGTAACTAAGTGAACATTTTGGTCATAACTCTGTATACTATGGAACACACACACAACATAAATCACATAGAAATAATACAGTGCATCACATCACATAAATAGCATACAAAATACTCTGTCACATAACTCTAATTACCACTCTAGGTAAAGTATAGTGAGAAGACTCACCTCAGCTAGCAGGTGAGCAAATAACCTCGCGCTCGGATCTCGAACTAGCCTCCTCCTAACACAAAGGATGAATTTCTCTTATTAATACTCTTTTAACGACTCAGATAATCAAAGGCGGTTCTTTCTCTTTCTAACTCTTTAAAGTGGGTAAAAGACCATTTTACCCCTCCAAGGTCTCTATCACATATGTTGACCCAAACCCCACAGTCAACAGAAGTCAAACTCGAGTCAACGGTCCAAGTTTGACCCAACTCGTCGAGTGCGCTCCTACGACTCGTCGAGTCCCCTCGTATCCTCCGAAGTCTCAAAAGTCATGCTCAACTCATCGAGTTGACCCCCAACTGGACAAGTTATCCCACAATCAATCCATCGGGACAAACCCTCGCCGACTCATCGAATCAGGACATGGACTCGGCGAGTCCCTTTGATCTGATTCCTCATTCAGACGATTTCAACCAAATCTATTACTCTAAAATATAGATCTATCATCCTAAGGCTCAATAATTACGTAAAGCTTCGATCTTTACATTCATACATGATGATATTGCTTCAAAATGCCAATACATGCTCTTTATGAAGGTTTTTGCTCATCAAACCTCATTTGTACCACTAAAGCTGAGACATCTAGACTCTAAGGACCTTAGGAGGTCTAGATCTGAGGTTTCCAACCACAACCAGGTCTCATTCGACTCATAGATTCAAAAGAATGGAGGCAAAGCCCTAAAACTCCCAAAATGAGATCTAGTACAAGGTACGAACAAGATGAGGACTTTGTACCTTCTCTTATGAGCTGAAACACTCAATACCACAGATCCACTGGCTTCCATTGTTCCCCATCAAGAAGCTCTTCATCCTTCTTCATAGAAATGCACCAAGAATCACAATATGAGCTTCTCTCTCACTCTCTAGCTCCAAAAGAAATTAGGGTTTGCTCTCAGGGGAAAGTAGCCCCAAATGAGGCTATAAATGCCTTTAAATAGGTCCCAAACCCAGGAAATTAGGGTTTCTCTACCCAACACTGTCACACCCCCAAACAAAGGATGGCGGAAACATCGAGGGGCGGAGGACTTCATGTATAGTATCATAACAACAATTGTAATAGTGATTAAAGTAAACACAACCAACATAAATATAATTGAAAGAGTTACATCATTGTATGAGTTTACATGTTTCCAAATCAATTACATTATGTTGACAAAAAAATGAAATGTTTGACGCCTTAACGTCCCACCCTCAAAAACACTTGATTACCTGTTTATGGATTTCCTAAGAATACAAGTAATTTTAAAAACAAGTGTCAACACAATGGTTGGTGAGTTCATAAGCTTTTGAAGGTGATACTAAAATCCTTACCTTGTAAACATAATGTTTGTTCAAGAAAAATCCCATATTTTCTTACGTAATGCATTGTAATCTTAAAAGTCAAGACCGAAATGTACAAACATTTTTACCATACTTAAGGAAAATTGTGCAAGTTTAAATGGACATAAACTCGCTAAATTTAAAAGTAAAACCCGTAAACCTTATGTTTGTTAATACCACATGTGAGATATTATAACCATACTATGACTCAGACGACCTCGTAATACGACGTTCTTCAGGCGTCGCAAGTTAAATGACACTTGTCACCTCAGATCTGCCGGTCTAGCTGTTGTATGCAGCTCAGGTGTGGGTTTGTCAGACCCAATATAGATCTATACACAACTATCACGTTCTCCCTACAAGACACTCTGGTTTCAATTTACAGGACTTTTGACTTTGTTACATGGAAGTAACATGAAGCGAATGTCTCACAAATTTATTCATTAACAGATTTACATGAACTGAGAACCTTTGGTAAAGAGTTTGATATGTAATGAAACATAAACTATACCTATTATAGTTTATCATAATCATTTATAATATGAGAGCAACATAAACTGTACTTCCATAGTTTATCAAATATTTGCATGCCATGGTTGTAAACTTTTTTTATAACATTAAACTAATTTACCATTATTGAGAAAGTAAAAATCTATTTTTCTACTGATACATGTCTAATTACCAAGACAAAATGGCATATAATGTAATAATATATGATCACACAATGATATGCACCTTGCTCAACAAGTTACAAGGTGGAATGAAATTGATAACATTTTTCTGTTGTTAACATTTTCTATTGCTGTTCTTAGAAAATTTATAGAAAAATTATCAAAGGTCCAAATCAAAATCTGTAAATTCTCGGAGTTTGGAAAATGAGTCTAGTTTGTTCATAAATTTTATTATGATTTTTAGTGACCTCTAACTTGTGTGAAAAAGTCCATAATCATAGACTGGTCCAGATTCGTTCTTGAAATGATAGGCAGTTTTAAAAAATCACCATAAATTGTAGAAAAATGGTATGGAGATGTGCAAGTAGTCATTTTAAAGATATGAACTTGAACTATTTTCACCTAGTACATCTTTGAAAACGAAAATGTTTAAGTTTCCCAAAACAGTCCGTGAATGGAATCCAACTTTGCTGATGAAAGTTGTTGGAAGAGTTTAGTTGTGTTCTTGTTTTTTTAACTTGTATCCCCCCCCCCCCCCCTTAAAACTTAAGAAAACATGAAAAGATAGGGGTATGAACTCACTTTATGTGATTTCATTGGGTGGATGTTGAAGAAGAGAAGTGTTCAACTCAAGAACACTTAGAAGATGCCTTGAAGAACCGAGAACCTAACATGAATGTGACGATGTTTGTGTAAGATTCTTATGATTTTGAGTAGGAGGATGTGTAATAATCATAAGAATAGTGAATTATACTTACCAAGAGTGGAAAAATCTTGATGATCAGCCATGGAAGTATCGAAATTCGGAGAGAATTGTGAGAGAATTTCGAGTGTGATCCTTGGAGGAAAAATGAGAGAATGAAGGAAGTGTGAGGTGAGAGGGTGGATGTTCCAGCTCTAAGAACGTGAGTATGGATGAGAAATGAGTGGGAAAGTACTCTTTAATGACCAGGTATGGTGGGGAGGGGTGTGGGTTAGTCATGGAGTGGGTATGGGGGTGGTTGCTTGTGTCTAACACTATGGCAAAGTCAACACTCCACCACAAGATCTTACTTAATGGATTTTATTCTTAAATAAGGATTTCCTTGAAAATATGTTGAATTTATGAATATATGGGACCTTATATGTCAAAATATGAGTTTGGGTGAAAATCCCCCGTTAAAATAATTAAAAACGGGCTTAAAACGGAGTCGTGGTCAAAAACCGGGTGAAAAAGTGGAACATCCGAAGTCAAGAGGGTGATTCCGGTCTTAACAGCCTTAGGTCCGAAGTGGGGTTTGGTCGCTGAAGTGGATCCGAAGGGTAACGGACTGTGGTCCGAGAAGGTACCGCAGGCGGGTTCGTCAGGAGGGTCCGAAGCGAGGGTCGGGTGCGGTGCTCAGCTGCGGGTGCGGATCAGCGCTGCGGTCTTCAGCAGCCTCGGTTCTCAGCAGATCCGATCCGGTCCAATGGTTGCGGTTCCTTAAGGAGGCTTCGGACTTGATTCTTGGGGCTTCGGCTCAAGATGAGTTTGGTCCTTATAGAGGGACTTCAGACCTAAAAGGCTAATTTCCAATGAATCTTCCCATTTCGAAGGGTTTTTCACCAAATCAAGTGTCGGGATGCCCCAAAGGATTAAAATAAATCAAAAGGAGTTTTGAGAGAGATTTGACATAATTTGAGAGATTTCACATACAGAGAGAGATTTGGGAGAGATTTCACATTCTTGGAGAGATTTGACATACTTGGAGAGATTTAGGAGAGATTTTTAATATATATAGAGAGAGAGAGAGAGTGAAAGAGATTGGGAGAGGCTTCTTTCGTGACCTTTTTGAGTGTTTGGCTTCGCAAGGCAAGGTCCGTAAGCCCCGTTAAGCCATGTTTAATGATCTTACACACTCCCAATGAGTATGCAACATTCATTTATCGGTTTGGTTACTCACCACAGTTTTAGGTTAAGGAAATCTTAGATATAAAAACTTTTCAGTTGATGATTTCTCATTAGAATAGCGAGTTGTATAGTAATTACATAGTGTAAACCCTAGTATACAAGGGTTAACTGAGTTGACTGGTTTGACTGGTTGACTTTGACTTGACCAGAATTTGATGGTTGTCACATCATCCCCCCGTTAGAGGGAATTTCGTCCCGAAATTTGCATTGTAGCTGGGACTTCAAGAGTTCAAGAAGAGATGTGGGTATTTTTGTTTCATTTGGTCCTCACGTTCCCAGGTGAACTCGGGTCCTCGTTTTGCATTCCAACGAACCTTCACAATGGGAATACGACTTTGCTTTGTTCTTTTGATCTTCCGATCCATAATCTCAACTGGTTCTTCCACGAAGTGGAGATTCTCGTTAATTTCGATTTCCTCGAGTGGTATTACGAGAGTCTCGTCGGATAGGCACTTTTTCAAGTTTGATACGTGGAAGGTAGGGTGACGTTATTAAGTTCTTGTGGTAGTCGGAATTTGTACGCCATGGGACCAATCCTGGCAAGGATTTCAAACGGTCCGATGTACCTTGGGTTTAGTTTCCCACGTTTACCAAAACGTATCATTCCTTTCCAAGGGGAAACTTTTAGTAGCACCCGATCACCGACCTGGAATTCCAAGGGTTTGCGTCGCTTATCCGCGTAACTCTTTTTCCGATCTCGGGATGCTTTCAGTCTTTCCCAAATTTGTACAATCTTTTCTGTGGTCTCCTTTATGATTTCAGGACCAGTGAGGGTGCTATCAATGTGAATCCAAGAGTTCTTGAAGCTTGAGAGCAAGTGTCACACCTCTAATGAAGCACACCCAAACTAAGAAAGAGGATGAGAGAGGAGAGAGGAGGAGGAGCTTCTTAGAAATTCGGTTATCCTTCTAGATTCAGAGTGACCAAAATTTTGAACCCCTATGGGTCTACTTATAGTGCAGATAAGATACATTGGATAACCCTAATTTGAATAAAATGTTATTAATTCAAATTGGTAAGTATCCACCTCCTTAATTATCAACTTAGGAAAATATAGAAACCCTAATTATCCTTATTAAAATCGTCCACCACCTTTTAGGAAGGTTCTAGAACCTCCTGCTCAACTATTGAACAATTGCACTTTAGTCCCTGCACTTTTCAATTAATTCTTTTAATCCCGAAATTAATTCCATTTAATTTCTGATTAAATATTAATTAAATAATATGATTTCTAATTAATATATTATTTCCATAATACATTAATAAATAATTTATTTCAATTTATTAATCAAATAATAAATTCAACCTCTCTCTAGATGTCATCCTATCTAGTTGCTAGTTATGAGGGCAACCCAAAAGGACTGTGCTAGTATTAATTCAAGTATATACCAATTATAGTTATGAGCTTAGACACCTAATCCAATACAATCTTATAAAGCAACCTCATAAGCTAAAGGCATCATAATTCAGGCTACCATATCACACTTCCCCATAGGATCCTTACCCTACCACTAACATGCAGTTCTATTAGTTCATAAGATATCAACTCTACACTACTCGTATAATGAATAGAGATATTTTGGGAAACTACCGCTCAACTCTGGCTGATTGTACACAATTTTTCACTAGGTTTTCTCATGTAAAATATTTCGTTTCTTAGAAAAGTTTTTATAAAAATCTTCAAATCCTTAGTTTGAGTTTGGAATTCCCCTAGAGTTCATCCAAATCCCTCAAACCAGGGCTCTAATACCAACTTGTAACGACCACAACTTCAAACCAAAATTTGAATTTTTAAACCCATAGAAAAATACTTTTCATAATAACCATCTCAGAAAATTCCTAATATCAAATATAATTCCACATCAAAATATCAGAGTGTCCCAAAATATACAGTAACAAAATATCCAAGTGAAGCTGTACAATCAAGCGTTCACTTTCCCACGATCCTCAAAAGTACCTGAAACACATTTAATCAAAATATGTAAGCACAAAGCTTAGTGAGTCCCCAAGATATCACATACAACACAACAAATAAAACAATTGTAGGTTATCAACAACCCTAGAGACTACCCTAAGTCTCAATGGACAAACAACACTCCCCGTAGATTATCAGAAACCCGGGAAACTACCAGAAGTCTCAACACATATAAACCACATACATAGTAATAGCACTTAGACCTAGCTGGTCCTCACATGTATATATAAACAGTTATTCTACCACACAGGTAAGAATATGTGAGGAGACTCACATGAACTGATGATTGATAAATCTCACTCCCGAACTGCCGAAACTAGACTCCGCCTAATAAACACAAGTAACCCTAATCAATTAAGTTCATTAACCCGACTCACAAGTGCAATTCCCATAACTACGCCCCTTAAAGGAAAAAAGACCATTTTCCCTTTCCATGGTCTAAAAAGTCTAGTGCGTACAATGGACATATGCTTCTTACACGCATCAAAGGGTTTGGGTCATGCTTGGCTACGCTGGGCGTAGACAGGAGTACGCTCAACGTACGTCGTCTGATCCCATCGAGCACGTCCGACGTACTTGTTGGGTTTTATGTACTACAACATCCCTATGGTGCACATGCAACCCTAATGCTTTGGATCTAAGTTTTCTGTAGTTATACATGCAACAAAAAATTATCCAAATCATGAAACCTGTCTAGCATACAAATTTGGTACATGAATCATTTAACAACCCAAAAATCAAGGGTGAAAATTTCATTTTTAATATAGCTAAAACATTGATACCATTTATTCTAAACAAATCAAATCATCATTAAGTAAAACATTTATCAGAGTTCATCCCAAAATCATTCATTGCGGAAATCATTGGTGTGTGCACTGCGATCAATCCGAGCCCTTCCTTTCCAAAACGATGATACCTGAAACCATAAAAAAAACCTTTAAGCACGAAGCTTAGTGAGTTCCCAGAGCATACCATACACACAAACCACATATCACATATCTTGTTGCTATAAAAGCTACATGTATCACATTTCCTGCTAGCAATAACAGCTACATATAACACATAAGCCATGCATACAAAAACTTGTAAGGATGTCGTGGGCTCCCCCCAGGGTCTTACACCATTGTGCCATGGGCTACCCTACATGGTCTTAACCTGAGAATGCCATGGGCTACCCCACATGGTCTTATATCTAATTGCCACAAGCTCCCCCCCCCCCCCCCCGGGGTCTTTCATGCAAGTATCACAAAGACAACTAGCATAACACATATCACATAAACATATCATATATCACAGAAATACCTACACATAACACAATTGTACCTGTAAGGATTCCGTGGGCTCCCCCTAGGGTGTTACACCATTGTGTCATGGGCTACCTCACATGGTCTTTACCTAGGAATGCCACGGGCTACCGTACATGGTCTTACATCCAATGTCACGGGCTCCCCCGGGGTTTTCCATGCAATAACACACAATCACATAGCATATCAAATCACAAAATGACTAACACACATACCATAATTACATAATGGGTCGGGCTTGGTGCCTTAGACCTATGGGTATGGTGAGAAGACTCACCTCGAATGCAGAAGCTTCCTGAAGAAATCCTTAGTTGCTGCCCCACCAGCTACCCGAACTGTCACTACTAATCAATATACACAAGTTAGCAATTGGTCCCCATACCATAATCCTTAATCCACGCATGGGGTAAAATGGCCATTTTACCCCTGGCCCAATATGATCCACAACTAAGGCTCGAACCCAAAACAAAAGCCCAACATTATAATGTCCATAAAACCATCAATGGCCCAACTTTCCAAATTAGGCCCAAACCTTTCTAATGGACATTATACTAAAGCTCGATATTCTCCTTAGTCAATAATCCTGACCAAATTGGCCCACGAAGGCCCACAACAACCTATTCCAAAAATGGGCCCAAACCGAGGCCCACAAATGTGAAGTCCATTTCTATATTGGGCCATAAGGTTCAAAGTTCAGATCCAACAAACCACAATTCTAGGCCCAAAACCATTAGGGCCCAAAGGTCCAAAGTTCACTAAGGCCCAAGTCCTCCTGAGAGCGTACGCCTAGCGTACCTCTTCTGTACGCTTAGCGTACTGAGCAAATGGATTGTACGCGTAGTGTGCTACATAGTATGCCCAACGTACAAATAGCTCATGCACAACATCCATTAAGTGCTTAATACTTGATCAAATAAGTCCAAATCACATATCTAAACAATACTTAACGTCTAAACCCATAAAGTCACTGGCTTGGTGACTTTGCATGCCCCAAACAAACCCAAACTCCAAAAATGGCATTCTACTTCCATAAAAGTGACCCTAACTCAAGCATGAACCCATTAAAACCATCAAGATGGCAACTTTCTGCCTTAGGGACTCAAATAGCATCAAGGGTGGCAACCCCAAGCCTAAAAACAGATTTGGAGCCATAAAGCTCCATTCTTGGGACCAAAAGATCCAAAAACTAAACATAATAGATCTAATAATTCAATGGTCAAGTTCAAATCTTTATACCTTTATCAAGGTGAGAATGAGTCCTAAAAGCCAGATCCATAAGCTCCTCCTTGAATCCCATCTTTGCATCAAACTTCATCTTCTTGAAAATGGGTCAAACACCCCAAAAAAGGACTCCATAAGCTCAAAATGCCACCATGGATATAATATGAAGATTTATAGGGTTTAGAGGGGTGGAGGATGAAGATATTAGGGTTAGTTTATGAGATAAGGAGTTTAAATAGGGTCTAAGACCCTAAAATAGGGCTATGAATTGACTAGAGTACATCCAACGTACATATGGTACGCCCAGCGTACTTCGGGGAACATTCGCGATCCTCCTGGTCAGTACGCCCAGCGTACTCCAAAAGTATGCCCAGCGTACTGCCTTCTTCACTAGTACGCCCAGCGTACTCCTTGTGTACGCCCAACGTACTCGGCTAAGCCTGAAACTACTAAACTTCCGAAGGCCATAACTTCTTCGTTATAAATCCGTTTTCGACGATCCTTATATCCACGGAAAGGTAACGAGGAGCCCTACACTTCTATCAACTCATATCTTCCTAAATACCTTCGTAACAAGAGTCCATTTTCCACAAAAACCCAAACTGTTGTTTTACCGAAATACCCCTAGGCTGCAAAACACGAACCGAACACCTGGATCACTTCTAATACATCACCCGCACCCAAAAGGGGATAGATATTACCTTCCTAAGAGCCATAATCCTTATAATGACCGACCTTCGAGCCACCACCTCAGACTAGGAGTCAATTCTGAACAGAGCGTTACAACTCTCCCCTACTTAAATTAGATTTCGTATTCAAAATCATGCATCACCGTCCCCGACATACCAGACAACCTGAGCAACACCGCCACAAACCTGTGAATACCACAGCCTAACTAGCATGCAATTCTCATATTCATAAATGAAATCATAACAAATAACAATTATGGGTATTCTGGGAAACTTACTTGAGCTCGACCGATTTCTTGCACCACACTCTTTCTTGTCTAGAAATTCTTTACTCGAGAACATTTTTTCCTTTGAAAACCTTACAGATCCTCAGTTTGAGTCCAGACTCACCCAAAAGTATGTCTGAATCCCTCAAACTACTAAACTTCCGAAGGCCATAAATTCTTCGTTGTAAATCTTTTTTCGACGATCCTTATTGTAGGAACCCATTTTTATACGAACGGTGAATGCGGAAGTAAGATATCTCGAGATTAATCGTGTTTTTGTAAGTATGAACACGAAGAACATATTATGAGTTCATAAGAAAAAAGACTAAGAACAAGAGAGATAAAATATATTGCATGAAGAACATGGTGGGAGAGAAACTCTCCCTGGGTGGGAGAACCCACCAACTTTCTCTCTCTCTAGAGATTACATTGTAAGAAGTGTAACTCTAACTAAGGAAAAGATAAGCTAGCTAAAAGAAATAAATGACCAACTCTCTCTTTATGTAGGAGGGAGAGTATTTACACCACAAAATACAATAAAGGGAAAATACAACCTAATAAACACTCATTATTTGTGGAGCATTTACATGCACCAACATTCTCTCCCTAAATGCTTACAAATGATGAGAGATACAATAAGTGATACAAGGCTATAATACAGTAATCCGACTAGCAAGTGTGGTAATAAAATGAAATCAAGTGCTGAAATGTCTCTGAAACTCTAAAGTGTCTGTGAAGTCTGAAATTAGCCATGAATCTATAACAATGAAGGTCTTCGGCTTCAAAGCACAACCAATGAAGCAGAAAAAATAAGATCCAAATCTTCAAACTAGTCATAATCACCCGATGAATGAGGTCACCATGAGCAAGTAGAAGATCCAATAAAAGAAACACTTCGGCTTCAAAAGTCTGAAAAACATCTCGAGTTCTCGAATCATAATACACCAAGAATTCTTCAAAGAATAACCTGCTAAAAATGTGAAGCATCCATAAAATGTAGTCCGGATAAAGATAACGTGAGTCCAAAAACATGGTCCAACAATGTAAAAAATTTGATCCAAGGATCAAAAATAAGTGCCGTGTCACATCGCCAAAATAATCTTCGTCTTCAACATATCATAAATCCAAACTCGTGAAACCATAAGATTTGAACCAAATGCAAACACAAAATAATCCTGTGGTAGAGTCCGAATAATAAATAATATGAATCGGAAAACATCGAGTAATGCCAAAAATTTGATCCGTGAAGACCAAAAATAAGTGCCACATCGAATCACTAAATAAATAATCGTCTTCAGAAGTCTTTAAAAATCCAAACTCAAACAATCATAATAACCAAATCCGGATGATATTCTCTCCCTATTTTTGATAACCAATGACCGGATATCAAAAATAAACAAATCATCGGATGGGTGTCGGATACCAAGAGCTAAGAGAAGCTCTCCCTAGATGTATGAAGGGTCTCGATAAGAAACGAGAAAGAGTAAAATAAATACTCTTGCAGTCATGAGAAGGAGGGTGACATAGTTGCTGAAGATGTGCTAAAAAAAATCATTTATCGTGCCAAAAATAATATCCAAATTGCGGTGCCGGAACACTTGAAGTGGTCTTCAATAGAGAATAAAGTCCACATGCTCAAGGTACATGATTCGTCAACCAAAAATCAAGTGCGCCAAGTAATAATATCCCATAAAGTGAAGAATTCGAAACAACTTTGTTGATCAATCGCCGTTGCGGTGCAAGCATCACAAAAAAAGATAATATGAAGTCCGACTGCGGTAGGAGTATTCTTCCAATAATAACCGCCATGAAATGAATAACCAATGTGACAATTCATGAGTAGGTGGTGGCAAAAACTGGTGTTAAAAAAATAATTTGTTTTAATAAAAAAGAAATTGGTTATAATAAAAAAAATGGCTAAATAAAAATATATTGGTGTTAACAAAATAAATGGCTAAATAAAAAAATAATTGGCATTTAAAAAAAATGGTGTTAAAAAAATTAAAAAAAAAAACTGAATAAATAAAAAGGAAGTTAAAAAAAAATAAGAGGTTTTTTTTTTAAAAAAAGGAGGGCTGATGAGAGGGAAGGAAAAAGTGGAGGGGAGGGAGGAAAAAAGAAGGAAGAAAGAAGGGGGAGGAGGAGAAGAAGAAGGAGGGAAGGGAAGGCTGAAGAAGAAGGAGGAGGAGGAGGAAGGAGATCCGAAGTTTGCTGGGAAGGTTGCGGAGTGATAAGGTTGGCTGCGGGTGGAATGACTACGGACGAAGTGGGTGCGGTGGAAGGGGGTCTTGGGTGCAGACGGGCTAGGAACTGGTTGCAGTAGGCGAGGAAGCTGAGGAGGCTGCGGATGCGAGACTGCAGTAGGCGCGCCTACGGTCCGAGCCAAGAATGAACACTGCGGTGCGAGGACCTCGGTCCGAGGCTGCGGTCTGAGGATGACTTCGGTCCGGAAGAAGCTAATGAATGCGGTAAGGAGTCCGGACTTCGGTTCATCAGCAGGGGGGTTAGGTTGCGGTCAAGAGCCTTCGGATCAAGGGCTAAGAAGGGCTGCTGAGAGGCTTCTCAAGGGACTCCGGTAGGCAGTTTTTGGTTGCGGTTCGGGGGTTCAGAAAGGGCTGAACATGTGACGAAAAATGCTATTTTTTCATGAAAAATGGTACCGCAAAGTCCATTTATTCATATTTTAATGAGGGAATCTTTTTTATAATGCATTCTAAGTCAAAGGTGGGTCTTGGGAAGGCAAAAAAGAAGAGTATGCAGGGGGTTTTTAGTGACACAAGGTGATGGGAAAAGACAATGTCACATGGTTTTTGCTTAAGAAGGCAAATAAAAGTGAATTACTCTTTACCCAAAAGAGCAAAAAGGGCAAAGTGCTTTTCACAAACACAATTTACGTCCAAATTTCTTCACATTATAGATTCACTGCAAGAAAGTGAGGAATAAAGAACTTCATACCTCAAGGAGATTTCCATGTTGGTGGGTAAAAATAAAGAGTACCACTTCAAAGAAAATAAGCCCATTAATTGTGTCTTCTCATCCAAGAATAAGAGAACTCCCTGGAACAAATTCTTCAACAATTCGGAGACCACACAATTATTTTCTTCACCAAATTTCTTCATTTCTTCAACAACAAAAATAATAAACTTTTAAGAACATCTTCTTCCAGCAACAAATAGAACGAGCAACAGCAGCAACAATTTATTTTATTGAGTAAGAATCACCAAGAAAATAGAACTAAGAAAGAACTCATAAAAAAATTTCGGTTTGAAACCCGAAAATTTTTCTTGCAGAAACACGGAAAAATCACAACATAATCACCGAACGGGAGTCCTTCCCTTGAACTAAAGGTGAGATCTTCAAGGTACGACTCTGATACCAACTGTAGGAACCCATTTTTATATGAACGGTGAATGCGGAAGTAAGATATCTCGAGATTAATCGTGTTTTTGTAAGTATGAATACGAAGAACATATTATGAGTTCATAAGAAAAAAGACTAAGAACAAGAGTGATAAAATATATTGCATGAAGAACATGGTGGGAGAGGAACTCTCCCTGGGTGGGAGAACCCACCAACTTTTTCTCTCTCTAGAGATTACATTGTAAGAAGTGTAACTCTAACTAAGGAAAAGATAAGCTAGCTAAAAGAAATAAATGACCAACTCTCCCTTTATATAGGAGGGAGACTATTTACACCACAAAATACAATAAAGGGAAAATACAACCTAATAAACACTCATTATTTGTGGAGCATTTACATGCACCAACACTTATATCCACGGAAAGGTAACGAGAAGCCCTACACTTCTATCAACTCATATCTTCCTAAATACCTTCCGAACAAAAGTCCATTTTCCAAAAAAAAACCCAAACTGTCATTTTACCGAAATACCCATAGGCTCCAAAACACGAACCGAACACCCGGATCACTTCTAATACATCACCCGCACCCAAAAGGGGCTATATCTTACCTTCCAAGAGCCATAATCCTTATAATGACCGACCTTCGAGCCACCACCTCAGACTAGAAGTAAATTTGGAACAGAGCGTTACAACTCTCCCCCACTTAAATTAGATTTCATCCTCGAAATCATGCATCACCGTCCCCGACATACCAGACAACCTGAGCAACACCGCCACAAACCCGTGAATACCATAGCCTAACTAGCATGCAATTCTTAGATTCATAAATGAAATCATAACAAATAACAATTGTGGGTATTCTGGGAAACTTACTTGAGCTCGACCGATTGCATGCACCACACCCTTTTTTATCTTAGAAATTCTTTACTCGAGAACATTTTTTCCTTTGAAAACCTTACAGATCCACAATTTGAGTCCAGACTAACCCGAAAGTATGTCCGAATCCCTCAAACTACTACGCCTGAAACTACTAAACTTCCAAAGGCCATAACTGAAATGCCCGGACAGCTCCTCCCCCTTCTATAGCTACAGCCGATGCCGTTGCAGCGGCAGCCGTCTCAGCTAGGGCTGCATAATGCTCGTCAAAGTACTCAACCATGGCGGTCTTAATAGACCCGAACATCTCCGGTAACTGTGCCCGGAACAAAGTAGCCACCTCATCTTGCAGAATCTCACGAATCCTGGCATCCAACTCATACGTCCTCATATGTCCAACAACCTCGAGCGGTGCAGATCCATCCTATCCGCCAGCTCCTGACCCCGATCCTGATATAGATCCATCCCCAAAACGTCTCGTAACCACCATATTGAAAATATACCAAGGAAGATATCAGATAATCCGCATAATAACTAGGAACCAACTCCCAACTAGACCTCAAGGATTATGACTTCATTGATATGTGTATGGGTCCTGTGCTTTCAGTAGTATGGGCGCATACTACCTTCCACACCTACCCATATTTGTCTCAAGTATCACCACAAAACTTTATCACTATATACAATCATAGTGAGCGCTCAATCCTCACCCCTAAAGGAATGCTAAGTACCTCATAACTAGCCTCCCGGCCTCAGACAACCCACCCATCCATGGAATTTCCACCAACCCTGCAACACCAGTGTATGCTAGCCATACATAATGCTGGACCCTATAGACTTTCGAATATCCAATCCTACCCTAAGCTCCCAATCAAACAAGAACAGAACATAAGGCCAAATCAAACATTCTCATGCTATAAGATCTTAATTATATATAACTGTGATGCATACGCTAAGCAACTATATTAATGATGTCAATCTCATATAAAGGAAACCCTAGGCTAGCAGGCATCATGTAATCAGACAATTCTATCATGCAACTCCTGAAGATCCCTAGCCTAGTACTAGCATGTTGTTCTAACATATCACATAATCAAATAACTACATGGTATTTTGGGGTCTACTTACTGGCTCCAGCTGACGTACACATCACATCCCTTTTCTTTATTTTGAAATTCATTTGAAAATTATTTGGAGAATCTTTTCCTTGATTTGAGACTGGATTCACACGAGTGTTCCTCCAATTCACTCAAACCAAGGCTCTGATACCAACTTGTAACACCCAAAAATTTTACTAAAATTTTAAACTTTTCAAAAACAATCCGAGTAATAAAAAGTATCCAAACATCGACATAGTTCACAAATTGTTTCAAATGATTTCATATCAGAGTTCCCAGAAATCCAAAATCATAAAAATGTGAGGATGTGTGCGTCACGCCTTCCCCTTTCCATGGTCACCTGAAGTACTTGAAACAAAATCAATAAATGTAAGCTCGAAGGCTTAGTGAGTTACCCCCAAAATAACAATATATACCACCCAACAAAATAATAACAAACAACATGTATAATGAGCTTTCAGCATGACTGGACCGCCTCCTCAAGGCCTACAGCCTATCTGGACCGCTCTCGAGCCTACGATATGACTAGACAGCCTCGCAGGGCCTACACCCTATCCGGACCGCCCCAGGTATGCTGGCCTACAACACGAAGCAGGACCGCCTCAACGCAACTCCCAAACAAACAGTCATGTGCACACGGATAACATACAAACAATAGCATGCATATAATAGTCAAACCGATATAACAGATCACAAGCATAAAAATGATCCTATAACCAGAGCACCGACCTAACAGATCACTAACATAGCATCTTAACTACCAGGATGTAAATTAGTAGGCATATCATGATAATAATCCAAATACAATCCATAAAGGGTCGACCTTAGTGCCTTAGACCCTATTGATATAGTGATGATAACTCACCTCGCAAGTAGTGCAGAACTGAACTGCGAGTCTCCCGCCGCTATATCACCGACCACCCTTACTACCTAAAATGAAGAACACTAATTCAATAAGTGGGCTCTTCAAAATTGCCAAACATTCCATATTGTCCATTTTCCCAATTTGGGCTAAAGGCCCAAGATCAATTCACTTAACCCAAGTCCATATGCACAAGTCCAATAATGGCCCAATTTCCTAATTGGGCCTTACCATGGAACACTCTATAAAAAATGGGCCTACTTCAATTATCCATGCCCAACAAGGCCCAAGTCCCATAAGTCTAACAGCGGCCCAATCCAAAGCCTAAGAATCAAAAGTCCAACTGAGGACGTACGCGGGGCGTACTCCTCCTGTACGCTGGGCATACGCCTGCCCTTCGTTGACCGCCATCGGGGTGGTTGGCCCCGTACGCTGGGCGTACAGAAACTACGTGGGGCGTACGCGGGGTTCCACCAAAACCCTAATAAGTACTTAATGGCTTAAGCACTAAAGTCCAACTTCCAGATCCATCGACCAAAAGTGTCATTGGACCATAAATTTTCGAACTTTATCACTTTGGATGTCCAGAAAGTTCTTAACACACGGTCTTAATCCATTAAGACCTTCTTACTTCATGCATGGGACAAATCTAGCTATTGGGACCTCATTTTTATCACTTAAGACATCTTCTAGGGTCTGAAAGGACAACCCATTTCGTCTAAGACATCACATGCACCATTTTGGGATTTTTGGGACAAGAAAGCTTCCGTAAAACAAAAATAACTAGATCTATAATACACAAGCATAAAGTTCCAAGCTTTTTACCTTCTGGAGCTTCTTGGACACAACACAACTTCAGATCTATAACCTTGCTTTCCTTCTTTAACTCCTTTGAGCAATGACTTCACCTTCAAAGGTTCAAAATGCACACCAACTCACATCTCACACAAAACTAGGGTTGGAACGTTTCTCTAGAGTATGGAGGCTGAGGATAAGCAGAGAAGTAGGCTATAAGGTTGTTTATATAGTCCCGAACCCTAAATATTAGGGTTTTCTGCTGACATGAGTACGCCCAGCGTACATGAGTGTACGCCTAGCGTAATAGGGCGCACTTAGTATGCTCAGCGTACTCTTATGTACGTCCAGCGTACCCCTTCATGACTCAAAGTGGCAACTTTAGTCCTCAAACTTCTCATGGCCCGACCCAACCAACTCTAGGGACTTAAAATGGGCAACTTATAGAAGAGGAGGGATTCAAATATACCTGCAAAGTTCGGGATGATATAACTCTCCCCCAGTTGACCTAGACTTCGTCCCCAAAGTCTGCTGCAGCGAATAGATCTGGATAGTGCTCCCGCATTTCGGACTCTAGTTCCCAAGTCCACTCGGATCCCTTCCGATGCCGCCACTGCACCTTTACCAAAGGTATCTCCTTGCTACGTAGAATTTTTATTTTCTTTTCCAAGATAGCCACCGACTGCTCCACGTAGTTCAGGTGCTCGTCAACCTGGACATCATCCAATGACACTACCGCATCCTCATCCAATATGCACTTCTGCAACTGGGAAACGTGAAAAGTGTTGTGTATCTGACTGAGCTCCTCCGGAAGGTCCAGTCTATAAGCGACCTTGCCAACCCTGGCAATAACTCGAAATGGTCCAATAAATCGGGGGCCCAGTTTTCCCCGCTACCTGAAGCGGATCACACCCTCCCAGGGTGAGACCTTCAGGAGCACCATATCACCGACATGAAACTCCAACTCAGATCGGCGCCGGTCAGCATAGCTCTTCTGCTGACTCTGAGCAGTTTGTAGTCGTTGTCGAATCTGCTGAATCCTCTCGGTAGTTTGCAGAAATACCTCGGTGCGACCCATTACCCTGTGACCCACCTCTCCCCAACAAACTGGGGTGCGACATCTCCTCCCATACAACATCTTATAAGGCAGAGCGCCAATGCTGGAATGAAAGTTGTTGTTGTATGAGAACTCAACGAGGGGTAGGTAAGAGTCCCAGCTCCCACCAAAGTCAATAACACAGGCTCTCAACATGTCCTCAAGATTATGAATAGTTCGTTCACTCTGGCCATCCGTCTGCGGATGATAAGCTATACTGAAGTGCAGACGTGTGCTAACTTCTGCCAGAATCGGGAGGTGAACCAAACATCGCGATCTGATACAATAAAGACCGGAACCCCATGTCGTGTGACAATCTCGCGGACGTATAGATCTGCCAACTTCTCGGCCAATGAGCTCTCCCGAATGGCCAGGACGTGGGCACTCTTGTTCATTTGATCCACGATGACCCATATGGCTTCGAAACCCCTCGTCGTCTTTGGCAACTTGGTGATAAAATCTATCGTGATCTGCTCCCATTTCCACATGGGTATCTCAGAAGGCTGCCACTTGCCATGCGGCCTCTGGTGCTCAGCCTAGTACATCTGGCAGGTCAGGCACCTCTCCACGTACCAAGCGATCTCTCACTTCATGCACCGCCACCAATAACTCAACCACAAATCCCGGTACATCTTGGTGGCCCTCGGGTGAATAGAAAAGGGAGACTTATGAGCCTCTTCCAATACATTTTGTCTGACTCCACCAAACACCGGAACCCAAACCCGTCTGCAACGGGTCAACAATCCCCTGCTATCCTGCACAAACCAGGTGTTCTCACCCTTAATCCTCTCCAGTTTCCAATTTTCCCGACGCATACCCTCTGCCTGAGCTTCCCGGAGTAAGCCCACGAGTGGGGAATCCACTGATATCCTCATGCATGTCACCGAAATAGCAGGTCCGGCCGCCTTGCGGCTCAAAGCGTCTGCAACCACGTTCGCTTTACCAGGGTGGTAAAGGAGCTCACAGCCGTAGTCCTTGACTACATCTAACCACCTGCGTTGCCTCATATTCAGGTTCGGTTGATCCATAATATAACTCAGGCTCATGTGGTCAGTGTAGATGGTACAGTGGACCCCATAGAGCTAGTGTCTCCAAATCTTGAGAGCGAACACTACCGCTTCCAACTCCAAATCATGCGTGGGGTATCTCGACTCGTGCGGCTTCAGCTGCCATGAAGCGCAGGCTATCACCCTCCCTCTCTGTATGAGGACCGCTCCCAGACCTGTGATGGATGCATCAAAGTATACTACAAAGTCCTCCACTCCCTCGAGGAGGGTCAAAATTGGGGCCTCGCATAAACGTTGTCTGAGGGTCTCAAATGCCCTCTGCTGTTCAGGTCCCCACCGAAAATCCACCCCTTTCCTCGTCAGATGAGTGAGAGTACTGCAATCTAGGAGAAATCCTGTATGAACCTACGATAGTATCCTGCCAAATCCAAAAAGCTCCTGATGTCTGAGGGAGATCTCGGAACCTCCCACCGCATAACTGCCTCGATTTTGACCGGATCGACCAAAATCCCATCCTGGTTAACGAGATGCCCCAGCAATTGGAATTATCGCAACCAAAACTTGCACTTCGAGAACTTGGCATAAAGCCGTTCTCGGCTCAAAACCCCCAATAACTCTCGCAGGTGCTCCTCGTGCTGTTCCCGAGTCTTGGAATATACCAAGATATCGTCAATGAACACTATAACCGAGCGGTCGAGCATCGGTCTACAGACCCGATTCATCAGGTCCATAAATACCGCCGGCGTATTGGTGAGCCCAAATGGCATCACCACAAACTCATAATGTCGATACCGAGTCCTGAACGCGGTCCTCTCCACATCCTGCTCCCTCACCCTGACCTGATGGTACCCAGACCTCAAATCAATCTTGGAGAACCACGATGCCCCCTGCAACTGATCAAAGAGGTCGTCTATCCTTGGGAGTGGGTAATGGTTCTTCACCGTCAACTTGTTCAATTCCCTGTAGTCTATGCACATCCGTTGCGATCCATCCTCCTTTTTCACGAAAAGTATCGGTGCTCCCCACGGAGAACTGCTCGGACGAATGAGCTGCTTACCCAGCAGTTCCTCCAGCTGTGATGACAGCTCCTGCATCTCCGGTGGTGCTAACTGGTACGACGCCTTGACGACAGGGGCCGCACATGGCACTAGGTCAATCCTAAACTCGACCCGTCTCTCTGGAGGAATTCCGGGCAACTCCTCCGAGAAAACATCAGCAAACTCCCCGACCATGGGGACCTCTGCAACTGATAGCTGATCGCTGACTCGCGTATCCACTACATATGCTAGGTAACCTGCACACCCGTGTTGAATGTACTGTCGAGCCCTGCCAGCTGAACAAAACCCGGAACCCGATCTGGTGTCCTCACCATAAATCACTAGTTCTCCCACACTTGGGGTTTGAACTACAACCCGCTGACCCTCGCAGTCAATCATGGCACCGAACCGACTCGGCCAATCCATACCTACTATCACGCCAACATCCCTCATGGGGATATGAATCAGGTCAATAGGGAAGGGTACCCCAAATATCTCCAATGTGCAACCCCGATAGACAGAAGAAGCGGAAACCCCAAGTTCGTTGGCGATAGAAACTAGCAATGGACACTCAAGCTCCCCGATCGGCAAACCGAACTCTCTACCGAAAGTCTGAGAGACAAACGCTTGACTCGCACTCGAGTCGAATAATACCAAAGTAGGGAAGGAGTTCACTAAAAACGTACCTAATGCAGGTATACACATACATAAGCATAAAACGTGTATAATCAACGAGATAAAAGGATAGAAACATGCCAGCCACCACATCTGGTGTTGCCCTGGCCTCCTCGGCTGTGAGCTAAAAGGCATGTCCTCGAGCCTTCGAGGCTCTGCTCTACCCTGCCTCCCATCAGTGATCCTCAATGTAGCCGGCGCTGGGGCCTACGCCGGCCTGGCAGCTAACTATGGACAGTTGGTCTTCACATGACCAAACTGATGACAGTGAAAACAAATCCTCATATCTGGGGTAGGGGCAGACTGGTGACACTCTCGCGCGTAGTGCCCCTCCTTTCCACATTTGTGGCATCCAATACTCAATCGACATGCTGCAGAATGAACTTTCCCACACTTCCCACAAATGCGGGCATGCTGCCCTTCTGTCTTGGAATCAGCAGCCTTGAACTGCTTCGGCGCCAGCTGCGCCTGTCCTGGGCCTGTCTCAACTCTCGTAGCTAAAACTCAATCTCCAGATCATGCCGCCTCGCGGCCTCCTGAAGCTCCAATAGGGTATCACATCTCTGTGTCGCAACAAACTGTCTGATACCAGTCTTGAGCATGCCTAGATATCGAGTCATCTGAGCCTGCTCAGAAGCAAACTCCGGGCTGAACATCGCCCTCTTAGTAAACAACCTGGTGATCTCTGTCACCGACTCTGTGCCCTGATGCAGATCTAAAAACTCCTGCGCTAGTCTCTCCCTCTCCACCCGTGGAACATAACGGGTACTGAACATGTCTCTGAACTGATCCCAAGAAATCGCAACCCTTTGCTCTTCAGTGTAAGATCCGGTAACTAATCTCCACCAATCCTTCACTCCGGACCGTAACAGGTTTAGAGCACACCTCACCCTCTAATCAGCAGGGCATGAACACGTGAAGAAACATCCCTCCACGTCAGACAACCATCTCATAACGACGACCAGATCCTGAACCCCATCGAAAGTAGGGGGCTTCGTGTTGTCGTAGTCCCAATACTGAAATGTTCGGACACCTCCTCCCCCTGCTGCAGCTACAGGCGATGCCACTGCAGCGGCATCTATCTCAGCTAGGGCTGCATAGCGCTCGTCAAAGTACTCAACCATGACAATCTTAATAGACCCAAACATCTCCGGTAACTGTGCCCGGAACAAAATAGCCACCTCATCGTGCAGAATCTCACGAATCCTGGCATCCAACTCATACGTCCTCATCGATCCGACAACCTCGGGCGGTGCAGATCCATCCTATCCGCCAGCTCCTGACCCCGATCCTGATATAGATCCAGCCCCAAAACGTCTCGTAACCACCATATTGAAAATATACCAAGGAAGATATCAGATAATCTGCATAATAACTAGGAACCAACTCCCAACTAGACCTCAGGGATTGTGACTTCATTGATATGTGTATGGGTCCTATGCTTTCAGTAGTATGGGCCCATACTACCTTCCACACTTACCCATATTTGTCTCAAGTATCACCACAAAACTTTATCACTATATATAATCATAATGAGCGCTCAATCCTCACCCCTAAAGGAATGCTAAGTACCTCATAACTAGCCTCCCGGCCTCAGACAACCCACCCATCCATGGAATTTCCACCAACCCTGCAACACCAGTGTATGCTAGCCATACATAATGCTGGACCCTATAGACTTTCGAATATCCAATCCTACCCTAAGCTCCCAATCAAACAAGAACAGAACATAAGGCCAAATCAAACATTCTCATGCTATAAGATCTTAATTATATATAACTGTGATGCATACGCTAAGCAACTATAGTAATGATGTCAATCTCATATAAAGGAAACCCTAGGCTAGCAGGCATCATGTAATCAGGCAATTCTATCATGCAACTCCTGGAGATCCCTAGCCTAGTACTAGCATGTTGTTCTAACATATCACATAATCAAATAACTGCATGGTATTTTGGGGTCTACTTATTGGCTCCGGCTGACGTACACATCACATCCCTTTTCTTTATTTTAAATTTCATTTGAAAATTATTTGGAGAATCCTTTCCTTGATTTGAGACTGGATTCACACGAGTGTTCCTCCAATTCACTCAAACCAAGGCTCTGATACCAACTTGTAACAACCCAAAATTTTCCTAAAAATTTAAACTTTTCAAAAACAATCCGAGTAATAAAAAAATTATCCAAACATCGACATATTTCACAAATTGTTTCAAATAATTTCATATGAGAGTTCCTAGAAATCCAAAATCATAAAAATGTGAGGATGTGTGCATCACGCCTTTGCCTTTCCATGGTCACCTGAAGTACCTGAAACGAAATCAATAAATGTAAGATCGAAGTCTTAGTGAGTTACACCCAAAATACCAATATATACCACCCAGCAAAATAATAACAAACAACAAGTATAATGAGCCTTCAGCATGACCGGACCGCCTCAGCCTATCCGGACCGCCGCGGGTATGTTGGCCTACATCACGAAGCAGGACCGCCTCAACCCAACCCCCAAACAAACAATCATGTACACATGGATAACATACAAACAACAACATGCATATAACAGTCAAACCGATATAACAGATCACAAGCATAACAATGATCCTATAACCAGAACACCGACCTAACAGGTCACTAACATAACATCTTAACTACCAGGATGTAAATCAGTAGGCATATCATAATAATAATCCGAATACAATCCATAACGGGCCGACCTTGGTGCCTTAGACCCTATTGATATACTGAGGATAACTCAACTCGCAAGTAGGCAGAACTGAACTGGGAGTCTCCCGCTGCTATATCACCGACCACCCTTACTACCTAAAATAAAGAACACTAATTCAATAAGTGGGCTCTCTAAAATTGCCAAACAGTCCATATTGTCCATTTTCCCAATTTGGGCTTAAGGCCCAAGATCAATTCACTTAACCCAAATCCATATGCACAAGTCCAATAATGGCCCAATTTCCTAATTGGGCCTTACCATGGAACCCTCTATAAAAAAATGGGCCTACTTCAATTATTCATGCCCAACAAGGCCCAAGTCCCATAAGTCTAACAGCGGCCCAATCCAAAGCCCAAGAATCAAATTCCAACAGAGGACGTACGCGGGGCGTACTCCTCTAGTACGCTGGGCATACGCCTGCCCTTCATTGACCGCCATCGGGGTGGTTGACCCCGTACACTGGGCGTACAGAAACTATGTGGGGCGTACGCGGGGTTCCACCAAAACCCTAATAAGTACTTAATGGCTTAAGCACTTAAGTCTAACTTCCAGATCCATCGACCAAAAGTGCCATTGGACTATAAATTTTCGAACTTTATCACTTTGGACGTCCAGAAAGTTCTTAACACATGGTCTTAATCCATTAAGACCTTCCTACTTCGTGCATGGGACAAATCTAGCTATTGGGACCTCATTTTTATCACTTAAGACATCTTCTAGGGTCTGAAAGGACAACCCATTTCGTCCAAGACATCACATGCACCATTTTGGGATTTTTGGGACAAGAAAGCTTCCGTAAAACAAAAATAACTAGATCTATAATACACAAGCATAAAGTTCCAAGCTTTTTACCTTCTGGAGCTTCTTGGACACAACACAACTTCAGATCTATAACCTTGCTCTCCTTCTTAAACTCCTTTGAGCAATGACTTCACCTTCAAAGTTTCAAAATGCACACCAACTCACACTTCTCACACAAAACTAGGGTTGGAACGTTTCTATGGAGTATGGAGGCTGAGGATAAGCAGAGAAGTGAGCTATAAGGTTGTTTATATAGTCCCTAACCCTAAATATTAAGGTTTTCTCCTTACACGAGTACGCCCAGCGTACATAAGTGTACGCCCATCATACTAGGGCGCGCCTAGTACGCTCAGCGTACTCTTATGTACGCCCAGCGTACCCCTTCATGACTCAAAGTGGCACCTTTAATCCTCACACTTCTCATGGCCCGACCCAACCAACTTTAGGGACTTAAAATGGGCAAGTTATAGAAGAGGAGGGATTCAAATATACCTGCGAAATTTGGGATGTTACAATATTCAACAATGAAAGTAACATATGACCTAGAAACACATTCCATACGACAAATCAACAAAATCATTTTAAATTATATATGATAACTATAATCATAAAGATACCATATATATTCTATATAATTTAAGATGACTTTGTTGATTTGCCGTATAGAGCCCCTTTCTAGGCACATGCTACATTTATTGTTGAAAAAGCTATCATTGATTGTTTATTTATAATTTGACCCTGAAAACTGGAATTAACCGGGTATAAGGGTTATTTTGCAAGTATTTATCAGTTTTTTGGGCCTACTTGCAAAAAAAGGATGACATGCGTTAATAGAGCCAAACTTTAATAATTTTTTTGCAGCTTAATCTTTATTTTTAACAGTGCTAGCCATAAGGACCATTTATGTAAGGTATTTTAAACTTAAGGACCATCTTTTAAGAAAAACCTCATAAAAACCAAATGTAGTACAATTTGACAAGAACATAACCATTCTTGTAAGTTTGTCTTTGTATCGTGTACTCATTAATAATTTTTGTTAACATAACGTATATTTAAAGGAAATAATCAATATTATTTTTTTGACAAAATAACCATCAATTTCGGAATGGGACATTATGGATTGAACAAAAATATTTTTTTTCTAGTAAAAAAATACATATTTTCAAATAAAGTTTAGGATTCCATACCAAAATTTCGGAGTTCAAAAAAAGTACCAAATTTTAAGAAAAAACCCAAAATCCGAAAAATAATTTCGGAATTTCAAGAACAATTTCATTTTTTACTAAAATCTAACAAAAGTTAAACAAACATAGGAAATATGAAAACTTTATACAATATTAAGGCATGCAGTTAGAAACTTTATTGAAAATTATAATATTAAACACTTCCCAGATAAGTATTTCGGAAATAGATAAGATAATTTTCCCAAAAATAATTACGAAAACAGGATTAAAAAAAAAAGCTCCAAATACTATAACGAGTCTGTAATGAGATATTTTTAAAGAAAATATCATTTTTCAAAAACTAAAAAAAAAAAAAAAAAAAAATAGTTATCTTTTTTAAATAGCTGATTTTTGGAATGTTTAAGTTTAGTGAATATCTCCCTTACACAAACACATAACCACGATCATTGGTCCTATCCTAACAGCCTTCTCCAATCCTTCGCCACCTCACACCATATATCACCCCTTTCCCTGTCCTTGCACTAGTCGTACTCTGCTCCTAATATTTTCGACCGCAAAATTTTATTTCGTTCCATCAGTATTTTTTATTTAATTGTAGAGAAAACGTTAGAAACCACAAGAAACATACAATTGTGTTTTATGTCTGTATCATATTTATTATAAAGAACACGTATTATCACATTAGTGTTTCTAGTGAATACAAACATGCCATCATTTTAACGACAAAATATATTTGTTATTTTGTTAACTGCCCGGAAGATTGAACCCACAAATAAATAAACATTTTTGTGATACATAAAAAAGTGTCATCTGATGTCGAGTCACCACAAAATGGTGATGTGTTTTTCATACACAAAATAGTTATTCGTGTACATCAATTTTTATAAGTAATGTAGTTACGTCATGCCCTTTTGGTATAATATCTACTTAGTTCTTGTATTAAGAAAGTGTTCTATTTTGATAATTTGATAAAAGACAATCGACTTTCATGTAAATATCTTATCAACATTCAGATTCCATATATATACAATCCTAAACGTCTGATGCATAATGTTAATGTATATACCCGCAAATAGATTAGAATTATCGACTTTTGTTGTTTTCAACTAATTACTATGCAAATGATCTGTTTACGGTTAAATTAAACCAAATTGATGACCATGTGACTAAGGGTATAGGGTGTGGGAGTCTTTTTGCTTTTGGTATTGCAAGATATATATAGAGTCTAAAATTGTTTCTTCAAAAAATCCCTTGTAGAGAGAAGTTAGACAACATATATAACCATTTATCATTTTATTCGCACCAATGTGGGATACACTAACACTCCTCCTCAGAGTTGTAGCCGAATCTGGATGAGGATAAACATGGATAAACTGAACCATATGGGCCAATTCCAATAGCATATAAGACATATGTGGAGTCCAAGATTATCTTTGCAAAAGAGTCATTGTGGAAAGAGGAGACTCCAACAAATATAGATACACTTCTACAAAAGTGGTAATACGTTAAAATAACCGACTCCATAACCAATAAATTTAATAAAAAAAATACAATTTAGTGACCGATACAATGTTTATTGAGTGACATTGTTATGGCCACCAAATTGTTTCTTTGAGACACCATTTTTTACTCCAATTCATGAAGTCTAATTTATTTTACACTTTGAGACAATGCAATTTCTAAAACAGTGTTAATACCATGGGATTGGACTTGTAAACTGTTGGCTGCTAATTGCTTATTCATTTTGTATTTATCAATTTAAAAGTTTTTTACGTTCAATTTTTCTATTTCACTATATTTGTCGTTGTGTTTAGGAGTGTGTTTTTTGAATGACAGCTGGAAGACGATTGGATTCAGTTCTATGTGGATGTTGTGTGCAGGAACCTCTGATGTGGGATTTAGGTATAGGAACCAGATGCAGGATTTGGGTGTAGGCTTCAAACAAGTCTACTTTTCTAGTAAAATTTTGTTTACTAATTTTATCCGTTAGAACCTTTTTTTTTCGGATGAATGCATTAGGTTGGTCTCCATTTCCTTCTTTTCTTATTCTTTGTCAACAAAAAAAAAATTGATATTTCATGTATCACCTAATGAAATTTGTGCGGGTTTAAAGACTTTTGATATTTGTTTGATTAGTATGGACATAATTATAAACTCTTTTTAAATTCCATGCTGTTTGTTTGAGTCCTGATTTTTTCAAGATTTGATAACCTTTTGAAAATAAAATATCAGAATGGTTTTATTCAGATTCTTCAGTTTTATGCATTTTATTTAAAATATATGATTTTCACATATTGATTATGACATTTTCACTTTCATTCTTTTTTGGGTGTTAATTACAATTAGACTTTTACATTGACAACAATATATTTATTTCACAAAGAAAGAACTTAAGTTGGGGTTGTATAAATTTTTGAATGACAGTTGACTATTTTACCTTTTTTGTGAAGCGACATTAATGTGTGGTTTTGTGATGTTCAGGTAAAAATACTTGTGATTAGTAGAAAAAATACCTATTGTAATGATTTTCATGTCAATCTATAAATAAATAAAATATTCATCTTAAATTTTTTTTGCAAACAGTCGAATGGATATCCAACCCGCAAAACGGAGATACTTGACTAGTTTATTAATAACAAATTTGCAAATATGACTAGTTTTGTGATGCAAATTTATGAATTTTCCATAGATTAAAAAATGGCACTCATTTCTATGACAACGTATTTACTTTATTTTTGTGAAAAATTTCAATATTGCCGTTTTTTTTATATATTTTTTTATTTTTTTTAATGTGATTGGTTTTATTATGTTATTCGACTACAAGACAAAGAGTATAAATTTTCTATGAGAAACCTTCAAAATGGTTTGGTTTGTAATTTTGTGACTCAATCTAAAAATCTTTCCACTTGTAAAATATTTATATTTCATAGTTTTTATTGTGTTCATGATTCGTTTCTAAATTGAAATAACTAGTTTTTTCTATTTCCTATTTATTTTATAATTTTTTATTTAATTCACATTAAAATATTATTAATAAATAAGCAATACGGCCAACCAACCCCCACCGCATACACACATACACACACCTATAACACCCGTTCCTTTCCAACAATAATATTATACAATATTATCAAAAACTCATTTATTAAAAATGACCAAAAAAATCCCAAAATATACAAACAAATGTATAAAATATCACAACCATAATAAAAACAATAAAAATATATCAATACAAATCGTCTATCTTTTTACTAGAATCACTTCTAATGTTGCTTTATACCTGGTCTTGGAATACATGATATCAAAAAAACACATATCAAACAAATTTGTGTGGTGAGTTATATAACAGGTCTAAACATCATAATATCAATACAAGTGTTTTTTACAAATATCCATTTATCACGAAGAAACCCTTCTGAATAAAACCACCATGTCAGAAAGTAACATTTTCTAAGACCGGACGGAGTGGGGTGAGGGAAGCTTCCCTCCCCTCTTGAACACCACTCTGTGGGTGAGGGAATGGAGTGCGGGAAAAGAGGTGGGGGGAGAGGGTGCCGCACTCTCTCCTCTTCTCATTGGTCAGTTATTTTTTTTTTCTTTTTATCCTTTTTAATATTTATAAAATTATATACTTATTATAAAAATATAAAAATATATCAAAATTCATGGTTTCTAATTCCCTACAAAATGAGTATAATATATGTATTAAATATATTTAAAAAAAATTGAGGGAATGGCTTCTCACCCATTCCTTGGCTTTTTGGTGAGGGAAAGGAAAGTGAGGGAAAGAGGGGTATAACCCACCAAAAGTGAGGGAAGAGTCCCTCCCACACCCTCCGGTCTAACAAGGCTCTCTTTTAGATGGTAACCCTTCCTAACAAATCACCTTAAAGTGTAAAATTATCAATTGTTACGAAACAACCCTTCCTAGTAAACCACCTTATTTAGAAACTAGCCATTTGCAGTAAGGTTCTTTGTTAAGAAGTAACACTTCCTAACAAAGCCACATGCATATTATAACAACATAGTTTCACACATATTGAGTATCGAACAAGTTCATAAGCCAACAATCTACCAATTAAGCACTTAATTCATTAAGTACTAGCCATATATTTATATATAACAAGCATATACTCACCTTTTAAGTTAGTAATTTTCATGTTGCATCCCAAAAATCATGACCAAAAAATTCTTTTTAAAACATTAATAAAACCATAAGTATTAAGTCATTTCAACCATAATTAAGGATTATATAACACAACATAGTATCATTTCAATACACTTGTTCATTTTATTAGAGTAAACATCATAGGCTAAAACTCCTTTGGTGTGTGTGCCATGCGATCACCCTGAGCTCTTCCCTCCGCTACCGGAAGTACCTGAAACCAAAACTGAAAACCGTAAGCACGAAGCTTAGTGAGTTCCCCAACCTACAACATACCACATACGCATAACCATGAACACATAACCACGTACTAGGCCCCCGCCCACTGCATCGGGCCCCGCCTGGCATCAGGTCCCACCTGGCATCGAGCCTCGCTCGGTATACAGATATGTCTCTCTTAGGCCTCGCCTGCATCCGGGCCTCGCCCGCTACACACATGCATACAATCAAATAGCATAATAATACATAAACACTCTTTAACTGTTCCCTGATCTAGGGCCTCGCCTAACTAGGGCCTCGCCCCTGTCCTACTACTGAAGTTGTGGAACCCCGTCCATACTCCTGTTAGTAGTGAGATACGGGCCCCCGCCCACAATCACTCCTTTCTTATCACAGGCCTCGCCCCTACTCTGCTAATGTTGAGATATGGAACCCCATCCATACTCAGCTAGTGATGAGATACGGGACCTCGCCCACACTGACTTCCCTACCAGGCTCTAACATACAACATAAGAATCTTCCTCGGGGTTGCACCGGCATCGGACCCCCGGCCCGGAGACATACTTTCATCTAACATATTACGGGCTTACCCCAACATCGGACCCCCGGTCCTAAATCTATCATACCTACTCATGCAAGAATCACAAAGACCTCTAGCATTCTAACCTTCCTTGGGCCTTGCCCGACATCAGGTCGAAACCCGAAACATATACAATAAGTGCCTAGGGCTTACCCCCGGGTCTTCCTATTATACATAAACATAAACATAAACATAATGGGCCGAAATTGGTGCCTTAGACCCATACCAACAGTAAGGAGACTCGCCTTGCACTGCCGAAGACTAGCTGAACACTTCTGAATGCTATCAGGCGACTCATGAACCGTTGATCCTTCGGCTCCCCGAACTATTAATACCCAAAATAACACTTAGGCCACAATATCCTCAAAAGTCAAAATAGGTCAAAGTCAACGCTCCGAGTTAACTTCAACTTGCCAAGTTGACTCATCAAATTGTTAAGTCCCACATTCACAGGTTACTTCTCGACTTCGATCCTACTCATTGAGTTCTCCTTGAACTCATCGAGTACGCCTTCAACACGTTGAGACCCTTCTTCATCTGACTCGGCGAGTTCTCCTTTGAACTCGTCGAGTCCACCTTCATAAATTAGGGAGATTGCCTTGGACTCGTCGGGTTCCTCCTTGAACTCGTCGAGTACGATGATCTTCAGGTCCACTATAAACCCATACTGACTGAGTCCTTTACTAACTTAACTGATACCCGCTAGCATAAGGGTTTTGGGGCAAGGAAACGGCCTGACTCGTCAAGTCCTATAAGTGACTCGCCGAGTCACTCTTTTTCCAAATCTATTCAGATGTTTTTAGTCGAGCACAAAGCATCTAGGACCCAGATCTAACCTTCTAGGGTCAGAATAACACGCAAAGCTGCTGCCTTTACATCCATGCATGGCCCTTTTTGCTCAAAAGGCCATAACAACCTCTTAAACTTTGCATGGGGAGTTCTAATGGCATAAATCTTCCACTTTTATGCCTTAACTGCCCACAATACTCTCAGATCTGAAAGGATCTTGCTTCGGGACCACCAAATCCCACAAACACCCATTCATGGACTAAAATCTTCATAAAATGGACTATAAAGAGATCTAATAAATCAAAGGCCAAGATGAAGACTTGATTACCAAGAAATGCAGCCACTAGAGTGTATCTTCTGGATCTACTTCCTCCTTCTTGAACCTCAACTTCCTTCTTCGGCTTCTTCCTCTTCAAGAGTACACAAATCACACAAAGGTGGCTCAAACACTCATAAGGTGCACTAGGGTTTCGTGGGTGAGGGTTTGGGGTCTGGAGGCTGCAGATGAGGCTGAGGGAATGAGAATATGATGCTTAAATAAGGCACCAAGTCCCGAAATTAGGGTTTCCCAACCCAAGCCAGACATGTCGAGTCAGTCCCTCGACTCGCCGAGTCGGCCACTTAATCCGCAACACGGAACTCACTCCTACCCGTCGAGCTCTTCCCTGGACACGAAGAGTAGACATCTTGACTTGGAATTTTTCGTTTCCTATCTTGACCTTCTAAATTAGGTGTGTTTAATTTCAATTAGCTTCCAATCCTCTTTTGGTGCACCTTCTCCTTTTTCTTGAATAATACATATTCAATTGTTACATTAAGCTCTTTAGAACACATCTTAATCCATTAAGAGGTTAATTACATTTCCACTACATCATGATAACATTTTGGCCACAAAAATTACGTGATGATTTTTTTATCAAAAACTAATCTAAGCTCTACGAATTCAGCTTCATATGGCTTAATTCATTAAGTTCTTAACTCCTTCTCCCAATTCTATAATTTTCATCAATTAGGATTTCAAACCCTAATTTCTCAATCCTTGAATTCCACCATGGAGTTATAAAATAAAGCTTGTAATTAGCTTCTAAAAACTTGTTACACCATTATACTCAGAATATAAGTCGATTAATTCAAGCTTCTAGCTAAACTCAAGATTTTACCAATAAAGTTCAAAGCTTGATCAAAGAGAAAAAAAAAATCATACCTTTAACTGCTTCCAAGGATCAAGACTTGTATCCTTTGATTTATTGATCATCAACGTGTTGCATCTCTCTCAATTTCAAATTGGAAGAGCCCTGGAACGATTAGAAGCAAGTAAAGTATGTCTAAATTAAGCTTCACAGATTATATGTTTAATCTAGATTCAACGTAAAATGTGTCGCGTATTTCATATGGACGCGTCGCGCTTTCTTCTTAACGCATCCCATTTTTCGTTATTGCCAAAGCATCGTACTTTCAAAAGGCACACTTATGTCAAAATCGCCCCAAGTTATGTCAAAAATCATCTCCTAATGTGTTGCATTCTTCTAATGAACGCAACGTGTTCCGTTATGAATGTTCCACAAATATTATGTTTATTTTAAGAACACTCTTTTTCGACATTTTAGTACATATCAAATTGCAAATTTAATCATCCATTTCGACACTTTTACTAATATATCCAATATCCAAAACACACACAACACACACACACACAACACACACACACACACACACACACACACACACACATATATATATATATATATATATATATATATATATATATATATATATATAAGGTATTCACCAAACTTGATCCAAGATTTTATACACTTTTAATTAGGACCAAAATACCCTTTGTTATGAAAAACACAAATATAAACTACTACATGTGCAATCTCAATCTAAGTGTTTGTAATAAATCCTACATATGTGATTAGAACATATAGTGTGATATAAAGAACATTTCATTATGTCATACTATCTAAAATTTCAGGTCGCTACAATCTCCAACCCTTAAAAAGATTTTGTCTTGAGAATCTTCTCAAAATTGAGGTGAGGATATCACTTCATCATTTCATTCTTCATCTCCCTTCAGTCCCAATGAATGCTTCTGTTGGACCAACACTAACTCAACCTCCTTATTTCTTATATTATTTGTCTTTGATTCAAGGATTGCTTTTGGTTCTTCAAGCAGTTTATTGGGAGACTTGACTCATCAACAAAATGATCTCATCATCCTTCCTGAAATACCTTTTTAGGTAGTAAACATGAAACACATCATGTATTCCATTAACTTTAGTTTGAAGGCTTGAGATATGATTTTTTGCAATATTTTGAACAGTCCAACGTATCTTAGGCTCAATTTTCCCTTTTTACCGAATCTCGTCACATTTTTCCATGACGATATTTTGAACATTACCAAATCGTCGGGGTTCATTTTGAAAGATCATTTCTTCAGGTCTACATAGCTCCTATGTTGATCTTAAGCTACTTTTATGTGAGCCTAAAGTATCTCAGTCTTTTTATTAGTGATCTTTACCATTTCTAATCTCGTAAGTTTCTTTTCGCTAGCCTCGAGCAAGCACAACGTTGTCCTATATTTCTTCCCATACAAAGCTTCATAGAGTGGCCTTCTAATGTTGTAATGATAATTTTTATTGTAGGAAAATTCTACAAGCGGTAAATGATCATCTTACTTGCCCCTAAAATCGATCATAAACACACTTTAACATATCCTTAACAGTCTGAATGGTTTGTTCACTTTTTCCATATGTATAAGGATGGTATTTGGTGCTTAAATGGATTTTCATCCCCAATTCATCCAGTATTGCTTTCTACGATTTATACAAAAATCTCATGTCTCGATCGGACACGATAGTCAACAAAACTCCATGCAATCTTACAACCTCATCCACATATAATTTAGCCAGCTTCTTGAGAGGTTTCATTTCTTGGATCTCTAAGAATAACATATTTTTGGTTAAATGGTAAATAATAACTCAAATGGAATTGTGACCCTTATTGGTTTTCTGTAATCCCATGATGGACTCTATAGTGATCTCATCCCGCTTCCCAGATGGCATGTGTAAGGATTTTGATTGGTCGTATGGTGATTGGTATTCAAACTTGACTCGAGCACAAGTCGAATACTTCGAGATGTATATAGCAGAAAATAGTTTCATGACGGGCCACCAATACATACAATTTAAATCTCAATACGTCTCAAAACTCTAGGGATGAATTGAGTACTTGGATTTATGAGCTTTGTCTAACACTAGTTTCCAAAGGCCTCCGTACTCGGGGACCCAAAGTTGTCTTTTGAATGTTTTTAAGCCTAATCATTTTCTTCAAAATTAATTTTCTTTGCCAATCTTTCTTGATTTATATTTTTCTTCTTTTACGGCTTTCTTCTGAGACGTCATAATTTGTTCAAAGAGAGTAGTGACCAAATTTATTCTCATTGACCTTCCCTTAATTTGAGTTCCCAACATCATTCAACTCAATGTGTCGACTAATATGGTAACTCTTATCTCTTATCTCTTATCTCCCTTCCAAAACACACCTCCGCCCATCCTATCATCGTAGTCGCCACCACTGTCACACCTAAAAACACACACCATCACTCGCTCTCCTTTCTCGTCTTTTTATTTTATGTTTTTTCTTTGATTTTTGGAATATATCAGGTTTCATTTAGGTTATCAATATTTCATCAGACTTCCATGGGTTTCTAAGTAGAAATTTGTGTTTTCACACTTTCAACGGGTGTGACACTGTGTGAGGTTTTATGTTATTAGTCGGTTAGAATCTACGATTTATTAGAATAGAATAAATGTCACACCTCCGGCCTGCGGCAAAAACGCCGGTGGTGTGGCTTATTCGTGGATCTCAATTAGTGAACATATATTGAACAGTACAAAAATAACAACGTAACAAAATACATACTACTACTATTGCTAAATAGAAATTACATTATTTTGTTCTTCAAGTACATTGTTACATAATAACTAAAATATGATACACGCCTTACACTGCTAGAAAAATGCTAAATAACTACGGAAATCTGCTACGGAAGTAGAGTCCGTAGCTATTTTGCTATGGAATATGCTACGAAATGGCTATCCGTAGTAATTTTGCTACATAATTGCATTCCATAGGTGATAGTTCAATAACTATGGAATTTTGCTACAGACTCAGAAGTCGTAGGTAGATTGTAATGGAATTTGCTACGAAATCATAATATGTAGCTATTTCGCTACATAAGTTGCTACGAGTAATAGTTTGTAGTTATTTTGCTACAAAATTTGCTACGGAATCATAATCCATAGCTAATTTACTACAAAATTGCTACAGAACTGAAGGCCATAGTTATCTAGCTACAAATTTGCTACATAATCAAAATCCATAGCTAGTTTGCTACTGAATCAAAATTTTAGTTATTCAATATTACATAAAAACCCATAACTATTATTGTACTAAATTTTCCAATAAATTTTTTCAGTGTTGGAGGTATTCTAAAGAAAGTTCAAACCCATTAAACGATCATGGATGATCAAATGACCTGATGTCGACTAACATAAATGACGTATTCAAAACCAACTACCATTTGTAGGGATGAAACTGGATCCAAAACCGAACTGATTGAGATAGGACCTAAAAAATCCCGAAATCAGACGAGTATAGGGGAGCCTCTTCCAGTTCTGTTCTGGTAGGGGTGAGTGTGGTGCGGTTCGATGCGGTTATTAGCCAAAATCTCACCACTAACCGAA